>NW_024081101.1:186889-457392 GCF_003009895.1 Hyaena hyaena | reverse complement strand
GGCAGTCAGCACAGAGCCCGACGCGGGGCTCGAACCCACGAACCGCGAGATCATGACCCAAGCGAAAGTTGGACGCTTAACCGACTAAGCCACCCAGGCGCCCCGGGCTTTCCCTTTTTTGGCTTTGCCACACCGCGGGGCTTTTCCCCTGTGCTTTAGTATTTCCTCATTTTTGGTCTTTCCCAGGTGATTTGTCTTTCCCTCAATTCCTAACTTTTCCTCGTTTTCCAGAGTATAAGCTCCTGCTGTGCAAGACCCATGGCTGGTCTTCGCACTCCATCTTTCCTTGTTCTCAGGCATTCCTCCATTCTGCTGCAGAGTTCTTCCATGTTGAGATTAAGCCTCCTTTTCCAGTCATGCAGGGATTCTGGACAGGCTCCTCCTCCTTGTGTAGCCTTGCAGAGTGCTGGGGGGCCGGGGCAAGCCTGCTCCTGGGGCTCCCAGAAACCCAGACGCCCTGCTGCCAGGGCAGCTCAGGGAGTCAGTTCCATGCAGGCAGTGGAAGCAGGTGGTGCATGGACTGGATGGCAAGGCCGGAAATATAGTTTTCTTTAGAGCCTTTAATTCACCATTGTCAGATTAGAACACCTTTAGCAAGCAAACAAACAAACAAACAAATACATAAATAATTGAGACTATGGATAGCATAAATACACTGTAAATTTAATAGCAGTTTTCTTCCCATTGATATTCCAAAGCGCAGATGACTTTATGAAAAATATGTGCATTATGTGTAAATCTCCTGCCCTATAGAGTTGGATTTGCAGGAGAAGCAGTAGTTTATCATTTCATTTAAATTAGCTAAATCCAGATCTGGTGCCTCATACAGAGAGGGGAACAGCCTTTCCTCTTCAGTCCATTGCAGTATCCACTGATACATTCACCCCCTAATCCTGAGTCTTCTCGTGAAGTCGGGTTTCTCATTAACATCGCGGGCATCAAACAGAAAGCCTGCAAAAACAAACCTGAAGGGACTGTAACGAAGTAAATCTATACAGAAATGTGAGAAGAATTAAAAGAACTAACAATGAACGGTGAAACATGCAGGGATTAGCATGAGTTAATAGCCTTCATCTCTAAGCCTTAAGTGACAAGAAGGAGAGAGCTGTTACCTTAAAGCAGTGGAAGCTCTGACCTTGTGAGAGGGGCCCGTCACCAGGAACTGTGACCATGGGTATCTAAATGAAGTTCCTCTCACATCGTGGCCTGCTGGGTGAGTTGGGAGAAGATCGATACCTTGGTCTCTCTATCCAGTCCTCCATTATCCTGCTCATGCTACTCACTGGCTAAGCTCAGCCAAAGACCAGAAGGTGAGAGCTCTTAAGTGATGAAGTCATCTGGTATTGGAGGAGTCACCTAATACACCGAAGGGGTGAAGAACAAACAGAGAATAACCAGCATTCCACGTATCTCTGTTTTCTGGTCACATGGGGACTTGAGACTGTCTGCACTGAGAGCCCTAATGTTGGCTAGGGTGCAACCTTGCTGGATGTACCAGGAAGCCATTCACTTTTGAAACCACACCATCTCTATTTCCTGACAGGGAGTGGAGGTGGTTTTTGGCTAATTTTGGGAACCATCTGATATCGCATGCCTTCCTATGCTTCTGGGAAACATCAGAGCCAGAAAACTAAAACAGACTAAGAGTTATTTCTAATTTCTGCTCTGCTGCATGCACTTACCAAAGGCATAGGAGAAGATAAATATATAAGAAATATTACTAAAAAATATTCTTGCCATATGTACACATATGGATAATGTATTAGGATGCAGTGAAGAAGAGCTTTTAAAGTGCATACTCTGATAATAATATAATACTAGAAATTAATAACACTTTTAAAAATTCAATTTGATTAATTTAAAATGTTTTGTATAGGGAATCAAGAGTACAAATCCACATTTGTACAGGAAAAAGCTTTCCATGAGAAATGGCCTAGGTTTTAGCCTGAGGCTCAATTTGTGTCTCAGCTTTTATTTTCACTATGAAAAAAAGGATAAAATAAATTAATTCAAGATTTCAACCATGAATGTTACAAAAATAAGAAAATGCTCTAAGGAAAGTAGAAAATAAAGATAAATGAAGACATAAGTTAGATAGATGAAACATTAGAATAATTTGAGAGCTAGTTCTTTATAATAAAATAATAAAATTGACTAATCTCATAAATTTAATCAGGAAAATGAGAGGCAAAAGCAAATATATGCAATTTAAACATAGAAAGAAAATAGTAAACACAAGTGTAAGGAATATAGAAACCAAAAATGGGATCTACATAGAATTATATGTTCATTATAAAACAATTAAATTAGATTATGTTCTATGTGAAAGAAAAGAATTTAAAATATTAAAATTAACAGAATATAGAGTATTTTTTCAAATTTTAAAAATGTTTTTTACTTATTTTTGGTAGACAGAGAGTGAGAGAGAGAGAGAGAGAGAGAGTGCGCGCGAGCGAGCATGAGTGGGGGAGGGGCAGAGAGAGAAAGGGAAACACAGAATCCAAAGCAGGCTCCAGGCTCTCAGCTGTCAGCACAGAGCTCGACATGGGTCTCAAACTCACAAACTGTGAGATCATGATCTGAGCCAAAGTCACACGCTTAACTGTCTGGGCCACCCAGGTGTCCCAAATATAGAGTACTTTAATCAGTAACCAAGAGAAGTGAAGAAATCGTAAAATTAAACAAAACCCACCCTTCCCAAAAGCTTCTGAATCTAATGGAACCAAGGGGAAGTTCATCCAAACGTTAAAACATTGATAATTGGCAATAGAAAATCATTGTGGACATCACAATTCTACAAATCTATCCACAGACCTAATTTTTATAATCACTTGAAAAAAGTTAGCCCTCTTTGTTGTTAGACGGGTGTTGGAAGCTTCCTTTTTGAAAGGCTCCTTTGTGGTAGTTTCAAAATCTTAGTTCAAATTCATTTGGTTTTCTCCTTCCTTCTTAGGATCTTCTCCACTTTGGCCTATTCTTCTGCCATAAGTGATCAGTTTCTGCACATGTCCTTGTTCTCAACCAGCAACTCAATTTGAACCCATGTCTCAGATTCTTTTAATGTGTCCCAACGTCTAATTTGCTATTTTCACTCAAATGCCACTCACAGCTTAGCTCTACAGCTCAGACACCACTTTTATGTTCTGATTTGCATTCTCTGTGGTGGCTGTTTTAGCATAAAGTTATTTCTGCTATCAATAATTTATTTTCAAAACCACTTATTGAGAATAAAGTACTTCCAAGTGCAGTGATACCTTTATTACAATATTTACTGAGAGCAAAGCTCATTTGTAATAAAGTTGGCTGTGATTTTAAAAAGCAAACAAAAGAAAGTACAAAATCCTGTGAAACAGAAGCTGACTGTACCAAGCGGTTAAGCTTGTCTACACACCAGCTCAAGATATAAAACATATCCACAGCTTGCATTTCACTGTTACTTGTTGAAGGTACGTAAAACAAATCACAGGCACCGTGGAAACATCTCACATATTGCCATTTTACCATTCCTTTACCCTTCTCCACTTTGATTTGTGAGTGACAGCCTCTATCAGAAATTCTGAATTAATTTCTAGAGATCTTTAACCCCATTGTCTCTCAAATGAAAAGTAACATATAATGGGTCATTTAAACTTGTTTATGGATAGATTTTCCCCCCTTACATATAAAAAAGTCCCAGTCAATGAGTTTTCTCTACTAGAGATTTGACGTTTTCATCTTTTTATGTCAAATTGAATAATGAATGATTTTTTTTCCCCCACTGGTAAAGGAATTTAGCCATTAAAAATTTGGAAAGGAGATTTAATTGCCTGTGCTTTTATTTTATTTTTATAATTTTTTGTTTTGTTTTGTTTTTGTTTTTGTTTTTTTTTTAATTCTGAGAGAGGGAGAGAGACAGTATGAGCAGGGGAGGGTCAGACTGAGAGGGAGACACAGAATCTGAAGCAGGCTCCGGGCTCTGAGCTAGCTGTCAGCACAGAGCCCAACACGGGGCTCAAACCCACAAACCGTGAGATCCTGACGTGAGCCGAAGTCAAGCACTCAACCATCTGAGCCACCGAGGCGCCCCCTGCCTGTGATATTTTAAACTGCCCTCCGGATACATCATGCTACTGGTCTTCCGTTAATAGCCTGTTTGCAATTTGTTTCCTCTTCTTCCATCCCAAGATTTCCATGTTTCTATTTTATGAATCCCAATGCCTCTTTGAAGTCATAGAATATACTCCATCATTATTTTAAAGATTCAAACAAAAAATGTAGTGTTATAATACATCCTGAGTATATAGTATACCAGGGCTTTACTGATTTAGTATGATTTAACATTAGCTGACACAGTTGTAGATATCATACTTATGTTCAGTACACTGCTCTGATCAATTGTCTATGATAAAGTGGCAAATTTTTACCAAGTTACTTCAAACGTACAATGTGAAATAGCACAAAACAAATAAGCTCAGTTTTATACATTATTAAGCCACAAATCCAAAATGAACATTTAAAAGTCTAGGTTGAAAATTCAAACGTCAGCTATGTTCAAATATTCACTTAATCACATCATTGAAAATTGTCACTGAATTAGATTGAATGGTTGTCAAATGTCACTGATATGAAAAATGACATAGTGTTCACTCTTCCTGGCAGATGATCTTAGATAAAAAGGGTTCTAAACTGTTCTTTAAGACTAGTATTTTATGTGTTTTTTAAGTATTCAGAGACTTAAATAACCATATAATATATATTTTGGAGTATGTCAGAACATAATATCTTTGACTGAATATAAACTGCTTCCATTTATTACTCATAAAATCCACTGTTCAGATATAAATTCCACATTTTGAAGTTAATTTATGTTAGACAAGTAATTCTTTCTTACACTGAATTTTCCCTTCCACACAATAGGACTATAATATGTCTGCACCTTATATATATTCATTCTGAGGATCCAGAAGTGTATCCTTTTAACCCTGTTACTCACAAACTCTGGGATTTTTGCCAGATAATTCCACGACTTAGGTTTCACTTCATCTCTGAAATCTACTAATAGAAATGGTTGTACTTATTTCAAAATGTTTTTTTATGGAATATAAACATTATATACAGGCATATATTATCATATTTAGATTCATATTCAGATGCAGTGGGAAATGACTACTCTTAAAATGGAATTAATTCTCATTTAAAAGAATTCTAGGGGCACCTGGGTGGCTCAGTCCTTGAGCGTCTGACTTTGGCTTAGGTCATAATACCATGGTTGGTGGTTTTGAGGCCCCCATCAATCATCTGTCCCCCCTTCTCTTCCCCTGCTCTCTTTCTCTCTCTCTCAAAGTAAATAAATAAACTTGAAAAAAATTAATAAAAAAGAGAATAATTTTATAAGGTGAGTTGGTTATCTTCCTTCTACCAGTGCATTTCTTGCATCAAGGTAAAATAGTATTTCTTTTCTTTGCATGCTAAACTTACTGAAGTAGCTATTTACCTATGATTTGTACATTTAGAGATATTTGAAGATAATAGTAAGACTATAAATGATATTATCTTTTTAAAAGTTTTTTTTTTTTTTTTTTTTTTTTTGAGAGCAAGAGAGCACATGTGGGCGAGGGGCAGGGAAAGAGAGAGAGAGAGAATCCCAAGCAGGTTCTGCTCTGTCAGCACGGAGCCCAATGCGGGGCTTGAAGCCATGAACCGTGAGATCACGACCTGAGCCAAAGTGAGGCACTCAACTGACTGAGCTGCCCAGATACCCCAACAAATAGTATTATAATTAAAATATTTTTTCATGTCATGTTTATTTATTTATTCTGAGAGAGAGAGACCAAGCAGCCCAAGGTGGGGCTCAAATTCACCAAGTGTGAGATCATGACCTGAGCAGAAACCAAGAGATGTATGCTTAACCAACAGAGCTATCTAGGCACCGTAAAATTTTTCTTATTATAATGAATGTTGGTCATATAACTTAAAAATTTGGGAGGTTGCTATTGCCAGTTTTTTTTTCCCTGAAATCGTTATACTTGGATCAAGATTAGAAAACTGTTGCAATATAGGGTTCTGGTTTCATTGAAGTAGCATTCTGTATTGCCGTGTATATGGCATATAATACAAAAATTCAAGTTAAATGATATTACATTGAAAGTATATACATCTTTTATCTCATCCTGTGTTGTGACATTATTATTGAAGATAGAGTCCATTTCCTCAAATGATGCCTTCTAGTATATAATATTCCATATAAGAAATTTTGCTTAGTTGAGATATAGGAGCTATTTTGCCAAGAAGTTCAGTCATGCATTTTATGTTCAATGAAATTACCTGCATTGAAACTTTTATTTTGATATATTTGTTTTAATTTTCTTTCACCCCTTCATTGTTTATATTTGTCTTAACATTAAGCGGTTTTTAAAACTTAAACGCTTCACATCTTTATTGCCAAAGAGGCAGTTGTATAAGGAAATAAAAACACAGGTCCATTAAAAAGAACTACCTTGTGACAAATGATTATAATCATAAAAACATCCAAAATATAGAGAAATGTGAAATTCCTTCACTAGTGTTTAGGCAGTTTGATAGAATAGTCTATTTTTTAGTCTGTCTTCATCTTTAATACAATATGCAGCATATGGTGGGTAGCCTAATCACTGAAAGTCCGGATAGTATCTTCATAGCAAGTACTGTACCCAGAATTAAGTCTTATGGTATATTCTAGGTAAAAATGTGCTGTTAAAAGGTATTTTCCAGTATAAACTTCTATATTTGTAAAAAATTTTTAAAAATCCTTGTTGTTGGAAGAGAGAGAGATGAGAGGGAATAAAGGAAACTTGCCAAGTGGAGAGTCAAGTCCCCAACAGCCAATGCAGCCCGCCTTGCATGTACTGTTTATCTAATTATGAAAGATTCAACATGTGCACCTCTCAATGTAAACAAAATAGATGTGATTTATGTCTGTAAGTCTTCACATTTTATGTAAAATTTAAACATAGTAGAAAAGCACATGCTGCAAGGCAACAAAACTACTTTGTTTTTTCTGCATTTTTGATCATTTAAATGTATTATATTTTAAAGGATTATATAAATACTTGAGTTTCTCTTGAGTATAGAGAAGTCTCTTTAGCTTGACTTCACGATGGCAGACATTTTATATAAAGTGCTTAACAAATTTATTTTTTTTTAAATGTTTTATTTATTTCTGAGCGAGAGAGAGACAATGTGAACAGAGGAGGGTAAGAGAGAGAGGGAGACACAGGATCTGAAACAGGCTCCAGGCTCTGAGCCGGCTGTCAGCACGGAGCCCACGCAGGGCTCAAACCCATGAACCGCGAGATCATGACCTGAGCCAAAGTTGGACGCTTAACCAACTGAGCCACCCAGGAGGCGCCCCATGCTTAACACATTTTAAAAACAAATCCTATTTGCCAAGAATGTTGGAATGACATTCTCAGTTATAAGCAATTTATTAGAAAGAAACACGTGGGTAGGGGAAAATACACAAACAGAAGGTAGAAGTAGCCACATGAGGTCTAGGAATCAGGAGGGATCTTTATATCATAAAGTTCAGTGCATGGTATTTTTCTGTTAGTCACTGTTTCAGATTCTGGTTAAAGTAATCTACCCAAACGTTTAAAGATGACATTTCACAGTTCCTTTTGAAGTCTCATCATTCTGTGGGAAGTCCTAAGATTTAATTTGCAGGAACATTTTTGTTGTTAAACTCACTTACTAAGACTGATGTGAAAAAGGATGGCTTACCTTTGTCCCCTAACCCTTCCCTTAGAATATGATCAGATGTACTCTACAAATCAAGAAACTAAAATGAGTCCTCATTAGGATAAATCTTGAAATCTGAAATGTCTTAAAGAACCACATCCTTAGGAACTAACCAATGTGCGGAATCTCCTGTCCCTAACCTAACTCCATTTGGCTGGGTAGTACAGGATGTGTTTTCTTTAATGCCTGTAGCTGTGAAATGTCCTGTGTGGTTGTCTAAAAAGGCAAGGAGTGGCAGATATCATTTATTGTAAAGAAGATGGTTCCCATGTTGAATGAGCTGTAACTTCCTACAACATGCAAGTTAAAACTGCAAATGCTTTAAAGATTTATTAACTAAAAGTTTATCCATCTCTCTACTACCACTAAAGTTTAAAAAGCATGAAAAATTTTGTTAGAATTTTGTCATAGGACTAATCGCTCCCTTGCTTTTATTCATCTTTTTTCTTCCTTCTGCTCTGCCCTGAGAACTTCCATTTTCATTATTTGACCTGGTTACTGTGATTATTTTTATGTCAAATGTTCCTCATCCTAAAGTCAGTGTGTAGCATTCTACATTTGATGAACTCATTCTGCTCTTCTTCTTTCGGTAAAGCTAATTAAAAATAATATAAACTGGCCCAGGTCAGTAATCTCCTGTCACTAAACCATCATATTTCAGATGTGCTTTAAATCTTATGGTTTTCTTCAGTATTCTTAAATCTTAAATATATCAATATAATATATATAAATCTTTTTTCTATAACCACCATGGGATACATAAATTTGGCTTGTAGAAAGTATTATTGACAATGCTAGATTGCATCTGTACCCTGAAGGAAACCGGTATAAAATAAAACCTAGGATAAAACAAACATTGCTCTCTTGAATGAACAATGAAAGAAAATTGTTCCTCATAGCCCATTGGTCAGCATACTCACTCAGGAGGTGGTGCACCAGGAAGTAATAGTGCTCTCTGAAATACTTATATATTCACCTTAGAATTACTAAATACATATTTTTATACAAAATCAGATATTTTAGTCTAAGTTCTCGTGTGGGCACAAAAAGGGACTTCCCCCTAGTTTGTGTCCTCACGTGATAACAGGAGACTATTTCAGAAGCTAATGGGGCTCCCGGGTGGCTCAGTTCGTTCAGTGTCTGACTTCGGCTCAGGTCATGATCTCACGATTTGTGGGTTTGAGCCCTGCATTGGGCTCTGTGCTGACAGCTCAGAGCCTGGAGCCTGTTTTGAATTCCGTGGCTCCCTCTGCCCCTCCCCCACTCATGTGTTGTCACTCTCTCAAAAACAAATAAAAAAACTTAAAAAAGAAAAGCTAAATTGTTAGTTTTTCTATATGTTTTTTTTTTTCTTTTCTTTTTTAGCTTGTGCCTCCTGACTCAGGGGATATTTTCTTAAGAGTTATTTAAGAGTTCACATTTAAATATTCTGAGAGCTGTAATAGAGTTCCATGATTTCAAGGCAAATGATGAAAATTTTCTGTCCTCTAAAATTAAGTTTGAATAAAGCATCTTCACAGACAATACTGCAACACTCTGACCCATTATCTAATGTTATTTTGTGAGTAAAGTCTTAGGCCTCTTTGTAGGAACTTATGAGGCCAATCTTCATGTGTAGATGAACTTGTAAATTGTGTCTGCAAAAATTCAATGCATGGCATTTAACTTTTGCCCACCTATTCATTTGCTATTTGATGGTTTCATTCTGCAAAACAGGAAAACATAATTTTGGGCATCCTTAGCGACCTCATTATGGAATTTCCTGCTATCTAGTGCTTGTCACAATAAACATGCGCATGCACACATACACATACACATACACATACATACATACATACATACACTGGTTCCGTATATTAACATATTTGTCACATAATTTTTTGTTAGACAGACATACAATTATCATTTAACACAGTTTTTTGACATATTTTAGATTTTGTTTTTCCTTTCCATAGTTCTTTAGAAATTGGATTGAGATGGGGCGCCTGGGTGGCTCAGTCGGTTAAGGGTTGGACTTTGGCTCAGGTCATGATCTCATGGTTCATCGGTTCGAGCCCCGCGTTGAGCTCTGTGCTGACAGCCTGCTCAGAGCCTGGAGCCTGTTTTGGATTCTGTATCTCCCTCTCTCTCTGACCTTCCCCTGCTCACGCTGTTTCTCTCTCTCTCAGAAATAAATAAAACATTAAAAAATTTAGAAATTGGATTGAGAATCCTTGAAAAATAGAACTCCAGAGCATATATTAGAAAAACATTTAAAAGAAGCCATTATGCATGTGATTATTTAAGAGTTGCTACTAATGATTTTTATAAGAATAACATCATTCATAGCTACATGGTAGGAAATATGGCATTATAAAAAAAAACACGCATATGAGATTTAGAGTCCAAATGGGCTAGACTGTCGATATGAGGTATTGAATAGTAACCTATGACCATGAACCCTTCAGGCATGACAAAATACCCCTCCTCCTTCTAGCATCCTAGCGATTATTAATTATGGCTATTTCTTATAGTCCTTGGTAGTCTGAAAAAAAGTTGTACAGCAAGAGACAAAGCATAACCAAAACAAATATTGCTTGTCTACATGGTGGTGTGTGATATTTATTAATTTAGAGAGAGCCTATTAAAGCACTTCATGAAGAAGTCTCCAATTTTAATTAAGGAATTATCTCTCATATCCAGACCTGGTTTTAAATCTGACCTTGTGAAAGCTTCATATACCTTTGACACTCTGTTCTTCTCTAGGGAAAAGGCATATAAACAAGTAACTATCTCATACTTATACTATGATTATGATGTGAGTAGAGTCAAAGCTGTATTGAGAGAGAACCCTATAAGATTAACATTTTTTAGATAAAAATAGATAAAATGCGGGTGCCTCAGTGGTTCAGTCTATTAAGCGTCTGACTCTTGGTTTCCGCTCAGTTCATGATCTCATGGTTCTTGAGCCCCACATGGGGCTTGTCATTCACATGGGGCTCTGCGTTGACAGTGCAGAGCCTGCTTGGAATTCTCTCTCTCTCCCTCTTTCTTTGCCTCCACTCGTTCTCTCCGTCTGTCTGTCTCTCTCTCTCTCAAAAATAAATGAATAAACTTAAAAAGAAGCTAAAATGAGTCTGTTAAGAGATTATAAAAAGAAAAACAATAATGAAAAGTAAGTACAAAATAGAAAACTGAAAAATATAGGTTGGATTGTGTTCAAAATCCAGCTTTTTGAATAGATCAACAAATGAGGCAAATCTCTTCTAATTCCTACCAAAAGAAAATAAGAAGAGAATGAAAAATAGACAAGATTAGTAATGAAAAGGATGTGTAGCTGCAGATAAAGAAGAAACTGAGAGAATACTATAAGTAATTCTGTGAAATTAATTTTGAAAAATCCAGGACATGCATGATTTCCTAGAGTAATGCAAATTACTAAAATTATGACATAAGAATAGCAGAATATTAAACTAGACTAATTACTTTAGAAAACATTGGTAAGTTATTAGAGATTTACTATGGAAATATATACCAGGATTCTTCACATATGAATTAAACCTAATCCTTAAAGAATAAGAAGTTTGTATATTTTAAGGTATTCCAAAGCATATAAGATAAAACCCTGCAGAATAACCTTAGCAGCAACAATCAATAAACACAAAATTAAATAATAAATGTATAAGACAATCTCACTTATGACTATGAATACAAAACTTAGATTGATGAAGTATTATAAAACTGTTGATATCTTACACTTGGTAAGCACTCAATAAATGTTAGGTATTGGTTGCAAAGAGCTCAAAAAATTAAGAAAGGAAAGAAAACTACCCTACAGAAAAATGAACAAACCATATCAAGAGACAGTTTAAAGACAAAATTGTAATGATTGGTTATGCAAAAAGATATTCCAAATGCAGTAGGAATCATCGAAATAAATTAATAATGCAATATATTGTTACTTCTCAGGTGAAATGAAAAATGAGAAACATCTATTGCTGGTAAAGGAAGAGCCTATTCATACATTGCTGGTTTAAATATTAAATGCTAAATCCTTTTTATAAAGAAAAACCTACCAAAATTAAAAATGTGTGTACCTTTGATATAGAAAATACATTCCTTGGAATAGCTGCTGTAACAACAAAAGCATCAATTACCTGCAGATGTATATACAAGATATCCATTGTAACATTATATAAAATGGCAAATCAAAACAAAACAAATTACAACCATAGAAACAGAGTGAATGTCCACTAACAGGGGGCCGGATAAATACTCTAGGATATTTTCAAACTATGGAATAGTATGCAGCCATTAAAATGAATGAATAAAAGGGATTATTGTTTAGTAAAAGCAATATTCAATAGAATCTGAATAATAAGCCATTTTTATAGACTATAAAACCGCATAGATTTGTGCAGTTATGATACACATACAGTGATCATATGAATAGGGAGAAAATATGAAAGTTGTTTTAGGTCAGATTAGGAAAGAAGTCAGGGGAAGAAAGAGGGGCACCTAAAAGTGAAAATGAAAACTTGCCTCAAGAAAAGTGGGAGAGATGCATGTATGAGATCACACTCATGCATTTGTGTAAAATATATCTAGGTGACTATATATATATATATATATATATATATATATATATATATATAAAGTGATACAATATTTCTTGAAAGAACAAAAGTAGATTATATATACATGCACACACACATAGAAAACAGCACAAAGGTTAGCACATAGTTTGCCACTCAAAAATGTCTCTGGTCGTGTTTCTACAACCCAAGTACAGGATGACAAAATACCCTCTAATGGCAACACGACTTGTTGAAGTTTGGACTTTAGAAAGGATTGATGATTGGTACTAACTGCAGTGTGATAAGAGCAACCCCCTCAGGCACACAAAACAGAGAATATATGGGTGAAACACTACTTATAAACTATAGTATTTACTCATCATGTTGTAAGGCCAGGGCCATCAGGGAAACAGAGGTGGTCTTTGCCCTACTGGGTCTGATGATGTAGTGAGTAATATTGGCAATAAAAAAGTAAATTAACAAAATATAATTTTAAATCAACAAAGTTACATACACGGAATCACCAATTGTAACTGTCTACCAATGATCTCCACAAAACTATGATTTAATACTCTGCTTTTATTACTTGTAAAGTTGGAATTAAAGATGTGGTATGTTGTTATGAAATGCACATACAGAATTATGAAAAAGGTTGTTGTACCTGACAAAAATTTAAGCTTCCTTGTATTAGCTTCTGAGACATCTATAATTGATGTATGCAATTTTTTTTTTGGGCCTCTAATGGTTAGCCAAGATCTCTACAACTTGTCTGCTATTAAGGTCTCTCTACTTCATTAACTCCCCTCTACCACTCAGTTCCTTGTGTGAAATGGGTTTTAAAGACTCTTCATAATCCTGTCCCAGATTGTTGAACAACCTCACCCCTTGCCACATTGTTCCTGAGCTCAATCCTTGTAATTGCCAATCTGGTGTTATCCTTACCCCACCCCTGTATCTTTAGTCCTGTGGGGTCTTCTTGGCATGCCTTCGCCATCTGCCACTTTCTTTCTTCCAATCTTTATACTCCTTCTTCACAAATTCAATCAATAGTGAATATCTCCTTGTTCTTTTGCTTACCCTCCTGTAATATATATATTTTTTGTCCATGGAGCCTCTGTGAGACACAGCTACCTACTTGAGTTTTTCCATTGTTATAAATGTTATTGGAACACATCCATCCACATTCCTTTAGATACAGATTGTCTATAGCTTCTGTGTGTGTGTGTGTGTGTGTACATTAGAATAGCTTCTTTTTATTATTTAATTTTACTGTGGTAAAACAGACATAACATAAAATTTACCATATAAATTAATTAACTTTTTAACTATCTACTTTAGTGGCATGAACTACATTTCCAGTGATGCACACCTATCAACACTACTCATCTTCAAAATGTTTTCATCATCTCAAACTGAAACTCTTATCCATTAAACAATAACTTCCCATACCTCTCTACTCCAGCCCCTAATAACTTCTATTCTACTTGATTTCTGTATACATTTGGCTTTTCTAGGCACCAGTTAGAAGTGGAACCGTATAATGTTTGTCATTTTGTGTCAGGCTAATTTGACTTAGCATTATGTTTTCATATTTATTTATTTTTGAGAGAGCAAGAGAGAGAGGGGAGAGAGAGAGAGAGAGAGAGAGAGAGAGAGAGAGAGATGCATTAGCTGGGAAGGGGCAGAGAGAGAGGGAGAGAGAATCCCAAGCAGGCTCTGTGCTGTGATTGCAGAGCCCAACACTGGGCTTGATCCCACAAACTGTGAGTTCATGACCTGAGCCAAAATCGAGTCAGATGCTCAATCAACTGACCCATCTAGGTGCCCTGACTTAGCATAATGTTTTCAGAGTTCATCTATGTTGTAGCATGTGTCAGAATTTCCTTCCTTTTTAAGGCTGAATAATATTTCATTGTATGTATATACTATGTTTTGCTTGTCCATTCATGTGACAATGGGCATTTGGGTTGTTTCCACCTTTTGGGTATTGGTAACACTGCTGTGAACATTGGTATATAGATATCTGTTCAAGTCCTGGCTTTCACTTCTTTTGGGTATATCTCCAGAAGTGGAATTTCTAGACCCTACTTAATTTTAATGAGGTTTTATTATGTACCCTGCTTTTAGCCTCTAAGCTTTTTTGACATTAGGGGCTCTGTTCTACTCTTATTTATTCAGAGCTGAGCATAGTATCTGGACATAATAGAAATTGGATCTTAGGACGGATTTTATGAGGATAAAGAAACAGAGGAAGAGTCTCCCTGCTGATATAGTGAGAAGGCTTATGAAAGTAGATAGAGGCAAGTCTATTGCTTGCACTGAGTCTTCCCAGGATGTTCCCTATGACAGGTCTCAACATAACTACTAGCAGTGATTCCCCCAGTATAAGTCCATCTCCTAAGAAATCACATCCTCTCCATTAAATTAACTGAATTTTTAACAATATATGGTCTGATTATCACTTTCACTACAATTAAGCTCCAGAAAGCAGGAACATTTTCTCTTTCACGCGCTAAGTACATCAGTGTCTGACATATAGTCAAAATGTATTTGTTGAATGAATGTGTCAGTGATTCAAATGATGAATTTATAGTAGCTTTTCCATATGGAGGAGCTCCTTCCTTTACTACCACATAAGGAATCTCCAAATGAAATGTAGATCACAGTGCTTTCTTGTTCTTGAGTTATTAATCTCCCCTGGGATCTCTATGTTTTCCTTCCTTAATGAATTCAAGAAACTTGCTGTATTTTACTTTGTATAATTGAAACAAAAGTATTATGGCAAATTATTATCTGCATGTATCAGACAAATTTATGAGAATGCCCAAGAATTTGAAATATTCAAATGAATTACAGCTTACTGAATTAGGGATAATTTGCATGAGATACTCCTGAATTTCAAAAGTGCAAAAAAAGCATCCCTGGCAGAAATAAGTACATATGCAATATCTTATAATGGCAGTATCATTGTGACTTTCCTATACAGAAGAAAGTTAAGGTCTTTCAGGTTAGCCAGCTTTGAGAGCTTCCATTTATCCACTCCTCAACTGAGCCTTACTGAAATGTCCATATACACACAACTTCAGACTAACTTCTCTGTAGAGTCCATATGGTATCAATTCTCACATCTAAAATCTATTGCAGAGCTCAGTAATATCCTCCACTATTAAATATGTTTGAAATTAAACTATGGACTTGTATCTTGAACTTCTCTTCTTGTTCAGATGATTCTACATTCTTTTCTGTATCCTTTCTTTGTTTTCACCCAACACACTAATGATATTTATATAATTGGAATACAAAAATAAATGTGAGTATTTGATTATCCATTGGACCTGCAAGTAATTTTATATGAGGCATAATTGGGAGTGATTTGACAATTTTACCAGAGGGCAGCCTTTTTGTTGTTTTCACCTGGATGTCCCAGATAGCTTCAAAATTTCAAGTTATAGATAATAAAATTTATAAAGTTAATATGAATGGAAAGAAATATGATTTACCATTGAGTGAGAGAATGGTGAACCCATCTTACTGAAGGAAGAAACAAATTGGAAAGACAGATTGCAGTGACACATAGACCACCAAGGGTTTAGAGCCAGAGAGGATGAAAGATTTAATTAAAATGACACTTGGCTATTTAGAGAAGATATCCATGTGAAGATACGTGACTGGGTAACTCTCTCAGGTTGCTGCTCTTGGGACAAGAGAAAATGGCAGGATCCTGGAGGCAACAAATAGAAATTCAACCAAAGGGGTCAGTGAACCAAAGATAGTAAATAGGGAGAGAAATCTGAGTTACTTCTTAATCCTCACTCCTGCCCCGACAGTTTCACACCCACTTTATACATCTTAATCTCAAGTTGCTTAGTTGCTTTATCGTGATGTTTTATCCTTTTAAAGTATTCCCAGATGCCCATTTTTTTAAATGAACTTTTTTTTTTTTTTATTTTGAGATAATTGTAAATTCACATGTAGTTGTAAGCGGTAACACAGAGAGATCCTGTGTACCTTTAGCCAAGCTTTTCCCCAGTGGTAAAATACCGTAAAACTAGAGGATGGTATGACTACATGCATCAGCATTGATACAAGCCACCGATTGTATTTGTATTTCTGGAGTTTTACTTTCACTCAGGTATGCATGCACACGCGATTTTAGTTCTGTACATTATCACATGTGTACATTTGTGTATCCACCGTCAGAATCACGTTGCTGAACAGATCCATCACTGCAAGGATCCCTCATGCTGCCTTTTAGTAACCACATCCAACTACCCCACTCCACCCCTCTACTCTGATCTCTAACCTCTGGCAATTGCTACCCTCTTCTCCATTTCTATAACTTTGTCTATTCAAAACTGTTATATTTAACCATACTATATGTAACCCTTTGAGACTGGCTCTGTTTCTTCACTCAGGGTAATACCCATGAGATTCAATCAAGTTTCTGCTGTATCCACAGTTTGTTCTTTTTCATTGCAGAGTGGGTTTTCATGGTATGGATCTACCAAAGCTATGTAACCAATCACCCTTGAAGGGCATCTGGGGTCTTCTCCCAGATGGCTGTTTTTGACTGTTATAAATAAAGTTAGTATGAACGCTTGTACATAGGGTTTTGTATAAATATAAATTTTCATTGCTTTGGGATAAATGCCGTACAGTCCAATTGCTGGATTGCATGCTTAAGCACATGTTGAGTTGTACAAGAAAGTGCCAAAATGTTTTCCAGAGTGCCTGTACTACATTTTCCCCAGCAATGCATGAGTGATCAGCATGTCCATATCCTCATCAGCATTTGGTATTGTCACTATTTCAAAATTTTAGCCATTATGATAAGTGTGTAGTGCTAGCTCATTGTGGTTATAATTTGCATTTCCCTAGTGGCTAGTAATGTTGAACATCTTTTTATGCACCCATTTGCCTGATACTTACATTTAACCTGATGCCACCTAAAAATATTAGGAGCATAAAGGACAGGAAATAGGATTTGCCTTAAGAAAAATAAAACCTGGGGCACCTGGGTGGCTCATTCGGTCAAGTGTCTTACTTGATTGCTGCTCAGATCATGATCTCACTTGAGATCTGAGTCCTCCATTGGGCTCTCTGCTGGCACTGAGCATGGAGCCTGCTTGAGATTCTCTTCCTCTCCCTTTGCCCCTCTCTTGCTCGTGCTTTCTCTTGTTTCTTTCTCTGTCTCTCAGTAGACAAAGAAACAAACAAATGAATAATAAAATTAAAACTTTGCCAGATTTTGATTCCCAGTCAGGACTGAGAAAATTGAGCATGCCATAGCTCTATTATTTGAGTTACAATACCTGTTTCAAAAGCAATGGCATTTTAGTCAAATGTAGTCACCTCTAATTATAATAGCCCTCCTCTAAGCAAAATTGAAGTAGTGGTGGAGCTTCTATTTATTAAGTTTCAATTTTCTATTAGGACGCACATCTTAATTTTAGTAATCCTTTATGAGTTATCATTGTTACACATTTTATTTGGAGATATTCTGATTGGCCTCTTTAATCTGCAGTGATCTATTTATATATTAAAAGTACATTCATTTCCTATCTCTTTATAAATGTGTTCAGGGGTACTTGTTTGTTTCAGAAAGTCCATTTACAAATGCATTTTGTTTCATTTTTGGATTATTTTTTTAAAAGCTGTAATACTGTTTAGGTTCTGAAAATAGCTAAATGCAATTACCTTCCTGTTTTGTTTTCTTTCCAAATAGACACTTTGTCTTTTTCCTTCAAATGCTTTCCCTTTATCTTTAACAGGTTGATTTAGTGAATATTGGAAGCACCGACATAGTAGATGGAAATCACAAACTGACTCTTGGGTTGATTTGGAATATAATCCTCCACTGGCAGGTAAGACTCCTGATGAATGTTTTCTTTTTGGGTAAAACGTTGCAGATCTTACTTTCATGTTTGCCCTTGACCTGCAAAACAAACATGTATGCCTCTAACAATACAAAGCCCATCTCCTTAGCATTGCCTTTTAAATTGGCACAACTAATGTCATTTGAGGTGTGAATGATCAGCAGATTATAAAACAGGTTCTAGAACATTCGCAGTAATATTTTCCTAAATTTTATTTCAATGTGTAGAGATGAGACAAAAAAGACAAGTCTCATCAATAGGCAAATAAAAATATTTTCCACTAATATGTGTCTTCTATAATTCACCTGTAAGCAAATCTACATAGTTCTGTAAAAAGTATTAATTTCTACCAAATGGATGAGACTCTGCGACTCTTTTATATTCCCAGTATAAATTAATTCCAGTAAAAGTTCAGTGGGATACAATTATCTGTATTTATGTTATACATAAAAATTGAGTGTATAATCTAATTTTGAAATTGATATTTTTTCTGAATACCTCAGCATAGGGTTTTCTGATGTCTATATTTATTAGACCTCTGCAAAAGAGATCAAAGGTCATTTTGTTTGCTGAAGAGTATACATTTTTTTCAGTCAGAGCAACATGAACTTAAATTTCAGCCTCCCAGTTTACCATCTTATAGTGAAATTGGGTATAATTCCATCCTTTTGTGGGCCATAATTCCCTCACTGTTAAAATAGAAAAAAAATAACCATCAACATGTATATTTCTTATCAGGATTAAATGAGAGAATATCTGTAAAGCTCCCATTAGAGTATACCATTTTCACTACAGGTGTATCATATGAATAATTTGGATTGCTTGGAGTTTTCTACTCATATTTTAAGAATCTGGAAGAAAATTGAGATGTCTGTTTTTTTTTTTTTTAAATATTTATTTTTGAGAGAGAGAAAGACACAGTGTGAACAGGGGAGGGGCAGAGAGAGAGGGAGACATAGAATCTGAAACAAGTACCAGGCTCTGAGCTGTCAGCACAGAGCCCAATGTGGGGCTCCAACTCACAAACTGTGAGATCACGACCTCAGCTGAAGGTGGACACTTAACTGATGGAGCCACCCAGGTGCCCCTAGATGTCTGTTCTTTTTACTAGCAGTGATTAATTTTTCAGAAAACAACTTTTTTGATATGTAATCTATATATGATAGATTTACTCACTCTAAGTATAAAATTCAAAGTGTACCAAACTGGTTTAGTTTTTTGCCCAGTGCTTCTCAAATTAATTTGAGAAATGACCCCCCCCCACCAATGTATCCAAGATTTGGGGATATTTACAGTTGTACCACCATCAAAACAATCTAATTTTAGCCTACTTCCACCAACCTAAAAACAAATCTTATGTTTATTAATAGTCATTCCCCACTCCAACCCTGGACAACCATTTATCTACTTTCTGTTCCTATATGTCTGCCTTTTTGGAAATTTCATACTGGTGGAATTATACAATAAGTGTTCTTTTATATTTGGTTTCTTTCACTGAACATAATCTTTGAGGTTCACCTTTATTATTGTAGCACATATCCCCATTTCATTTAGTAGGGTTGACTTAACTTCAGTTGTACTTTGGTCCTGCTTAGAGTCAGGATATAGACCAGTGGTGTACCTATCCAAGTCAGCAAATGAATTGACCCCCATATTGACCCCGTTGACCTCCATATCTTTCTATTCTAAACACTCTGAACAGGCTCAATCTTATTTCACAGCAATATGGGAAGAGATTGAGAACAGCATAGTGGATGACAACAGAAAACAGACCATAAGAACCTTAGATGAACCCAAGATTCCCAATTCTGGGCCTTTTCCATATAGTGATGGTGTCACATAGAACCAGCAAGGCAACACAGGGCCCCTCACCAAACTGGTTTACTTCTGTTGCTCAGTAATCCTCAAACTTATCTTGAGGAAAGTAGTTTTTTCCCTCTTTTCCATCATATGCATATTACAGTAAAACTGAAGCATTATAAAAATGTAATAAAAAAGACACACAAAACCCAAGCCATTTTATCATTAAACTCAAAAGACATATGCAGGACCTTGTAAAATTGGTACAGAAATTTCTAATGAACCCTCAATTGTATAGACACAATGGGTTCTATCAGTTGGTACACTGGTACAAATGGTTCATGGAGGGGCCCCAGCTTGCAGAAGACACTTTAAGCTCTGCAGGAGCATATGTTGGACATGACAAATCCAGCAGAAGAGGTTAGGCATGCATGGAGACCTAAAGGGCTATTTTAATTGTATTTTTCACCCAAACTGTCTCTCATATGATCTCACTTTATCTTAAAACCCTTTCCAACTCCTGAACTCACTGCAAGATAGAGTTTCACAACTACCCTGATAGCTTTTTCAATTGCTTGTGAGCTTGCTCATTTTTTTAATATTATTATTAGCATGTGGAGGGTCTTTCACACCCTCGATTACCAAAAGGAGTGCTTTTGCAGTCTTTCCTTGTCTGAGTCCTCTTACAGTCTGTTGTCTTACATTTGTGTCCTTGAATCACTGTATCTTTGTGATTGCAAGGATGTAGACTCTTTCCAGCCTCTGCCTCCTTATCTCTTTTCCATCATCCTGCTTGGTTCTCTTAAAACTTCTAAACTCACTTTCAAAAAATTTCTCCTACTCAGTACTCCTCATCAAAACCCGATGAATCCCCAAAGGCATTTTCACAGAGTACATGCTTGCCTTCCTCTTAAGTAGTCAAAGAAGCCCTTGAATCTCAGCAGAGATCAAAGGACAGTTGGGCTAACTTAATGTACTTTCCTGATCTATCAGATTGAGGATGGCATTAAGAGCTGGAAACATGTGAATCTTTTGTTCCAGTGCCACATACTATGTTATTAATAGTGCCATGGAGGTCTTCTCTTTGAACTTATAAAAGTTCACGAATGCGTATGGTATGTCTCCTGTCACTGTTTTTCCAGTTTCCAACTGGAAACTGTTAGCCTGAACAATATTGCCTATATTGAGGAATAAGCAGCCTTGAACAAAATTGTGAAGTTGATATATGCCATATGCTTGGCATCTTTCTCTTTCTTCTTATTTTTTAATTTTAAAATGCTTTTGTTTATTTTTGAGAGAGAGAGAAAGAGAGAGAGAGAGAGAGAGACAGACAGACAGACAGAAGGAGGGGCAGAGAGAGGGAGACACAGAATCTGAAGCAGGCTCCAGGATCCAAGCTGTCACCACAGAGCCCCACGTGTGGCTTGATGCCATGGACTGGGCCATGAGATCATGACCTGAGCTGAAGCTGGATGCTTAACCAACTGAGCCACCCAGGCGCCCCTTCCTTCTTTTTTAAGTGCAAACCTTCCTTTGTAGGGTGGTCAGCTGGGTTCTGATAACCAGCTGGAGATACAAACATATTCTGCTAACAGTAGTGTGCTATCAGAGGTCACATCCCCACCTTTGCTGGTGAAGTCAATGGAAAAAGTCAAATCCAGGACAACTTTACCCTGCAATGTTTATTTATTTATTATTTGCACATCATACAGGTGAAAGACGGCTTTGACACTGTGGAAAGCCTTGCTGTAAACTCCTGCCTCCCTGAGGAGCAACACAGTCCTTGCTCTTGTCTTCTTCACACACACCACTCTTCCCTTGTCAAGAACTATCCCTTTCCCTCTTTACTCCTGCCCCCCTACTATATCTCCTTTTGGTCACAGGATGGATTCTGGCAATCTAGGCATTGAATTTAGCAGGCAAGACATTACTTCAGGCATGCTTTTGGGACCAGCACCTGAGGATGGGCGAGGGTAACTGGAGTGAGAAGAGCTAGAGGTATGATACACACCTAGCCACAGTTGTATTGAACCTCATGTGGAAATGGGAGTTAGAATAATTCTTGAGTGTTGTTCTGTATGGGTCTGACATGGCTAAGTCTTTAAACCATTCAGCAGCTGCCCTAGGAAGGCCTTGACCTTAGGTAACAGGACTCTCTACTTCAGGTAGTCCCTGAAAGGACTCACAGATGCAGCAGCAAGCCTGTCCTTGAGAGATAATTTTGGTGGTGGACCTCCATGTCCATCATATCATCTTTACCCAGTTAACTCCTAGTCACTTTTCAAAATCACAGCTCAATGACATTTCAAATTTTTCCTTTTAAACATAGATATATAGCTGTATGCACGCACACACACACACACACACACACACACACACACACACAAACATTTGTTTAAACTGATTTTCTATCTTAGGGACTGTTAAGTCCTAAGGGTGGGAAATTTTTCTGCTTTAAGACTCAACTTAGGACCAGCTCAGTGTCTGACTGAAGGTTGGTCCTTAATAAAGATTTCTGGGTATCTGTCCTTTATGTAGGAAAAGAACTGATTATCCTACGTTGACCTTTATTATTATTTTTTTCCTAGCAACATTTGCACCCAAATAGAAGCAATACTAGTGAGGCTGAGACTGATAAGCTGAATTAATGGCATAATGATGGTAAAGGAGTTTTGGATTGAATACTGTGTTGCCCTTTAACATTTTGTGCGCAGAGGGCAGTCTGCCCAAGCATTTCACAAATGAATCCCATTCATCATGGGAGGGTTGCGTGATCAGTGCAAATCACCACCACTGAGCTAGTATGTGCTGAGTCTGGTGCTGGTTCGGCACAGGACACAGAGTACATGTCTTGTAATCACTGTACATGGAGGTTGTGTCCTTTATAACTTTAGAATGTGATGAGAAAAATGATATCTCTTATATAACTATTTGACCTATTTATTCACTGAGTAACTGACTAAATAAGCAGGTCAGGAAGGAATTAAGAAACCTGGATAATCTACCTCTAAATAATAGATTTCGCTATCAAGGGATGGTGATAAATATATGCAAAGATCTCACATCTTCAAATCATTACCACATTTACAGAGCATCATCTCAAATCCTTTTCAAGTATTTTAAAGTTAGATGGAGCAGTCTATCCTAAAATTTGCATTGATTCTTTCATAAAAAGATGACTAACACTGGAGATGTTAAAATATGTATTTTCCCCTGAGGCCTTGGTTAACTTCTACATGGACAAAGAAGCAAAATAAAATGTCATATTTAGAATACACAATAAATATTCATCATCTGATCACATGTTAGTAGTGTATGGACCTTATGCTTTCCAAAAGGAAAGCCCTTGGGGGTAAAAACGAATCACATTTACTTACATACTTCCTTCAGGTATATATGGGGCCTGACTTCTGTTTAAAAAGTAGCCTTGTAATTATGCCTTTAGTAGACTATGTAGACAGTTTGTTCTGTAATGTGGTGTCACTGCATTCTTGAAACCTAGAGAAATGTTTAGAATGGATTTCTGCATCAGACAAGTTAGAAGAAAGAAACATCGAAATAGAGCAACCCGCTGAATGGCATTTGCACAAAGCCTAGGCGAGAATCCAATATACAGAAACTAATAAAAATAAAACCAAGAATCTGGCCCTTTTCTCCTTCTCCGTGGTCTGGGTTTCCACTTCCCTTCCGGCTTCCGGGAGAGAGAGAGAAAGGTGGAGCTTTGGCTCTTCCAGCCAGCCAGCCACCTTCGGGTCCGCAGACCTGAGCCTAAAACGGGCCCAGAGCCTGGTGACCCTCTGGGCTCCGCCCTCCTGCGTGCCTGCAGCTTCTCCTCGCTCAAAGGCTTCCTCCTGCGGGCGGGGTTGGGCCAGTCCTCTGTCACCTTTGCTGTGTGGCGTCCGCAGCAGTGCCTTCCTGCTCGACTCCTGCAGGCCCACTACTTCTGCTTCGCCGATGCCCCGCTGCTGAGCGACAGTGGTAGGGCTTGCGCTGGCTCACGGGGGACTTCGCAGTGTCACGGCGGACCTCGTCTACCTCGCCGTCTCCATTGCGGCTGTCGCCAATCCTCAGACGTGGCCCTCAGATGGGGTTTCAGTGCAGCCGCGGTCCCTGGCTTCTTTGCCACCGTCATGCTCGCGAGCACTTGTACGTGACGTTTAATGAGGAGGCCAAATCCCTCACGCCAGGAGACTCCGAAGGCGACAGGCAACAAGGCAGAAGAAGAAAGGGCCGACACCGACTCCGACTGAAGGCCTGCCAGTGCCAGGCAACCCGAGCCACACGGGTCATTACTCCTGCCCCCTGTGACTGGACTGTGGCGAGGGGACAGCGTGTGTTGGGGCAGGGGCTGTGACTTCTCCACGAGCCGGGGCGACGGGAAGCTGCTGAAGGAGCGGCCCGCTCTCAGCCCCAGGCACAGCCCAGCCACTCTGCATTTGAGGGCATCTTGGAGACCCAGAGCCTTCTCTCCCCGTCTTCCCCACAGCCTTACGCCCTTAACCTGTCTGGCCAAAAAACAAGCCCAAGGGGACAGAGCAGACAAAGCCTTGTTACCCCCGTCACAGGAAGCATTTCTTGAGGTAGGGGGAGGAGAAGGGGGGTTTGAGGACAAGTTGCTTTACTTGTTTTTGTCTGCATTTGGTGCCCCTTGCTTGTGCCAGGCGCTTTGTCAAGAATGATCCTTCCAAGATTCCTTTGTTCAAGGAGTACCGGGGTCCCTCTTCGTTCTGGAGGCAGGGAGAGAAGTGATTTCTGCCCTGTCATCTAGGAGAGACTAGGTCTCCCTGACCGTAACCGACACCTCACATTTTTGGAGGGGACACGATTCTTCTAAGACAGTTTGAAAGAAAAGCTCATAGCAGAGCTTACCAGGTCCAAAATATCAAGAGTAGAATGAAATAACAGTGACAGTATCTTGGGTGGCTGGCCCGGCAGCCCAAGCAAACAGTGTTTTCCCGGGGCCACCAGCACTGTGCTTCTAGACAGCAGGCCCGGCCTCTCACCACCTGTGGAGAGGTAGGATGTGTCTTCTGTGTTCCTCTCAGGACCTCTGCAGTGACTGTACCGTCAGTGGGATTTTGTGACATATTTTTCTTAATACAAAAGCAGCTTCCTCACTGCCATCTCCCGTGACCCAAGAGGCCTCATAAACGAGCCAAAGTCCTGGACCCATGTT
Organism: Hyaena hyaena; assembly: GCF_003009895.1. NCBI lineage: Eukaryota > Metazoa > Chordata > Mammalia > Carnivora > Hyaenidae > Hyaena > Hyaena hyaena. The sequence goes on along the minus strand of NW_024081101.1, from coordinate 432,229 downwards.
TGGGGCGTTTGTAACTTTTGTTTTTCTCTTGCATGTGAATCTGTTTCCTGAAAAACGGCTCTCACAGCGTAAACCAGACTGACTACAAAACCCGGGGCAATACAGCCACAGGTTTTAGGGATAAATACTTTTACTCTTGTTGATTTTTTTGTTATTTATTTTAAAAAGGCAAACTCATGTTTTTGGTTCTCTTTTTCACTTTGGTCAGTAAACATAATTTGCATTATTTTAAGTTATAAACCTAGGGATTTAATTTTAGTATAGTTGTCCTTTGATTCTTAAAACAGCCTTGAATGTATAAGAGGCCTCAAAAGGTTAAACGGTCTAATTAACACAATGTGTTAATAGCAAAGGCAGGGTTTGAACCTACATTTAAAGAAAGTGAGTTCATTCTCTTAGCCACTGTGCCATTCTTTCTTTCTTAAAGCCCCTAGTATGGGTGCCAGAAGTGGCTCAGTCTGTTAAGTGTCGGACTTCAGCTCAGGTCATGACCTCGAGGTTCGTGAGTTTTGTTTTTTTAAATGTTTGTTTATTTTTGAGAGAGAGAGGGAGAGAGAGAGAGAGAGCAAGTGTGAGCAGGGGAGGGGCAGAGAGAGAGGTAGACACAGAATCCGAAGCAGGCTCCAGGCTCTGAGCTGTCAGCACAGAACCCGACACGGGGCTTGAACCCATGAGCTGTGAGATCATGACCTGAGCTGACATAGGACGTTTAACTGACTGAGCCACCCAGGCGCCCCTCGCAATTCATGAGTTTGAGCCAGACGTCAGGTTCTCTCCTGTCAGTACAGAGCCCACTTCAGATCCTCTGTCCCTATCTCTTCCCCTCCTTTGCTTGCACTGTCTTTCAAAATAAATAAATAAACTTAAAAAGAAAGTCATATTAAGGCTTTGTTCAATAACAAATCTGATGTTTTTGTACACTCTTCTCTAGTATACCCATTGAAAGTTAGAAGATGAGTAATCGTAAAAGCAGAAAATTAAGAGTTTAACGCGGCAGAGTCTGGGAATGATATTAAACGCTTGCAATAAATGGTGTATCATGACGCCAACCAATCAGAATAGATTCCTAACTAATTAGAATGGACTCCCTCCTTGTAGAATCTATTTTTTCTTATTACTAATTGACCCTAAAATTCCTATTACTTATTTTTGAAGATTAGGACATTGAAATTTAAGTTTGTGTGGTTCTTGTTCAGGGAATGCATTTTCTTATGAAACTTTCTTTCCACGCGTAGGTCAAAAATGTAATGAAAAATATCATGGCTGGATTGCAACAAACCAACAGTGAAAAGATTCTCCTGAGCTGGGTCCGACAATCAACTCGTAATTATCCACAGGTTAATGTCATTAACTTTACCACTAGCTGGTCTGATGGTCTGGCTTTAAATGCTCTCATCCACAGTCATAGGTAAGGAGACTACTGAGATATTAACTAATTTTTGTAAGTATTGATTTAGACTGGTACCTTTTTCTCCAGTGTGGTTCCAGCTCATTTCCTACTATTGAACATGTTTATATGTTACTGTATTTAACCATATTGATATGACTATCCATTGGAAAGCCCTAAATAGGAATAGCCTGTTTTTTTTTAAATGTGATATGGCATTTAATTGTTGAAATATTAAAATATATGAGCTTGAATATGGTTATGGGAGGGGGCCAACATGTTTGAAATCGGGGCTCTGCCAGAAAATCAAGGTTATATTCTAACTTTGCTAAGAATGGAGTTGGTCTGTCTTCACAAATAATTGTTAGTATGGGCCGAAACTACAGAGCTAAAATGGTTCCAAATCTCACGCGGATGGCTATAATAAAATTTATTACTGTCATCAGATTAATAATGTGAAAAAGAAACATTTGTCTCATCAGATACACGTTTAGATAGCAAATACATAAGGCTCTATGTATTGGTTATGTGTGTGTGTGTGTGTGTGTGTGTGTGTGTGTGTATGTGTTTAATTTCGAGGTTAAAACAGGCTCTGAGCATCTTAGCAACCAAGGCAAAGAGCAGACCACAATTAATTCTATGACTCACTGCTCAGAATATCAAGAGAAACAATTGCTCTGGAACAGCAGAGGTAGAGTTCTCTCGGTCTTCATAAAAAGAACTCATTGTGTTACAATGAACCAAATACCCTTAAGTGTATTCCATACACTATTACATTTTCTAAGGTAAAGAACTAGCTTGCTTTTTCTTGTGTAAAGAAGCTTAGTAAATGAATTAGTAACAGTTCAAGAAAAAGCCAAACAACGTGGTAAATACATACATATAATGCATTCATATATATGTAATATATAAATATATATATCATACGTATAACACATTTACTGCAAAGGATATTTACTTTGCTTTTCCTATTACCCATTTCTTTTATCCAGCCCAATGCCTAGGGTCAAACACATTGCCTCATTAACTGTGTTTGAAATGCCACTGGACTGCATCTGCCCTGATTTTCAATGCAGCTTATCTTTTCTCACTTTGATCTCTCTTTGCTTGACGAGTCTCCCATTTCCCTATGCCGGTCTTGTTTCTAGAAAAGTCCAGAGTATAAATTTCTTCATGGTAGAGCTCAATCCAAGAACAAATCCTCTCTCAATAAGCATCTTTGTCAGATGTCGCGCTCCAGCTGGATTTAATTAACCCCATCCAGACTGAGTTTCCAGGTGAATGACTCAGCAACCTGATTTTCAAAAGGAGGCAAGATCACACTCATTTGGCATGTTAAGCAGTGTTAACACGTTGTTTTTCCTAAGCATGACTCGAAGAAAAATATTGCACAGTTTCAGTACAGCTAGATGAGAAGGGATAGAGGCATCCATTCTGCATCATAAGTCAGCGCTGATTTATGCGGCCACATGCTTCACAGTAAGGGCCTGAACATACTGATCTTGCTGTTCATGTACACGTTTGCAGATGAACAGAAATCTTGAGGATCAGGTTATGGGGTCCTTGTTGGCTCTTTAGCATTTTCTTTTCAAGTGGGAGACTTCAGTCCCCCCAGCATGTCTACACACTACATTCGTTAGTCTTATATTTCGTGATTTTTGAATATATTTGTAATACAGTAAACATTTCCGCATTGCCCTGCAGCATCTGTCCCTGACCCACTCTTTTTTTTTTCTCAAAATCTCATTTATATATTCTGTCTTGTCATATCGAATGAATCATCAGTAACTACCTTTTCATACATAACACAGTTACTTTTCAAGAGGTTTCTCACAGTTGATAATGCTCTTTCATGAATCATCTCTGTCTTCTTTTTGTCTTTGACAGATGTTCATATTGTTTATCTAAAGAAAAAAAAGTGGTTGAAATTTCTGTTCCAAGGTGATTGTCATTGGTATACTTAGGAATGTCATCAGGTGTCCTGATTTCCATAATTGAGTGACTAAGCTATATACAACAAAGGCAGGCACTTAATAGAGAGCACAGGGACTGACAAAGCACCTTGCAGAAGGTTAGGATATTGCTTGACTTAGATCTATTTAAGGCAAAATTTTATCTTAATATGTAGGAAATTAGAAGTATTATATTAAATCACAGAGTCCACTACAGTGCAGTTCAATGGAAGCCACATTGTACTTTTGTGGGAAGACTAAATGGTAATTGTTTTGAAATAGCTCAAAATATACAGATAGGTTGGAATAAATATGATGTTACAACTAAATTTTCTTCCTAATCCACCATTTTAATTTATTAACGAAGAAGTAACATAGGATGTAGTTTAAACAAAAATCAGACACGGTGGGGACAGCAAAGGACAGCAAAACAACAAAATGTGTCTTTATGACCCCAGCCCCACCCAGTCACCCTCCACTTCCTGGAAGTGGTTACTGTCCGTAACTTCTTTGATGGTTTTCCTAATTACGTATTTTATTTCCTGATTAGTTAATGTCTGATAGGAGATGGATTTGCTTCTTAGTATGAAGCCCACAAATATTATCTCTTATCACTATTTCCTAATTTGATTGCTATAATATAGTCATTTCATTCTTAAAATTGTTGCTTGTGTTACTTTAAGTGATAATGATATACCATGTTTCATCAAGTTTACGCTTTTTTTCAAATTTTGTTCTTATGTGATCTCTGCACCCAGTGTGGGGCTCAAACTCACAATCCCCAGATCAAGAGTTACAGGTTCCTCTGACTGAGTCAGCCAGGAGACCCTCGTTTCATCAAGTTTAGACAAGATTTGTTGAGAACCTGGTATAAAAGATGACCATATTATTACACTTCTACTTGCTCCTCTTCTCTCCACCTTCAATTTTGTTATAATATTCTTAGCAGGTATTTTTGAGTGTAGTTAATATGCAATGTTACATTAGTTTCAGGTATAGAAAATAATGATCTGACGACTCATGCTATACTCCCCACAAGTGATGCAATGACAATATCATTGACTGTATTCCCCATGCTGTGCCTTTTATTCCCATGACATAAATTCCATAACCGGAAGGCTGTTTCTCTTATTCTCCTTTGCCCATCCCACCCGCTACCCTCCTATTTTGTTCCTTTTGCATCAACAGTGTTGTAACATTTACATATGTAAGTTATAGGTGTTCTTGGCATGAGCCTATAAATTGAAAATGCATTATTGTTATAATAATAACAATAATTATATCATACATATAATTAACCTTAGAACAAAGTAGTACTTCATTAGTAATAGTACCAAAGTAATACCTTGATACTGTAATTAGTCTCATTGCACATAATGGGAAACTGAGGCACAGAGAGGTTGCATTAATTACCTAAGACCATTTGGCTAATACGTGGTAGAGCCAGGATTTGCATTTACAGAGGACTCTGCTTACCTACTAGGCTATATAATCTTATTGAATATGTCTGTTTCCTCAAAAGACTGCTAATCCTTGGTTGCACATTCTTATTTATAAGTTCAGGTCTGGATTCACATGGGAAGGTATGCGGCTTTCTTCTGCAGTTGGTTAGTCTTCAAATTCTTTATGCATTTGGAAATCATAGTTGCTTAAAATGTTAATTAATGATGAATTTTAATCATTTAAAACATTAATGCTAGAGGACACCTCCAAGGCCGTTCAGAACATTTCCTTCTTTTTAAAATGAAAACCCTGAAGCTCAACTAGATACCATGACTTAGATAGCTCCTCATCCAGGTGATTAGTTCATGGCCAAGAGGAGAAGGGGATGAAGGAAAACAGGATAGAATGAAGAAGCAGTTCTATTCTTTTTCATTATATTCATTTAACCCTGTTGACTATAGTGTAGGTGAGAAAGATAGTCTCCCACAGTCTCCTACCTATATTCTTTTCCACTTTGATTGCTGAGAGATGGACAAAAGTGGATGGGGCAGTGGGTGCAGAGTGAAGTTAAAATTTCCACAAATAGTATAGAATTAATGTTTTCTTTTTTGAAAAGAACTGAGATATTTCTTTTAAATCTTTCACCTTCTTGTGTAATAGGATGACGCTACACACTGAACATTCATCCAAAGAAACAGAACCTCTGTAACAACATACACCTCACTCTGTGTTCGTATTCACTCCAGTTCTGTCCATAGCCCCCCGGGTAACAGTGTGATGAAGGCAATGGTGTAGAATGTCATTGTTACTTCTTAGAGTCTTTCCATACTAGAGTCAGCTCACAGCTTAGACATATTTCAGGTTCTAAAGTATTGTTAGCTTTTTGGGGTAACATGGAGTAGAGAGGGCAGGTTAGACTTCCTAAGAAGTGAACAAAATTCTGGTAAGTTGATCAGGGTAGCATCAAGTAAAGAAGGGAAATGCGAGTCCAATCAGAGAGTTGTCCCTTTATTTTTATTTATGGTTTTTGAAAATAACAGCTAAGCCCATCCGTCTAATTTCCTCCCTTGCAGAGCCTGAGTTCTGAGGCAGGAGTCCATTGAGAGACCCCATTGTCCTAAAATTCTGTGTAAAATATAGTGACAGGTTTTTGTAGCGATAAAAGTTTTTTAGTGCTCATCAGATTTTCAAAGGTGTCTGTGATCCAAAAAAAAGGCAAAGAACCACTTGACAAATGGTTTCCAGTGTTGTAGGGGTAAATGGTAATTCCTTAAATGACTAAGACCTTTTGCGAACTCATCCCAGTCCCCCTTCCCAGTGCTGTCTCCCACCATTTCTCCATACCAGAAATGTCTTTGTGGAGCCAGGCCTGTGAGTTCTGATCGACTAAGCACATTCTGCTTTTTTCCTGGCATAAGAACTTTGATTTTTTTTTTTTAAAATCTCAATACGACTCAGGATTCTATTCTCAAAAACTTGTTAAATCTCATTCCAAACCACCATTGAAGAGTACTTCCTTAAGCCTCAAAAAATATTTCTTAACCCCTTCAGATTTTATAAAACCTTCTATATTTTTCACATTAGAATTTTCACTTTAGAATTTATATTGACTTATTATGATGTCAAATATTATTATTTTTTCCTTAGTAGGTTTTAAGCCCTTATAGGATAAGAACTCCTTCTCACACTCCTTTGCGTTTTCTCTATCATTACGTAAATTGATACTCATATAGTATGTTGTCATCCACTCTCTGCTTGCATGTCAACAAAATTTATTGAATCAACAAATATGTAATCAACAAGTATTTATTGATCATCTCCTATGTGTCAGGCTTGGGTTTCTGGAAGTGAACAAAACCAGTGGAAAAATATGTGTATTCTGAATTCTAGTGGGGAAAACAGATGAATAGACAAGATTGATTAAAATATATAAAATATTAAACAGTAGTAAGTGCTGACCAGAAAGAAAGGGATAGGAAGTGTGTATGTAGAAGTTTGATTTGGAAGTGCGCAATTGTATTTATTTTTAATTTTTTAAATTCAGTTTTAGAGGGAGAGTGCAAGAGGGAGGAACAGCAGATAGAGAGAGAGAAAGAGAGAGAGAGAGAGAGAGAAAGAGAGAATCCCAAGCTAAGAGCACAGAGCCTGACGTGGGACCCAGTTAAACCACGAGATCATGACCTGAGCCAAAATCAAGAATCAGACACTCAACTGACTGAGCCACTCAGCCATCCTGGGAGTGTGCACTTTTAGATGGGGAGAGAGGAGGGAATAATAATAATTATCATAATAGTAAGACTTTTAAGGGACTACATAAAGGCAGTGGAGAAGTGAGCCTTGTTGGTGTCTGAGGAAAGAGAATTCCAGGCAGAGGGAACAGTACATGCAAATACAGAAACTACCTAGCCTGTTGAAGGAGTATGAGGAAAGAGGCAAGAAATAAAATCAGTTAGTGGAGAGCCAGACCATGTGTGTCTTGTATGTCACAGTTAAATCAATGAATTTTACTCCCCCAATAGGGACTTGAAAAGTAGGTTATGATGAAACATTTTAACAGATCCCTCTGGCAGCTTTGCTGACAATAGATTAATAATAGCACGGGTGAGAGTAGGGGAGCCATTAGAAAGTTAATGCACGAAGTAATCCATGCAAGATAAAATGGTTTGGATTGAGGTGATGGCAGCAAGGATGGTTGACAAGTGGTCAAATTCTGGATATATTTCCAACCAAGTGCTGTGTGAAAAGGAGTCATTATATTACACTCCAGGATTTCTGTCTGAGCCACTGCATGTTAGCACTTGTCACTGATTGTTGAGGAAGGGCGAACTTAAGAGAAGTAGGTGGGTTTGGGGGGTGTGATGGAGATGAATACTAGAAGTTCAGTTTTGGATACTTGAATCTTGGGATGACTCTAAGTGGAGATACTGAATAAGCAGTTGAATCTAGAGTCCGGAGGTCAGGGAAGAGGTCTGGGCCAGGCTTACAAAATTGGAAGTCACCAACAAATGGCTGGCATTCCAATTTCTGAGATTAGATGAGATTAATATATTTTTGTTGCTTGACAAAGTAGAATAAATTCTCCATTGTTTTCTTCAGGATTTGCAAGTAAAATTGCCACTTGTTAAAATGAAAACCACTATCGATGGGTAATGAAGAGTAACAGTCAACTCTTAAGGATGATGAGCATGTGTTGTCAGTTAAAAATCAGAATTGAAGTGAGTCTGGTGGAATATTGTAAACTGATTTATATTTGCCTTTATATGTGTGTGTTTCAGACCAGACCTGTTTGATTGGAATAGTGTGGTTTGCCAGCAGTCAGCCACACAACGACTGGAACATGCATTCAACATTGCCAAATATCAATTAGGCATAGAGAAACTGCTTGATCCTGAAGGTTGGTACATTTCTGGACTGCCATGGTTTTTAGTAGAGTTTAACATTAATTATCTCAGACTTCACATTTCCACAAACTAAGCACAAAAGAGAAATTATGCACGATATGTTTTTTCCTCTATCCTGGATGTATTTAAAATATTCTTTCTTCTTGCACTATATTATGAATTATTCTATATGATTTTAGTTCTCAAAATACCATTATCTTAAATTAAAGTATAAAAGTTGAGAAAAAATTCAAAGCCTTTAGAATGCATATGCCTCATGGATGAAGCATGCTACATTTGAAGTCTGTTGACTCAAGTAGTTATAAAAGTTCATGTTTTGCTTATTCTACCAAGAGATTTGATAGACTAATCAGCTATAATTAATTAGCTACTCTTGCCAATTTCATTCATATACTCTATAAAAGGCAACATGGTTTACTGTTTAAATCAGGAAATCTATTCCTGGCACTGCTTCTGTTATAATTTGTCACTCTGGGGGAAGTCCTCCATTGGATGGTTATTCATTTTCTGCTTCTTCAGTTGACAGGCAGCACCGAATTTATATTTTTGTTATATTATGCGTAAGTAAATTTCATCCTTATCTCGGGTGCTACACAGTCATACTTTGCAGACACATGCATTAGAGGGATCATGATTCTTGACTTGTGCTTTTCTTCTGGCCTATGAAACACTTTTTTTGTTTGCCAGCTTGTCTGAAATTGCAAACTCTGTTCTCACTTCCCTGAGGCTTTACCATACTTTAAAACCAGAGTTTGCAGAAGCTGTGTCAGTGGGATTGATATCTGTGATATAATACAAACTAGTATTTGGGTAGGTTTATATAATTAAATGGTCTTTGGAATATCAAATTAGTTCCAACTAAGGAGACTGCGTGGTAGTGGTAGCTCTCATCAGGAAAAGCTCAGAAGCAGTTCAGAGGGTATTCTTTCAGTGAATTTATCTTCAAGTAGAAGCTAATCCTCTTTGTTGCAGAACCTGATTGTCTCATCTTATTGACAGCAGATCCATCTGGTATGTGTGTGTGGCGGGGGAGGTGTAATTTTAAACTCACAAAAGCAGATATCAATAAAAATGAAAATTCAGTCATTTTAGATAAGATATATAACTACCACAAGAACCAGAATACTCACATGTAATTGACCCAGTATATTGCTCTTGGTAGGCACACATACTTGGGAAGGAAAATGATAATAACACAAATGTGTTTGTGAGATTGAACTCAGATTAAGTTCATTAGAAATGTTTTTTCTGCTTTAAATAATGCATAATTTAGTACTAACTCCTGTAAACTCTTTTGTTGTTTCAGTGGATGAATAGCGTCCCTCCTGCCCCATTCTGTCCCGGTATAGCTCTAAGGAAGAAATTGTTATCAATCCTATTTCCTTGTTTTGCAGGATGGGGGAGGGTTACCTCACTATTGAATCCCATACAGATTTACATGTTTTTTTGTTTTTGTTTTTGTTTTGTAACTCCAGTGAGGTAGAGAAGTGCAGACATAAGGAAAATATGAACTCTAACCGCTACAGTAAGAGCTACAGTGTATGGGTTTGAAGGATAAACCTGTTAATAGTGTATTGTTTTTCATTAAATGCATACATGGTAACCAGTTTCTGTTATCTGGGATATACGCTCTAGTTATTCTTGTATGTGCCCTGTCCTTTCATGAAATAGTACGAGTAGGCTTAAAATAGATTGTTTTTTCTTGATAAGTGATAAAATGGCTTTTGATCTTAAGTCCTCCTTTGAATCGGTGAAATAGGAACACCAAACAGGCATCCATATCATAATCAGGAGGTAGATTGATAAGCCTGTAATCAGAAAAGGGTAGTTACATAAATTATTTTATAGCATAAAATAGCCTGATATGCACAATTCCATACGTTTTCCTCTTTGAGAAGTACATGTTGTTGCACATCCTGTAGACCATTATAATATCTCAAACAATAATTCAAAGTCAACTAAATACAGTATGAAATACAAGCTTATTAATAGAGATCAAACCACTGGTTATGGTTTTATTTTGCCAATAAAGTCTTTGAGCTGAAAACCCTTTCTGTTCATGGGCTTCCTTCCAATTCAAAGAGCATTCTGTTTCCTGAAATGGTTTATTACACTTTATTTATGGCTGTCAGTAGGATGAGGATTCAACATAAATCTTAAATATTTAGATATCTGTCAGTTCCTGCCAATGTGGTAGGGAAATAACAAAATAAGCATTTATAAATTATTGTTCAGTATTTTTCGAGAGATGGTGTCAATGATAATTGAAAGAAAAAATACTAAACCGTAAGGATTTTTATTTACTCATTTGTTAGTCACAAAAGAGAATAGGATTTCTAAGAATCTAACACTTAGAACACTTTCTTCAGTGTATCTAACATGGGAGATTCATGGGCTTCTTTCATGCACTATATGGTAATTACCTTTGAGATATTCATATTTTTATTTACACACATATTGGTTCTTTAGCTTATACATTACCATGTCAGCTATTCTCCAAAGCAGTTTTCATTTCATACCTACTATACTTCTTAGGAGGTTAATGAAACATTTTGCTTTATGTGTGGGAGATTTTTATTTTGGGGGGAGATTAAAGTTATATTTGGCTTAAGAAATACCTGCCAAAAAATGTTTTTAGAATTTTAAATGTATGTGTTGTTTATTGGGTTGATTTATAAATTAAAAAGTCATTGAAATATAATTTGGAGGTTTTCATGTCTTGCATATATTGACTTTGGTATGTTTTATTTGGCTCTAACTGGTGTTTTGAGGCCTGAGGTTTGCTTTTAAGAGGAATTGCCTTTTAAAATGACTAGCAATAAGCATTAGCATAAGCAATTTCAGGAGCTGTTTCTGGTGTGTTTAAATGTTAACATATGCAAAAATAAGTACTACTAAGGTAAAATTATTTAATAATTTATGCAGCTTTATGCTCATAGTTAGAAGAGGTGTTTCTCCTTCAAAATCTATCCTATTGTGAATCAGATGATTTACATTCTGTCACGATTTCCCTGAAAGATGCTTAGTACTTGCATTGTGAGTTTTATATACTCAAAATTATTGTTTGCTTCCCTGAGTTTCAAGAAATTAGTTTGTTTGCCAATCCACACAGCACTTTCTGCTTTAAGAGAATGCTTTGTCAGCTTTTCCATGTGAATAACAAAGAGAAGATGTTCTTTTTAAAGGGATAAAAAAATCGGGGATAAAAATTGTGCTGGTTCTAGATATCTTTTGCATATTACTGTTACAAATCATTTGAGATATGCAATACGATGTGAAATGCCCTCACTTATTTACCAGGGTAACTTCAGATTGAAAAATGAATGATGAGAGTCAAATTTGACGAACACTGTGGCTTGCAAGAAATATTTGTATCCTCAAAATGACATTTACAAACCAATTAGTTTGGTTTTAATCCACTTCATTTTAACTTCATGAAGATGGTGACACAGATTGTATTTTCTGCTTCACTAATCCCTGAATCACTCTTCAGTTGTTTTCAGAGTCTATGCTTCCAAGAATAAACCCTGCTTTTGGGAAAATTATACTCCTGAAATGAATGGTTTCAGACTTAACTTTATATGTATGCAGTTTATTAGCCTTTAAAAAATTTCAAGGGAGGAATGCCTGGGTGGCTCAGTTGGTTAAATGTCCACTTCTTGATTTCAGCTCAGGTCATGATCTCACAGTCACGGGATTGGCCATGGTATCAAGCCCCATGTTGGGGTCCTTGCTGGGCATAGAGCCCGCTTAAGATCCTCTCTCTCCCTCTCCCCCGCCACCCCACTCATGCTCTCATTCTCTCTCAAAAAAAAAAAAAAAATCAAGGGAAAATGTGTAGCATTTGACATAAAAGAGAAGAATACTTTTTTTTTTTTTTTTTTTTTTTNTTTTTATTTATTTCTAGGAGAGAGAGAGAGAGAGAGAGAGAGAGAGCGTGAGCAGGGGAGGGTCAGAGAGAGAGGAAATCACTCTGAAACAGGCTCCAGGCTCTGAGCTGGCAGTCAGCACAGAGCCCGACACGGGGCATGAACTGTGAGATCATGACCTAAGTGAAAGTTGGACACTTAACCGACTAAGCCACCCAGATGCCCCTATTTTTTATTTTTTATTTTATTATTTTTTAATAGTTTATTGTCAAGTTGGTTTCCATATAACACCCAGTGCTCATCCCCACAAGTGCCCTCCTCCATGCCCATCTCCCCTCTCCCCCCCAACATCCATCAGTCCTCAGTTTGTTCTCAGCATTCAAGAGTCTCTCATGGGTTTGGCCTCTCTCCTCTCCCCCACTATCTTCCCCCCTTCTTCTCCCCCAGGTTCCTCTGTTAAGTTCCTCCTAATCCTCCTATCCGTGCAAACATATGGTAGCTGTCCTTCTTTGCCTGACTTGTTTCGCTCAGCATAACACCCTCAATAACACCCATCCATGTTGCTACACATGACCAGAGTTCATTCTTAAGAATACTTTTAACGCCTCTTGTTTGGATATCAGTTGTTTGATCAAGCGGTGCTTTTTTCTTTAATCTTTGTTAAAACCGTCACATTTTGATTCCCTAAAAAAAGGAAATATCAGTAAGTAGTTTAGACTAAAATGGAAAGAAGAAAACTATACCAAATTTAGAAGGATGTTGTTTAGTGAAATAACTAGACAGTTTCATGCACATGCACATTCATTTCACATCATTTGGATTGATTTTTTTCTAGAACCCACTGAAGAATACCTTTTCTTTCAGAAAATGTAATGAGATTGGAATCTGTTGGTCTCCATGAATATGATTTCAATTAGAAATTTTCATTATAAGTATCTCAGATTCTTTAGAACTAAACTGTATGCAGTGTAAAATACTCTTTTTCCAACATTTTAAAAGTATTTTATTAGTACATGTGAATAAAAACAGCCATTGCCTTTTTTCTGTCTCTGACAGAGAGTCTTTAGAGATACTACAAGTTGTTGCTATCTAAATCTAAATCATGAGTTTCTTAGAAAACTATTTTTTCGTCTAGTTAGTCTGTTATGGAAAAAGGAAAGTATCATCATCTGCTTATGCAGATATGATAATAGCAAAATAATGTTCCTATTATATCAGCAGGAGACTACTTTTTCCAGGACTCTTTTTTAAGGAAACATTAAAATTTGATCATTAAAACCAAATTATATAATTTAATAGTGTTAAATGTAATAATAATGAAAATATTTCTTTAATTTTGAACCTCAATAGATTGCACTCGGAATGTGCAAATTAGAAATGGTGTTATGTTAGCAAAGGAATGGGGTACATTAGTAAATTTAGTGTTGCCATCTCATTTACTTAATGTATCTTGAGCACAACCTTTTTTTTTTTTTTTTTTTTTTTTTTTTACAAATAGTTTATTGTCAAATTAGTTTCTACATAACACTCAGTGCTCATCCCCAAAGTGCCCTCCTCCATGCCCATCCCCCCCTCCCCCCCACAGCCATCAGTCCTCAGTTTTTGTCAGCATTCAAGAGTCTCTCATGGTTTGCCTCTCTCCCTTTCCCCCACCATTTCTGCCCTTCTTCTCCCGCTTGTTCCTCCGTCAAGTTCCTCCTAATCCTCCTATACGTGCAAACATATGATATTTGTCCTTCTCTGCCTGACTTATTTCGCTCAGCATAACCCCCTCAAGGTCCATCCATGTTGCTACACATGGCCAGATTTCATTGTTTCTCATTGCCGTGTAGTATTCCATGGTATAGATAAACCACATCTTCTTGATCCATTCATCTGTGGATGGACACTTAGGCTCTTTCCATGTTTTAGCTATTGTGGAGAGTGCTGCTAGGAACACTGGGGTCCATGTGCTCCTATGCCTCAGCATTTCTGTATCCCTTGGGTAAATTCCTAGCAGGAGCACAACCTTTTAACAAAGGAATTTGGGAAACACTATTAAATAATTTAAATATATACTTTTATTAGCATTGCTTAGAACAGCGATAAATAATGAGGCTTTAGGAAAACTGATGACCGATACAGAAGTCCAGAGAAATGTGATCAACAGATTCCTCCCCTGCATATCATTAGAGTGAGACTACTTATTAGGATATCCTTGACTATTTTTAGGTTTTATCCTGGACCTAATAGAATATATTATTTGTACATTTTTTTTTAATGATTTAGATCATTGTCTCTGGCAGAGAGCCTTTAGAGATCTTACACGCTGTTGCTACCTAAAACTAAATCCTTTTAGATTTTTTTTCCTTTTACAACTTTGCTTTTCCATGGACAGATATATAACTAACCTTAACTATGCAACGCCACTTTAATATACTTTAATGAATTTGAGTTAAAGATGACTTTACCAGAGTATCTGGGGACATCCTTAGTTTTGTCACTGCCACTGAAGAAAACAAATCTTTAAGGGACAGTGAGGCAGTACTTTGTACATGAGAGTAATACATAGCAAAATAAATAAATGAAAACTTACTACATGGGTAAAAAGTTATCAGTAATAGTACATAAACTTTATATTAACATAAAAGAAGAATACACATATTACATTAACACCGTGATACAGATGGTTATATTAACATTAAGATATTACTGTTGGCATATCTTATTTCCTGATGGAGAGCTTCTAAATTGCTTGTCACAACAGAAATCCCAAACAAATAAATATGTTAATACTGAACAGTAGCCTGAAAAGCTAATATGATGAGGGGTGGGGAAGTGGCAGGAGAGAGAGAGAGAGAGAGAGAGAGAGAGAGAGAGAAAATAGGAATTTCTTGTCTCTCTTTGATGTCGTCTACATGAATCTCAGTTCAGATGGCATAGAACACCAAATATTTTTAGGACAATTTGAACAAATGAGTAATAAATTGATGTGATTTTTCTTCTGTTGATTCATTTCAGTCATTTGGATGACTGAAATAATTGGATATAACTATCCCACATTCACCCACTTAGACCATAGGAAGATCTCCGGAACATTAAAGATAGTATTTGTGTGTATATATGGCCTGAATTTACCCTTTACTATAATTTAGCATTTTGTACTAATCTTTCATGTCCTTTTATAATTTATCACAATTTTGACTTCATGGAAAATAGTTGATTTATATTTTTTATCTCTCATAAAGGTTGATTTGTTAAAATAAAATGAATATTGGGGCACCTGGGCGGCTCAGTCGGTTAAGCGTCCAACTTCGGCTTAGGTCATGATCTCACGGTTTGTGGGTTCGAGCCCTGCGTCGGGCTCTGTGCTGACAGCTAGCTCAGAGCCTGCAGCCTGCTTCCGATTCGGTGTCTCCCTCTTTCTCTGACCCTCCCCTGCTCATGCTCTGTCTCTCTCTCTCAGAAATAAAGGAAGAAAAGAAAGAAAAATCAAATGAATATTATTCCTTGTTATAGTTAAGTAATGTAGTTTCTCACTTGATTATGGAATGTAAATAATGAAATATAATCTAATCATGTTATTTTAGATTTATATTGTGGATGAGGTTCTATATCAAATTTGTTCAATTTGAGTATAACTCTTGTCTAGATGACTGGGAATTTCTTTTCAGTTATTTTACTAGGATTTTTTTTTTTTTTTAATCTAAGTGGGGGGAAACATAACATCTTAGGTCTATACAGTCACAGTAAATCATATTGAATGACTCATAAGGCATCTATAAACTGTTTAAACAAATGGCAAGTGTATCGACCACATTCCAGTGCTGAATGACATATAATAGATAATTAGTGGATGGTGTCTCTAGGTATATCATCACTAGGAGTCCATTAGACTGTTAAGGAAAATATATTGGAAAAACTTTTTGTTACCCCTTTGTTTTTAATTTTAAGTAAGCTCAGCTATGATGTATTAAATTAGATATTAGTATGTTTGAGTAATTAAAGTGTTTCATAGTTGATATCTGTGTTTCTTGTTTATCACAGAAGGACATAGCTTTAATCCAAAGCATTTTGAATATTTAAATTATGATGGAAAATGATAATAAAATGTCATAAAAGTGGTGCCTGGGTGGCTCAGTTGATGAAGTGTCCAATTCTTGATTTCGGCTTAGGTCATAATCTTGAGATTCCTGAGTTTGATCCCCTGTCAGTGCGGAGCCTGCTTGGAATTTCCTCTCCCTCCCTCTCTGCCCCTCCCCCATCAAAATAAGTAAATAAGCTTTAAAAAATAAGTGAAATGGGATAGTTTCAAAATTTCTGATGTTTTAGTTAAATCAGTAATAATGTTTGAAAGTAAAGCATATGTTTCTCATAGATGGAATAATTTGATTCATTTGACTGTCTTCAAAGTAGGATTAACTGTGATAAAAAATTATAGAAGATATCCCAGAAATTGCAAATAAATACCTGAAAGCCTTAAAGCTTGTATTAGGAAAAGAGATTTTCAGGTTAATACATATATTTCCCAATTAAGTGATTTCCTTATATAGAAATAAATGGGCCATTTAACAGCTGGAATATGAAATACAAGGTGAAAATGTATTAGTTTAGAAGAATATTGAGTAAAATAATAATGAATTGAGGCCTTGGTTGATTCCATTTAATTCTTCTAACTGGTTAGAAAGAATTGTAAAAAAGACCAAAAGCTTTATAGTAGTCTTGTGATTATACTTAAAAATAAAGTATACTCTTAGATATATTTTCTTATGACAAATCTGTGTGATTAGTGGGTCTGATGCTGTCCACTCGAGAGATGAGCAAAAACCATTAAGTGCTTGAGGATGTTATATATTATTAAAATATAATATGGTGTTTGGGGCACTTGGGTGGCTCAGTTGGTTAAGCATTTAACTTCAGCTCAGGACATGATCTCACAGCTCATGAGTTTGAGTCCTGTGTTGGGCTCTGTGCTGAGAGCTCAGAGCCTGGAGCCTGCTTCCGATTCTGTGTCTCCCTCTCTCTCTCTCTACCCCTCCCATGCTTGTGTTCTGTTTCTCTCAGAAATAAACATTAAAAAATTTTTAAAAATAATAAAATACAATATGGTGGTTGAAACCCAGTGTTTTTACTTTTTAGAAAGAATCAGTTCTGTAGTATCATTCTCGTGAGTTATTTTTTCAATATTTCTGAATAAACTTGCCTCAAATTGAAGCACAGTTATCTTTTGATGTTTGTTTATTAATTTGAGAGAGAGAGAGAGAGAGAGAGAGAGAGAGAATCCTAAGCAGTCTCCAAACTGTCAATACAGAGCCTGATGCAGGGTTCGAACCCACAAACCATGAGATCACGACCTGAGATGAATTCAAAAGTCAGATGCTTAACTGACTAAGCCACCTGACACCCTTGCACAGTTTATCACCAGTGATAAAAACTCAAATATGTAAAGTTCCTTTTGGTAAAATATAACTAAAAATTTTCACAATAATTCCAGGCCAGTTAATCCTCATGAGAAGACTGAGTCTTAGGAAGCTTTATTAAACCCAAGATCACATAGCCAACAGATAGAGGAGCTGGACTCAAATCTTGGTTTATCTCTTCTCAGAGCTGAAGTTATTTCCAACAGGACTAACCACTAAAAATCTTGTGGGGTGGTTTTTGAAAACACTGTGGAGCAGATATTCTGATTTCATTGGTCTCAGGTGGGGACCTGACACCAGCACATTTAAGAGCTCATCAGGTGACACTATCATATAGCCATGGTAATAACAGCTGTAGTAGAACAATTGTTTTTTAGAGGATATTGTCTGAATCTGTTGTTCCAGAGTTTGTTCAGACCTCTAGCTTTTTCTTCCTGAAGAGGTGACTAAGGCTGCTGTTCAAATCTTCAATTACCAGGGCATTGCTTATTGCTCACAGTCCTGTTGTTAATGAGAAATGGTTCATCCACCAGCTAACATACAAATAGACTGCTTTCACATAAGACTGGAGCCCCAAACCTTCTCTTTAGAATTAAGGGATTTGCCTTATCTCCTATCCACACAGCTTTCTCTTTTTCCATCCATCCCCCCTTCTGTTTATGACTTCACAGGCATGCTTGTGATAGAATGGTGCTCTGTCTCAAGCACTGATGCCATCAAAGGGTTGTCTCGGACACCCTGGGTGCAGAAGTGGTCCTTGACTCCTGGTCCTTTTATTTATTTTTCCTTTTTTCTCTTTCCTTCTCTCATCCCAATGGGGTACATATGACGAGGACAAGGTCCTACGTCAGTATGGGCCACTTGACATAAAGAAACTGCAGCCTTGATTGCTCAGCAATATTTAGTATTCTAGTCAGACATGATGAAGGCCTGTGCATCCCTTCATACCTCTCCCAACCCCACTAGTCTAAAAGTTGTTGTACGTAGCAAACAAAGGAGACAAAATATTCCACCATTACCTTCACTCCATAGTTCTAAGAAAATAAGATTCTCTGGTCATTTTCCCTGGCAAGTTTGCGTTATTAGCCCAGGCCTGATTTTAACCTTTTATTCATTGAACCAAAGAGCATTGGGTTGAAATCCTGTTTTAATTAGTTAAATGGCACTGGGAAACTTTCTCAGTCTCACTTATGCTCACGTCCAAAGTAGAATCAATATCTAGTTCATACAGTTACTGTGAGGATTAAGTTAAATAATACCTGTAAAGTATTTAGCCTGTAATATGCATTCAGAAACAGTAGCTAAAATGTATGTCAAGTGCCTGGAATATTAAGAAATTAAATGTTACTTCCCTTTCTATTCCTAGAAATTATTTTGTCTGCCCATAGGATAAATGCTGACCCTCTGCAAATTAAATAATTTCCCATTTTAAATCTCCCTGTTTTCCCCGTCACCTTCCCGCTCTACAGTTTCCTGATCTGAGGGATATTGCTGGTTCACAGCTGGACTTCTAGGTGGTAGTCCTTGACATTCTTAAACTCCAGAGTATCTTACTTCACAGTAGACTTGAACTATGTCTTGAATTAAACACACACACACACACACACACACACACTAATAGTTTACTGAAGATTACTAACACGTCTCTGGAAGGCTGGTTCATAATAGCAATACCTTATTCTTATAACTGACATAGTGTTTGTAAGACACTAGTGAGCACATTTATGAAAATATAAGGAGCTTTTCTTCTGCAACCATAACTTTATTTAACGATGAGTGGGTGGTTGAGCTCATTCCCAAAAATCTCAGAAAAATTCTTGTCTTCTGAAATCAATAGTAGCATTTGTACAGAAAGGTTGATGTGATCTGGTTTAATATTTACTCAAAGTTTATAAGCATTGGGCACAGAAATTATCACTTTATAGGCATAATTTCATTTTATTCCCCCAAAAATCCTAGGAGGTAGATGGCGTCCTAGTATGATGGCTGTTTTTAAGTGAAGAGTTCAAGTAACTTGCCCACATCACTTAGCTAGTGAGTTGGAGTTGAGATTTCCTACTTGTAGCTATTGCAGAAAGTGATTGTAATGCAGAATAATTTATTTTTCCTCTTCCCTGAAGGTTTTCCTTTGCACTGATTAAAAAGTTACTCTGTGTATTATAAGGCTAATTGAATTTGTTTTAAAATGGATGGACATCAGTCACTTGATTCTAAATGTGTTGGAAATAAATGCAAAATCATGCAAACTGGAGGCAGACTAAGGGAGACACTGCATTTTTTTTTTTTACTATGATGTCTCCCTCGCAGAGTAAATAATTAATCAAAGTGGAACGATGTTGACAAATCTTGCAAATTTGGGATCCTATCCAAGTCACACTAAAGTTATCAAAAGGAAATACTAACCAACTATGAATATATTCCCTTCTACTGCCTCTCTTGGTTAACTCCGGAAATGGAAAAAGACAGCAAAGGCCCCACCTAAGGTTTGCCAAAACATCTCACTGTCTTATGTATTTTCTCAGTCAGCTTGAGATGTGAACATCTCTTATCTAGATTGGAATCTCTAAAATATGGATTAGCAAAAAAAAAAAAAAAAGAGAGAGAGAGAGACAAGGTTATTACCTTAGGAAGGACTAAGTAAAAATATGCATTTTGCCTAGACATGAATGTGTTAAGTTTCTCTGTATGGCACATTTTTTTGGATGGCCAGTTGAAAATTTGCATTTCTAGGGGACCAGTTGGGCAAGTGAACACTTTAGAATAGTGTCTTAAAAACTGTTTCATTAATATGCTATCACTGAAGGTGATAACATTCAAAGTGGAATGAATATACACACACCTCAGGGAAAGGAGTGGATCTTTTGGGATCTCTTATGAACTATTTTGATTTATTTAAAATTAATACTCTCAGGGACCCTTGGCTGGTTCAGTTGGTAGAGCATCTGACTCCTGATCTTGGGGTTGTGAGTTCAAGCACAAGGTTGGCTGTAGAGATTGGTTTAAAAAATGATTTAAATTTTAATATTCACTGGACAAAGGGTACATGGTGAAGCCCTTGATAAATGTACCTCATGTCACCTAAAACATATTAGTAGGCGATTATATTGTTGTGGTTGTTAATCAAAGGGAGTCTGAGCATAGATAGCAGGAGGTAGGGAAAGACGAGTCTAGAACAATAGGAATCTTGGAGCATTTGGGTATTTGGAGAAAATTGGTGCAGAAACTAGGTTAAAGAAGGCTAAAAGTAAGGACTAATCCTACCTATTTCTAAATTTAATGAATAAATATAAAGATAAGATAAAAGCTCCTCCATAAAAATTAAATAACTGCATGTAATTTTCTGTGTATTATTATATTTTCAATTTTTCTTTCTTCAAAGCATATAATTACTGCTTGTGAAAAATGAGAAAAAATAAATCACAAAATACAGAATATTAAGCAACTAAGATAAGAAATTAATCTTTGAATTTTCATAACTTAAGCAAATTTGCTTATTTAAAATGTTGTAGCAAGAGTTCAGTAATATTTGATATGAATTTTCTATTAAATGATAGTATCTGTGTATTCGTAGTAAGTGGAAACATATTTTAAGCAAAAATAAATATTGCAAAAGGAAAAAAAAGACAACTCTCCTGTTCTTCTTCACCTTAATCTTAATATATACTGGTGAGGAAAATGGCAGTCAAAGGAAACCAGTGCTTGAAAGAATGTCCACATTTGTTTAAAGTAATCTTTCTTTAGATTGATCAAGGGCACTGAATAAAGGTAATTTTTCTGAGAACTCTAATCTTGTAGAAGGAATGGAAACTTTTAAAATTAGAATTTAGTATCAGAACCTAAACAGTAGTTACTTAGAAAGCCAAATTTCATCATTATTATAAAGTAATATCATTTCAGCCAATGTGTCTTTTACTGAACTGATTGCATATTGATTAATCCAAAAAAAAAAAAAAAGATTTTGTAGACCACAAATGTTGGACAAGTGGCTATATAGACTTGATTTTTTTCTGGGGGTGTAGGATGCGCTGGGTTAACCACACTACTCATAAACTAGAAATCTTGTAGCCCCTACTTCTAATTCTGGCATTATAATTTGTTTCAGACACTAAGAAAAAACTTTTTAAATTCATTTGCCCTAGGGTCATTATTTTATCACATATAAATTTATTTTCATTCATAAGCACCTGTTGATTGACAACTTTATGTAAGAAAGAGTGCTCTTTACTTCAAATGCATCAAAAAGAAAGAGACAGTGTCTTCCAAAGAATTGACAGGTTAGTATTAGCTAGTACATAGCTAACTATTATACGTGACAAGATGTGATCTAATTCCCCCAGATTGATTAACATGTAGTAGAATATTTAAAAAACAATGAAACATGTTTGGGGACAGTTTCTCCTTCTAATAAATGACGAAAATGTTTATGCCAAGTGAAAGTGAAAATGTGGATGTGTCATAATCTTTTAGATGGGGTGTTAAATAAACCAAAACCCATGGGATCTGTACAAATGTCCTTACTCAGCTTCCCTAATATTATTCACAGGAATTATTTCCCTAAGTCTATAAATAGTGAAGATAATCTGGAGCAGGAAGCTAACCTCCTTTTCTATTTCCTTATTTCTTTCCAAGTCCATTGATTTCTTAAATGCTAAAGTTCTTTACCATTCTGAATAAGATTTGGTAGTCATTGCTTTGTCTTGAACGTATTTGATTTCTAATAAAAACGTTCTGGATCTTTTCAGTTTAAAGGTGTTCATTAGGAAAAGTAATTGTAAATCCACACATGTGCGCATACAGACATATATAGATTCGAATAGTGCATTTTTAAGTTAAGTCTAGTGCAATCAATCACCTGCAACTTGAGAAAAAGCTCTTTAAACTATTTTAAGTGAACATTTACAGGAGGAATTGGCCTATAATATACCTCAGGTTCTAACCTTTTGGAGAGCTATAGAAAAGCTGCTTGTCTATAAAGGTAACATATATTGCCAATAAAATATATAAGGGAGGGCACCTACTTATAAAACTCAGAAAATAGTTTAGTAGGAACAGTTGTTTTATTAGCCTTCTGTTCTTTAATGACTGAGACCACCCTGGGACTGTTTAAAAGATGATTTAATTTGTCCTAAAAACACATGGATGGGTTCCAGGATTTTCTTTTTTTTTCCCATGAATCAGCCATGTCTGCATTTACTTTAAAGGAATGGATGAGGAAGCATTGCAGTAATACATCAGTCTTTTAAATTACTTGAGTTTGATGATTTAAAGATCTCTAAACATGGATAAAATGAGGTATTAGAGCTATTTCTAATAAAATATCCCACCAATTTATTGCCTTGAAATTAAAGGTTGTTTCAAATATAATTTTAATGTAAACTGTAGCTGAATATAAATGGTACCTGAAATTCTTATGCAGTTATTCATTATCTTATGTTTCTCAACAAAATGATCATTTGAACAAATATCTTCATTGAGATAGCCTCTTCTAGTGTCCCCTTGACTAATAAGTGATGCTGTCATCTCTTCTCTCAGTTGCTCAATGCAAAACCTGCATGTCATCCCTGATTCCCCAGTCCCTGTCATCCCTCAATTTCAATCCATTATGATGCTCTGTGGGTTATATTTTCAGACTTTATCACTATGTCTTTGATACCTCTCTGATTTTATGCCCACAACCCTTGTTCAAGTCATTCTCATCTCTTTCCTTGATCACAGAAAGAGCTTGCTAACTGCTAGCCCTGCTTCTACTCTGGCTCTTCCCTCTGTCGCTTGTATACACAACACCAAGAGTGATAGTACATGATTCAGGCTTGGAAACTTGCTTTTCCAAAAGTCTGGAATGCTTTTCTTTCACTCTACGTTTCATAGCTGAGTAAGCCTAGCCCCCAAACGATGATGTGCTTTGTTAGTTTAGCCAGTGTCGGAATAGCATGTTTCTTTGGTCCTAGATACATGTTCAAACCATTCTTAGTCTTTTGTTTTAAGTTTTAAGTGTCCTTAGGTTATTTCATAATATGCACCCTGCATTTGAAGTCAGTTTTTTTTCTTTGATATTCTAGTGGTTTATAATCATAATATCTAATGCATATATGAGAAAGGAACTATTTTTCATTATTAACTATTAAAGGAGAGCATGCCTGTGAAATTATTTGTCTTAAGTTTAAGATACCTTAGAAAGATGATCATTTTCACAATTTTCATTAGAATATGTTCAGAATTGATTTTTATTCTTAATAAAATGATGTTTCTGTTTAATATTTAAATCAAACCACAACTCAGCAAATGACACTAATAACTTTTTTATTCAGGAGCTCACATGAATACTGTATTAAGATACCATTTAATGTATCTTGCTACCTCTGGGGAGAATACCATGTATTTTTGGATAAAGAGAAAGTAGAACAGACACATGTAACTTTATTTCCGTCAAGAATAGTTCAGATTTTCTATACCATATCTTAAAATTTTTAGTGGGTATTCATCCCTCTATTTAATTTAGTTTTATATAGGTGATGTAAGCTGGAGTGCCTTACTCCGTGAGTGTGTGTGTGTGTGTGTGTGTGTGTGTGTATGTGTACACACTCATGGGGAGATCTTGTCAATGCATGCAAGGATAGAATAGGAGAAACAAGGCAGGTACATACAGACCAGAAGTTTGATGACACAGTAGAGGACTGATACATTGCAAAGCACTAGAAAGAAAAGGAGACTACTGAGGTAGGTAGAGGCAAATTGGTACCCCAACTTATTCTATTCATTTAATCACATAACGAATAACTTACTTAGCACCTACAGTGTTCCAGGGATATGTGAGTTATGTATATGGATGTAAGAATAAGGCATTACTGTGTTAGAGTATCATATGCAAGGTCCATTGATTTTGGTCTTCAAAATCTATTCTGTTGCTAATGATTTTTTTGTTCTGTTTTTTAATACTCTTTAATGTAGTATTAACAGAGTAAACAGGAATATTGGCCTTCTTGTGTTTAGTTTGGGTTGTGTCAGTGATACACAATATAAGATAAAACTCCTCAGCTCTCCAGGAAGGATTAATTCTGACTTACATTCTGGTGGAGTACCCCTAGCTTATTATAATACTGTTGGTAGGTGTAGACTTGTCTAATCATCTCACAGATGGTAACTTCCTCATGTACGGGACTCATTCTAGTTGACATCTGAACTCCAGGAACCTAAAAGAGTAAGTGTACTTCTCTTTAGTAAGTGTACAATAAATGTTTGATAAAGGCGTGGGTTTTAAATTAATAGATTATATGATGGAGAGAAGGCCAGTGATATGTACAAAGACCAATTCAGGATTTCAGAGTTCTTTTTAAAAAAAATTTGTTTAATGTTTTATTTATTTCTGAGAGAGAGAGAGGCAGAGTGAGCAGGGGAGGGTCAGAGAGAGAGACACACACACACAATTGGAAGCAGGCTCCAAGCTCTGAGCTCCTTGTCAGCACAGAGCCTGACATGGGGCTTGAACCCACGAACCATGAGATCATGACCTGAGCCGAAGTTGGACGCTTAGCTCTCTGAGCCACCCAGGCACCCCAGGATTTTAGTGTTCTAATTGGGCTTGATCATATAAGCTTTCATCAGGCTGATAGGTTAAAATTAGTGATTAATACAAAGAATTCATAATATTAAGAAGCAAGTAAATGGTCAGTATCTCAGTATTGGAGTTGTTGTGCCTTGTATGTCCCTTCTTACTGTCTTTTTTGTTCTCTAAGCTGGAAAGAGGTCTTCCTGATTATCTTCATTTAAATATAAGAATAATGGTAAAGGTGATTATGAAAATAAAATATTAGTTCATATATATGTGTGCTAAATTGTAGAGCTTAGGTTTGATTTATAAGAAGCTGCATGCAGGTCTTAAGAAATATGTAAAATAATTTATTTCCAAGCTAAATGATATTCATATGCATCATTATGGAATAAACTGTTATAATATATCAAAGTTTATCTGAAAAGAAATAATAGCACATCTCATAGAAGAGATTAAATGGTTCTGTGTGATAGACAAGTTGATAACAGTAGGAATTAGAGAGATAGATCACAAGATACAATGAGAAAGAGAATGTTGCTGGAGTACTTTCTATGTGGATCATATAATTTTTCACAGTTTATTTATTTATTTTGAGGGAGAGAGAGAGAGAGAGAGAGAATCCCAAGCCGACTCCACACTGTCAGTGCAGATCCTGATGTGGGACTTGAACCCATGCACCTTCAGGTCATCATCTGAACTGAAGTTGGATGCCTAGCCAGCTGAGCAACCCAGGTTCTCCTCTATATGGATCATGTAATTTTATAAAAATCCTTTTGGTAATATCTACAATAAAGATTGTTCTAATTAGAAATATAAAACTTATTTTGTCCCATTGAATTTTATTATTACCGTGTACGCTTAATACATACCACTTTACTTTTTAGGTAAGTGCATACACTCTGATGAGAGAGTTATATAAATAGATCATGATTTATATGAAGAATTATGTGGTGCTTGTTAGGAGAAGATACATGACACATAATTTCTTAGATCAAATATAAGTGACCACATATTTAAACTGAAATAGAAATTGGGATGTGTCATTATAATTGATATGTTTTCTCACAACTATTTTTGAATGGGAAACAAATAATCTACAAAATCTGTGAATAATTTTATTTCAAAAGGTAACTTTAAAAAATATCTAAACTTAGGTTGCCTGGGTAGGTCAGTTGGTTAAGTGTTGGACTTTGGCTCAGGTCATGATCCCACAGTTTGTGAGTTTGAGCCCCATTTCAGGATCTGTCCTGATAGCTCAGAGCCTGGAACCTACTTCGGATTCTGTGTCTCCCTCTCTCTCTCTGCCCTTCCCCTGCTTGCTCACGTGTGCATGTGCTCACTCTCTCTCTCTCTCAAATAAGCATTTTTAAAAAATTTTAAAAATGTCTAAACTCTCATTATGAAAAAGTACTTGAATATGTGGATAATTTGTTAAACATTTTAAAAAATCCAATGAAAAGGAATATGCAACAAAGAACTCTTTGATGCAGCTATCCATAAATCTGCATGAAAATAGCAATAGTAAATGTATATAGATGTCATTTGTCACTGTGTCTGAACAGTATTTTTCATGGTTCCCAGCCAATAGTGATTCCCTTGTGTGAAGTTAATCCAATAATAAATGAGGAGAAATAGGATGACTTTAATTTGAAAGTCAGTTTCTTAGGACTTAGTGTGCTACTGTGGCATCTATCAGTGGAATAATAAAACAATTCATAAATCACCAATTGGCTTAAAATATCCATTTAAATGCAGTCACATTTACTACAGTAGCCATTTCACAAAAATATTTAGCCATAGGATTTTGAGTATTTGGGAATGCCAGTACAGAATTCTATCATGGACCAAGTGAAAACTAGGTACCAGATGACTTTTATTGTTGAGTCTGAAGGTTTAAGCTCCTTTGTGGTCAGTAGAATAATGGCTTCCCAAAGATGTCCATGTCCTGATCCCTGGAACCTGTGAATATGTTGTGTTACATAATGACAAAGAAGGAAAGTTGCAGATAGAATTAAGATTGTCGATTAGCAGACCATAAAATAGGGAGATGTTTTGCATTATCTGAGTGGGCCCTTATGTAGTCATGCGGATACTTAAAAGTGGAGGAGAGAGGCAAAAAAAGCAGGTGAGAGTGATGCAATTTGAGAAAGACTACTGTCTCTGTTGATAGCTGTGGAGATGGGAGGAAAAGGGGTGTGGGCCAAGGGATGGCTCTAAAAGCTGGAAGTGACAAACTGATTCTTTCCTAGAGGCTTCATAGAATAACACAGCCCTGCTAACACTTGACTTTAACTTCATGAGACCATGGCAGACTGACCTACCTAATTATAAGATAATAATTTCTGTTGTTTTAACCTACTAAGTTTTTGGGAATTGGTTAAAGCAGCAATTGAAAATTCATACAGCTTCCATAGGGGTTTCTGTTGTCCAAATACTGGGTTACCTGGTCTCTTATACTATCCGTGTAGCTTTGGGGCCAGCTGCAGTCCCCTTAGTGGGAGTGGTCTGGCAGTGTTTGCATCTACAGGACTTAAATCACAGGAGGTACCAAGACAGAAACTTCCCCCCTCACTCTAGACCAAAACCCTTATTTATTTTGCCAGAGCCTACTATTTTGGAGGATGATTGGCAGTAGAATATACTACTCTCTTCAGGGGAAACCATTCTGCACCTCTGAGCTGGCAATGTCATATGATGTTTGCATCAATGTGCAGTAGTCAGTATACCCCATGTATTGTGGATTATTCACTTTTTATTAACAGTATCAACTCCCTTATCTATGCTGAATTCTATCAAACCCATGTCTCATCTATAGTCTTTTTCCTAGTAATAATCAGATGCAGATCTCCTTCCAGAATTCTCCCTGGGGTTACTTTATGTATTTTTACATGGTTGTGCACACATACGTGTATAGTTATGTGCACACAGCCTCACCCCTCAACACCCACAATTGAGCAAAAGTATGCACAAGGCATAAGTATGTCTAATTCCATACTCTAAATAAATGCTTTCTAAAATAAAGCTAATTGCAGAAAGTAACTGCTTCCATCCTTAAGATACACCTTTATATAAGTATGAAAAAAAGTTTGATTCTTCGGGGAACCATCTGAAATTTTTATGTGTGAAACAGTGATATGCATTTGCATATCCAAATGATGATTGAAAAGGTAAAGGTTTGCCCAGTAAGAAGGGATAACCTGTCCCAAAGTTTAAAATGTCTCCATTTCGTTTTGAAAAGGACTTTGCTCAAGTCCTTTTAAATTTCAGAGTTCTGGTTTTTACTTACTCTCCCCATCTGAAATGCCATTCCCCCTAATGAATAAAAGAATAATAAAGTTAACAAGAAGAATAAGAATACATGAAAAAAGATTATTTAAGTCCTACCATAAATAATCGTAAACATTCCTCTTTATTTGATAGCAGATTTTCTGAGATTGCATGCTTCAAGCACATTTGTATAAAATGACAACCACTAATATTTAATGATTGTTTACAATACATTTGTCACTCTCCTAATTATTTTAAATACATCCTCCCACTAATTTACCAGCTTGGAAGGATTTTCTTCCCTAAGAAAACCTCAAAACGTAACTACTAAGAACTTCCTGTCTAGTCCCTCGTTCTGGTGTAAGATTCTGACCCGGATAAATTAATAATGATGCAAAATAAAGTGACCTAGAAATCTAGCTCATCTTATTAGCATTCATTTTAATTGAGAAAGTCTAATTACTCAGATAATTGTGGGGCTTGTTTCTTACTTTTAATTACTGTAAAAATAAGGAAGAAAGGAGAAAAAAATTATGCCGCTATATATGTCTTGTGCCCTATAAAACTGGATATAAGTTTTTATGACCTATTTCCCTTCTTCACTTTAGCAGTGACTATAATGCAATATAATGTGTTTCTAATTTCATAATGTTTGTCTGGCTTTTTATAACGGTAAACCATCATCTTCCTGCACAAGCATATTTTTGGTTGGATGAGTTTATTTACTTTGTTTAGATAATTAAGCATTTCAGAAGATCATTGCTGTAGTTTTGAGGCTTCATAAATAGGAAAGCTTGGGGAACAATTCCTCATTGTACATGAAACAATTTATTTTGCATTAGTCAGTACACTACCTCAAAGAGCTCCTCTGAAAGAGTAAATCCAGATTAACTTAAAATGTGCTTGGAATTAGTGTTTTAGTGTAATTTGCTATGGACTTAAACAGCTTTAAAGGAGAAGTTGTGTCTTACGAATTGTTCACTTTCCCCGAGGGCTTAGTCTCATGACTTGCATGAGAGGGTATGTGGTAAATGTTGATTATATTATTAAAATTATCTCCATAAGTTATTTTAGCTAAAGGACATAGATAAGTATTTTTTAATCCTAAATTTGGAAACCTTGCCTATTCGCAGGCCATTGTCCTGCTAAGGAATGTAAGGCGTCTTTACCTTACATATACCTTTCTGGTGGCCACTTCATCTTAAATTGACCAGGCTATGTTCCTAGCCATTTCATGTGTTTCCTACCAACAGTCATACATTTCCTCTGTTCCAGGATGGGACACATAGCATAATATCATGTATTGCAAGTATACACTAAAGCCCAGTGAGGTAATTTGGATGGAATTAAACCATAAATAGAAATGGAGCCCAAATATAGGGGTATTGATATATTGTGGGAACTGACCAGATGCATACTTTTTACAACTCAAGTTGTTCAGAAAATAGAACATTGAAAACAAACAAACACTACTCATGAGGAATTAAAAAAGAAAAGAAAATGGACACCATCTAATCATTGGCCATTTCTCTCAACTCATACAAACTCCAAACTTTGAGTCAGTCCTAGTTTTACTTTGTGAATGAATACTGTAAAAGGGCCCACAAAATCCTCCAGAGAAATGTGATTACAACCCGAAACCGAGTTTGTTGAGTTTATTGAGCAAGGGAGAACATGACTTTCACAGAATCTTCATAGCCTTTCAAGAGAAGAGCATTGGTGGGGGAGGGGTACTTCTAGAACTTTACAGGCTATAGTGGATGATCTGGACAGAAACTGGTCAGATTGGTTAACTAGATTTTTTTTACCATCTGGTGTTCTCTTTGAACACTTGGGTCTGAACAAGTTGTTGTGAAGATATTTGAAGTTAAACAGGCTGTGTTCCAAGTTTGGGGTTTCCCTTTCCAAGATGATCATGTTCACCATCGTGGGATATTATGCTATGCCCCATTACTGTCTGACACCTAAGGGACTCTCCTGGGTCTCATTTTGTGGAGCATTCTGCATTAACTGTTTGGGCACAGAGATAAATTAGCATATGACAACTTAGTTCACATTCGTAAGAAATTCTCATCACAGACAATTCTCCATTTAAAATACCTACTACACCGTACATGTGGGAGTTAAAAGCATGGGCTCTAAAGCTGCACCATGTTTCTTTGAGTCCTGGTTCTGTGCTACTTACCAGATGTGTGACCTCAAGTAATTTACAAAACCAATTTGTACTTCATTTTCTTCATTTGTGAAATTTGGTCCCTGATAGTAAATGGGTTAATGCATGTGAAATACTTAGAATAGGATGGCAGTCAGTAAGAGCTAGTATTACTATTCAAGCTATTGTTGATTTTTAAAATGATGTTTATATTTTTTTAAATTAAATTTCTGCCCCCCCCCCTTGTAAAAGCTGGGAGAAAAGGTTAGGAAATGGAGATGTATAATTTACTTCTATTATTAATGACTTATATTAAATTAGTAGTCGGGCCAATAGGCCATGGAAGGGAAATCTATCTTGTGGGGTATAAGAAATGCATATAGTAGAATATGTCATCAATTAATATTGGCATTAAAGAATGAAGAAAAGAACTCTTTGAATGACCTTAGGGAGGAATTAGAAACTTTTTACAGCAGTATCTGCTTTAGGGAAAAGCTAGTGATTTACCGTAGCAAATTACAAGTGGCCAACCAGTGACCTCATCAGTTAGTTAGACTCTGACTGCCCACTCCTCTATTCCTGTCTTCTGGTTCTGTGTTCTTCTAGGCCAGTTTCAGGTTTTGTTTTTGTTTTTGTTTTTGTCTTTGTTTTCCTCTTCCTAATCCCAGCACTGGGTATGATATAATCAGTAGGAGTATCAGAGAATTATTGACTTAATTAGGGCCTGCTAGGACTTTAGATAAATACATGGGTTATTTTCTTAGCCGTCAGACCTGGCATTGTTTTATTTAACTTCTAGGCTATATTTAGGTCTGAGTTAAATCTGAGAAATAATGTATCAGCCTTGGAGATTAAATGAAAGCCTCTTAGTTCTGATAAACTAATATTTTTAATATGAGCTTTTTGCTTGGATTTTTATGTCTCTAGTGCCAAAATAGTCAACCACTGAAATAGGAAATGTAATACAGAAACTCATATAGATTGGAGAGTCACCACAGGGAATGTTATTTGGTTCCATTCAGCAAACTGTTATTATGCATCTTCTATGAGCCAGATATTTTTAAAATATTGAGAAGATAGTCACAACCCTTGATACAAGGGGATTATGAGCAAAGCCCTGTGAAAACACAGAAGTAGTTGGTGTTGGTTTACTAGTGTATGTGTATGTGTCTGCATGTGTCTGTGTGATGGAAGATGAGAATTAGGGAATTCTTCATAGATGAGATAACATTTATTGTGTCATTAGCTAAAAACTTTAGAAATCTTAGATTGGTAGGTTTGTAATGGCTATTTTTTTTTTTGCATCTATGACAGTTGGGCCTTATGTGTGAGAAATTCAAATTTACCTAATCTGTTTTAGTCTTTCTAAGACTGGTACAATCACTGAATGGGAATGGCCCCATCTCCGTTCACAATTACAGGAATATGCGTCCACCAAAGAATGCTTACACGTAGGCCAAAGGATTTGTGGTCTCTGAAAAATGCTGTACTGCAGATAAAGCTAATTCAATTTACATTAAAGTCACTTTTAATCCAAATGATTATTGCATGAGCTAATGATATTCTATCCATTACTTTACTTCATGCTCAGATCCAGCCTTACTGGGAGCTAAATGCTGGGTGAGGTCCTGCCTCAGGGCCTTTGCACTTGCTGGTCTTTTAGTCTGGAAATGATTTTTTTTCCCAGAGAGTCATCACAGGACTCAGTTGCTCATGTCATTAAATTTTATTTTTAAAGGTTATTTTTGTTGCAAGACCTTCTCTGTAAATCCTCTCTAAAATAGAACTGATTTCTTCATCCCTTTCATGCTCTGTCTCTTTAGTCTGTCTTGTTTTCTTCATAGCACTTGCCATGACTTGATTTTGTATGTTTATTTATCTATCTTTATTTTTTACTTCTAATCCTCAAATTTAAGCTTCATAAGGCAAGAACTTCATACATTTTCTTCACCAATCTGTTTCCAAGGCCTGAATCAGTAGGAACTAAACAAATATTTAATGAAAATTAAATTAATGAATGAATAAACGAGATAATGTTAGAGTCTATATACTCTTTCAAATGTTTATTTTGTATTGTACAAATACATTTAATTTCATTTTGATTCAATATGTAATTGATATCTTTATATTGCTTTAGTAATTAGTTACCTTAAATACATTTGGGTTAGGAAAAATAAAAATAATACATCATTTGATCATCAGGCAGAGAAAGTGCCAAGAAGTAAACTTCATTTTTATATTTGAGAACTTATGATATACTTTTGATACTAATTCATGGGTGTTAGACCATAGTGAATATAAAGTTTTTCATTTCAAAGAGCAATACTAGAGGGAGTAGCTTTAAATTTTATACTGTCTGCCAAATGACCCAGGAAAATTGCTGTCTGGACCATTGCAGTAACTTCTTAGCTAGTCTCCGAGTCTCTAATTTCTTTGTTTCCATCCATTGTCCGTATGTCGGAGCATGCCATTCTCCTCATAAAATCCCATTTTCCTACTAAATGAATTCTAGCTTTCTATACCTAGCATTTATTGATTCCCAAAATGTGTCTGTACCCATTATCAAACTGAATCCCAGTTATACCAATCTTGGAATGATATGTTTCTGAAGCACAAAAGGGTTTATTCCATTTTTGTATACTGCAAAAGTCACTTATTTGGCGGTTTATACATACTTGGTACAAGAGGTTACTGTTAATGACTCTATGTTCTACTATTTTTTTTTAACCTTTGGCACTGTCCTAGACTGTAAAGATGGCCTTTTCATCAAACTGGTTTATATTTCAAATGTAAAATGACACATATATCATAATCCTTCTAATTTTCTAATTTCAACGGGATAGCTATATTTTCTCAGTTTATTGGTAAAACTAGAATGTATCATTTGGCTGACATGCTTTCATCCCATAGACTTTGAGGTGTCACCGGCTCTTTAACTATTCATCTGCTCTCCTAAGGGACATGCTTTATTCTGGATGAGGGCCTGAGGCAGCCAAATTTTAATTACATTATTTAAATCAACAAATACAAATTTGATTTCATGTTGTTATACTAGCTAGGGTAACCTGGCTGCTATAACACAGAAGCACACTTGGGAATGTGTCAGGGGCTTAAAACAATGGTGTATATATAGCTCCGGTGCAAGTCCAAATGCAGGTGTTCCTTTTTGGTGACTGATACCATCCCAGGGATGATATCTTTCATTCTATATTGTGGTTCCACCTTCTCCAAGGACCATATAACCATTTTCTTCTGCATCTAGCTAATGAAGAGGGGAAGAGGATAGAAAAGCCATAGTGGTTTCTTGAAAACTTTGTGGCTGAAGTGATGCTTTCCAGTGGACAAAACAGGCCTATCGCCATGCTGACTATAGGGAAAATGTATATAGTGCCTGGCCGAGTGGCTGCTTCTCAGTGAAAGTTTCATACTCTGCAAGGTGGAGAAAAAGGTTTGCTTGTCTGACCGCCTGTTTCTGCCATTGTTAGGAACTTTCCGTTTGAAAGGTAGAACTTATCTAGTGGTTTGATAAATGGGGAGATAAGGCTTAATTACCTGAATAAATAATAGGAAAATATGCATCAAAGTCAATTCTTTATTAAGAA
This sequence comes from Hyaena hyaena, assembly GCF_003009895.1. NCBI lineage: Eukaryota > Metazoa > Chordata > Mammalia > Carnivora > Hyaenidae > Hyaena > Hyaena hyaena. The sequence continues at coordinate 398,208 of NW_024081101.1, read as the reverse complement.
AAAATATGGTTATAATGATGTTGTAATTCCAAAAAATGAATCAAGGTAGGTATATTTCATGGATACTTAAGTACACAATAAGTACAAACTATGATAAATTTTTATGATGCATTTTATTGATTTTTTCCATTGTGCTAACCATGCTGATTCCTTTCACAACATATGAGTGGGGAATTAAATGCTAACAACAGTGTTTTGCTTATAAGTGTTCAATTTGAGTCAGAGAATTCAAATATACGTGTTTTGGGGACAAGATTGGCATAAAAAACTTGATGCAACTCAAGAGTGAGCAAAGATCAGATCGCAAATGTGTGATGGCATAAATCAATTTTGTTTTTCATTGTCATGATATTGACACTTCTCCCAAACACTCACAAGGATGAATAGCTATATTTTGAAAATTCTAAAGGCGGAATGTGAAGGAAATCTAATCAGTATTCTTGTTATTGAACAAGTTTTCTGAGTGTCTGCTGTAGTAAGAAATATTTGCAAGATAGAACACTCATTTTTAAGTTATTTTTCTTTCATGTGTTAGAAATGAAGTTAATATTGTGTGATCGAAAGGTGTCATATCAGTATGCACTGACTTCTTAGTTTTAACATCAGTTATGTAGTTTGATTTTAATTTAATATTTTTTAAGTTGGTTCATTGTTGGAAAAGGAATAACATTATTTTTCTATGTAACACTTAGAAGATACTCAAGTAACTGTATATCTATACCTTATGTCAATATTTAACCATTTAAAAAAAAGTGATTTATTCTTTAGCCTGGCATTTTACGCCACCCCTGAAGCTACACAAAAAGATTTACAGGCAATAGTTGTGTGTGTGTGTGTGTGTGTGTGTGTGTGTCTGTAATATATATATGTTATATTATTATATATGTATAGATATGTGTGTATTATATTCTATATATAATATACATATAATTCAAAATATGGATATATGTATATATAATTCATGTCAGTTTCTGAATTAATTTGTTTTTAATTAAATAGCATGTCTTCTTATGACAGAAACAACTAATATTTGCCTAATACTTTATAAAACACTTATTGTAATCCTCACAAAAATCCTAATGGTAAAATAGCATTAACTTCATATTCCAGATGAGAAAATCTAGGTTCCAAGTAATTAAATACTTTGTTTCTGATTAAACACCATGTGGAATTAAACCCAGCTTCTTGCAGACTTTTCTTGCTGCAGTACATCAGGCTGCCTCTTAAAAATAGAGGATAAGGGGGCGCCTGGGTGGCTTAGTCGGTTAAGCGTCCGACTTTCGCTTGGGTCATGATCTCGCGGTTCGTGGGTTCGAGCCCCGCGTCGGGCTCTGTGCTGACTGCCAGCTCAGAGCCTGGAGCTTGTTTCAGTCTGTGACTCCCTCTCTCTCTGACCCTCCCCTGCTCACACTGTCTCTCTCTGTCTCCTAGAAATAAATAAAAAAAACATTAAAAAAAAAAATAGAGGATAAGGCATGGTTGTCCTCCAAATTGAATATGAGCTTCAGAATTGAAAACAACGAGGCTAGAAGAAAAGTAAACTTGTCTAATGACACTTAGTTCACTTTAATGACTTGAAGGTTTTTGATCAGCCAAAGTTCGGAAGATGATACTCCATAGCAAGGAAAATCAGCCTGTATTATTTTTTGGGAAGAATTAAATTCATGAAATTAGGTAGACTAAAGGAAATCTAACTGAAAGGGGCTGGCCTGGAAAAATCTTGTGCAAACTGGCTGTAGGTTGGATATTTTACCTTTTTTTTTTTTTTTTTACATCTCTTTTCTAAATCTAACATCAGGGTTACCTTAAAGTGCTACTTTTTGGGAAGAGAAATCTTTGCATGTACATGCAAATGAGTCAGAAGAACTCCTAAATGCCTTTAGCTTCCATTAATATGACATTAATAATTCATGATGAAGATATTTTAATGTAAGTGGTGTTGCTTTTGGTTGAGAGCCAGGCGAATTTAATCCTATTACTATATCTATAATGTGTAGCAGTTTTGTTTAATGATATGTATTAATATGGCAGTGGTCATCTGGAATTGAGTCAGAGAAATGGCTGTTGGCAAGCACTGAAGACTTAGGAGAATTCAAACTTTTGTAGTTTGTTAACTAACATTCCAAATTATCTTCAGGAAAATCACCTTTTAAAAAATGCATGCAAAAATCCAAAAATCTTTACAGATAACATGGTCTTATATGTAGAAAATCTGAAAGATTCCACCAAAAAAATCTGGTAGAACCAATAACAAATTCAGCAAAGTTGCAGGATATAAAACCAGTATGAAAACATAGTTGTGTTTGTATGTGTTAATAATGAACAATCCAGAAAGGAAATTAAGAAAAACATTCCACTTAAAATGGATTAAATAATTTTAGAAACTTAAGAATTAACCGAGGATGTGAAAGATTTGTATGCTAAAAACTACAGAATGTTGCTGAAAGAAATTAAGGACATATATAAGTGAAAAGCATCCTATGTTCATAAATTGGAAGCCTTAATATTGTTTAGATATTGCTATTTCTCAAAGTGATCTACACATTCAGTGCAATCCTTTTGAAAATCCAAATGACATTTTTGTGCAGAAATATAAAAATCCATCCTAAAATTTATAGGAAATCTCATGGGAACCAGAATAGCCCGAACAACCTTGAAAAAGAACAAAGTTGAAGGAGTCACACTTTCCTGATTTCAGAACTTACTATGGAGCTCCAGTAATCAAACAGTATGATACAGACATAAAGATGGACATGTAAACAAATAGAATAGAGAGCCCAGAAATAAACTCTAGAATATAAGGTCCAATAATTTTCAGCAAAGCATCCAAGATTATTCTCTGGAGATGTGACAGTCTTCCACAAATAGTATTGGGAAAACTGGATACCACATGCCGGAGAATGAAGTTAGATCCTATATTACACCATATGCAAAAATTAACTTGAAATGGATAAAAAAAAAAAAAAAAACATAAAAGCCCAGACTGTAAAGCTCTTATAAGAAAACATAATGATAAAACTCTGTGACTTGGATTTACTGATGAAATTTCTCGGCTAAAACACCAAAAACACAGTCAACAAAATAAAACTGATATCAATAAGACTATGTCAAAATCAAAAACTGTGTGCATGAAAGGACACTTCCTTCAGAAGTGTAGAAAAGAAAACCCATGGCATAGGAGAAACTATTTGCAATCATACACATAAAAAAGAATTAATATCCAAGATATGTAAAGAAGTCCAACAACTCAACAACATAAAACAGACAACCCGGTTCAAAAGCAGGTAGAGGATAGACATAGACATAGACTTTGAATAGACATTTCTCCAAAACACATATACAGATTGCCAATGAGCCCATGGAAAGATGCTCATCATCACTAATCAATAGGGAAATGCAAATAAAATCCAAATGAGATACCACTTTACATTTTTTTAGGATGGCTATTTTAAAAAAGGAAATAAAGGGGCACCTGGGTGGCTTAGTCAGTTAAGCATCTGACTCTTGATTTTGGCTCAGGTCATGATGTCATAGTTTGTGGGATCAAACCCAGTGTCAGGCTCTGCAATGGGATTCTCTCTCTCCCTCTCTTCCTTCCCCTCCCTCTCTCTTTTTTTTCTCTCTCTTAAAAATAGAACTTTAAAAAAATTCATTGTTGGTGAGGATGTGGAATAATTGGAACCCTTCTTGTACATTCCTGGTGGAAATATCAAATGGTGTAGCCTCTATCAAAAATGGCATAGCTCTTCCTCAAAATATTAATTGAATTATCATCTGACCCAGCATTTACACTATTTGGCATACACACAAAAGAAGTGAAAGAAGAAAGTCCAACAGATATTTGCCCACTCATGTTTATAACAGCATCATTCATAATGACAGGTAGAAATACCTCATATATTCATTGACAGCTGAATGGATACGCAAAATGCACTATATACATACAATGGAATATTATTTAGCCCTTAGAAAGAAATGAAATTGTAATGCATGTTACGTTTATGAACTTTGAAACATGCTACGTGAACTAAGCCAGACACAAAAGGACAAATGTTGTGTGATTCCACTTAGATGAGGGTTTTTGAGCATCTGAGTTCCTAGGGACAGAAAAGTAGAACCGTAGCTTCCATGGGCTGGAGGAGAAGGGAATGGGGAGTTACTGTTTAATAGGTACAGAGTTTGAGTTTGGGAAGATGAAAATTTGGGGATATGGACTGAGGTAATGGTTGTATGACAGTGTGAATGTACCTAATGGGGAGATGGACTGAGGTAATGGTTGTATGACAGTGTGAATGTACCTAATGCCACTGAATTATGCACTTAAATGTGAAAATTGTAAGTTCTATATTGTTATGCTTTATCACAATAAAAAATCCTAGAAGTTCCCAAGTAAAGTTTTAGAAAATATTTTATCGATGCTAAGTGAGGGGTTTCATAATATGAATGTAAATAAAAACAGTTGTTTATTTATTTTCAGTGTGTTTATATATCCCATATTATTCTGTAACATATTTTCAGAATGTTTAGTCTTTTGGTTTAAATAAGAAACACTTAATTTACTCCAAAAGGAATCATTTATCTTCATCAGCACTTACTATAAAATCTATTAGTAACAAACAGTTTATATATTTTAAAATAATTTGTGATCTTGAAAGTGTTCTTTTTTTAGTATTTTTATTTTTAAAAATTTTTAAAAAGTAGTTTATTGTCAAGTTGGTTTCCATATAACGCCCAGTGCTCATCCCCACATGTCCTTCTCTGCCTGACTTATGTCACTCAGCAGAACACCCTCAAGGTCCATCCATGTTGCTCCACATGGCCAGATTTCATCCTTTCTCATTACCATGTAGTATTCCATAGTATAGATAAACCACATCTTCTTGATCCATTCATCGGTTGATGGACACTTAGGCTCTTTCCATGATTTGGCTATTGTTGAAAGTGCTGCTCTAAACACTGGAGTACATGTGCCCCTAGGCATCAGCACTCCTGGATCCCTTGGGTAAATTCCTAGCAGTGCTATCGCTGGGTCCTAGGGGAGTTATATGGTTAATTTTTTGAGGAACCTCCACACTGGTTTCCAGAGGGCCTACACCAGTTTGCATTCCCACCAACAGTGTAGGAGGTTGCCCATTTCTCCTCATCCTCACCAGCATCTAGAGTCCTCTGATTTGTTCCTTTGAGCCACTCTGACCGGCGTGAGGTGGTATCTCAGTGTGGTTTTGATTTGTATTTTCCTGATGAGGAGGGATGCTGAGCGTCGTTTCCTATGTCTGTTGGCCATCTGGATGTCCTCTTTGGAGAACTGTCTGTTCATGTCTTCTGCCCATTTCTTTACTGGGTTGTTTGTTTTTTGGGTGTGGAGTTTGGTGAGTTCCTTATAGATTTTGGATACTAGCCCTTTATCTGATAGGTCATTGGCAACTATCTTTTCCCATTCCTTTGGTTGCCTATTAGTTTTATGGATTGCTTTCTTTGCCGTGCATAAGCTTTTTATCTTGATGAGGTCACAATAGTTCATTTCTGCTCTTGATTCCATTGCCTTTGGGGATGTGTCAAGTAAGAAATTGCTGCGGTGGAGGTCAAGGAGGTTGTTTTCTGCTTTCTCCTCTAGGGTTTGGATGGTTTCCTGTCTCACATTCAGGTCCTTTATCTATCTTGAGTTAATTTTTGTGTATGGTGTGAGAAAGTGATCTAGTTTCATTCTTCTGCATGTTGCTGTTCAGTTCTCCCAGCACCATCTGTGAAAGACGCTGTCTTTTTTCCATTGGATACTCTTTCCTGCTTTGTCAAAGATTAGTTGCATGTATACTTTTGGGTCCAATTCTGAGTTCTCTATTGTATTCCATTAGTCTATGTGTCTGTTTTTGTGCCAATACCGTACTGTCTTGATGATGACAGCTTTGTAGTAGAGGCTAACGTCTGGGATGGTGATGGCTCCCATTTTGGTTTTCTTCTTCAATATTACTTTGGCTATTCGGGGTCTTTTGTGGTTCCATACAAATTTTAGGATAGTGCTAGTTTTGAGAAGAATGCTGGTGCAATTTTGATTGGGATTGCGTTGAATGTGTAGATTGCTTGGGTAGTAATGGCATTTTAACTATATTTATGCTTCCAATAAAAAAGTGTTCTAATGCCATCATATACAAGCAATAGTCAATATTGTTTAGGGTCTTTTGAACTTGGAATCATTAGAAAAAATCGTTAGCAAAAGCTATTCTTTTCCTTATGCCATATAATATTCTTAGTGTTTTACCTTGGTTTAGTAACAGTGAAATGTTTGTGTGGGGGTACTGGAGAGGATTTCCAAATGTTACAGAAAGAGTGAGTGTCTATCTAGATTCTTCTTCCAAGAGAGACTTAGGGATGCTTTTGGAAAGACTCAATAGAGATATGTTTTTACCCCTATTGCTTGTTTTCCATGTTGTTAATTAGAATTTAATGTAGAAATTGATTCTGAGAGATATCAAGGTAGTCACTTGAAATATAGATTTGGCAATAAGGAGGTTGGTAGATAATTACTGTGCTTTGAACTAGAGTCATTATTGTGATTGTGAAAATTTTTGCTTTGTAGGTTGTTCATCACCTTTCTCCCTTAGTGCTTTTTAGAGCATGATCAGTTATTATTGTACTGACAAGTATTAGTCTGGTAGTAATTTATCATTGGCTGACAAGTGCCAAAATTCATCTTCACATATGTACCTACTGAAGCAGACAAACACTGTTTTCATCTCTGAAACTATCTACAGTTTATTGTGATATATTATTTTGACTTACAAGGTCACAGGCAAATTATATGTAATCACTGTTTCAAATTGAAACATAACTGTAAATATTTTTGCATCTCTTTAAATCACTGTAATAATCCTGTGGATCTTATATTTAAGATATAGAGGTCATGTTTAATAAGTTAAATATTAAAATGGAGATTTCAAAAATATATGTTATTGTATTTAAATTAAGCAGTATTTTTGAATGAAGAAGATTAATTTGCATGGGATCATTATATAAATGGTCCTATTAATACCACGGAAATAATGTCAAGAGATCATTTCTGGTTCAAGTCAATTATACTACGTTTTAATTGAAAAATAAAAGCTGTTCATTGTGTACTGAGGTAGCACTCCTGACATATCATATAAATGACCCCATTAATGCAAGAAAAATAAGGTCAGGAGAGACATTTTTACTGAAGTCAATTATGTTACATTTTAATTGAAAAGTAAAAGCTGCTTTTATTCAAAGGGAGCACTGCTGACTTTCCATCATATTCCATAGTCTCCTAATATTGTAGTAGCCGCCTAACCGATCTCTCAGTTCTCTGCATTCTACAAAGGGGTCTTTTTACCACATTAATTAGGTCATGTCTTCCTTCCTTAGCCACTTCTGAGGACTCTTCATCTTAGTTATGAAAAAGTCCCAACACAACACAACTAAGAAAGCTCTGTGTGATCTGCCCCCCGCCTACTTCTTGACCTTACCTCATACCAGTACTCCAGTGTTGCTTGTTGATTATACTCCAGTGATGCTTGTTTTTGTCATCTTCACTTGTTATTCCTATTAGCTGGAATGGCTTTTATTTTTGTATGGCTGACTCCTTCATGCTGTTTAGTCTTAGCCAAAAGGTCTCATCTTTGGAAGACTCCTTCCAGACTACCCCACCTGAAGCAGCTTTCCTGACTACCCATTCATTTCCAATCATTCTCTGTCCCATCCACCTATCATGTTTTCTTCACATGCATCATATTATCTGAAGTTATCTTGCTTCATTGTCTAATTTTCCTTTTAGTCTGCTTCCTCCATGAGAACATTTTTGATTCCAGAGACTTTGTTCATTGGCTTCACTAACTTCAGTAACTAGGATGGTGCCTAGCAAATGGTTGATGATAAATGTTTATGGAAATGATAAATGAATAGAAAGATATGGCATTTTATTCATCAGTATCCGATTGTAGATTGATGGTTAGGGTCTCATTTGTTCTGCTTGGTTAAGCCAGTGACACAGTTGCAGAACAACTAATCAGTTGAGCATGGAAACAGAGAGCATAAAAGACATTTCAGGGGCACCTGGGTAGATCACTCAGTTAAGCCTCAAACTCTTGGTTTTGGTTCAGATCATGATCTCACAGTTTTGTGAGTTCAAGCCCCACGCCAGGCGCTATACTGGCAGCATGGAGCCTGTTAGGGATTCTCTTTCTCACTTTTTCTCTCTGTGCCTCTCCCCGACTCATGGTTTGTTCTCTCTCTCTCTCTCTCTCAAAAAATAAACATAACTTAAAATAACCTTTCAAACTTTTGCTGTGAAGGCTGAAAGGAGCTCAGAGATAAGTTTCATATGGCTCATACTTCATTATAAATCCAGGTTTATGTCCTTTCTCAGGAGATCGGGCAGCCCTGGGGCCACATGCTGCAATGGCATCATCCCATTAGTGCTGGACAGTGAGAGGGTGCACACACTCTCCCATTTGTAGCAGTCCTTGTCATTCCCATAATTTATGTAATCCTGGTTGTAGACCCGTCTGTCACTCCAGTCACCTATGGAATCTGACTTTGTGATCTCACCTAAAAATCTATTCTATACGTTGCTTGACTGAGTGAACAAGCTACATTTAAAACTATCATTGTTATGTGTTTGTGTGTGCAAATTACTGTGGCATTTTCTGGGAAGTGAATCTGTGAATGTCGCAAGGGACTCCATGACCATAGTAAAGACTAAACGTTCTCAGACTAAATGGTTGTAGAATTTTTTTTTTCCCATTCTAGAAGTCTGAGTGAGTCCATTGAGACTTCTGAGTGTCTCTTTTCTTCAAACTTCAGGGAGAGTGTAATGGATCTCTCTCTGGATGAGCAGATTATGTACTGGGCCAGAGTCTGCCTCTCAGTAGCTGGGTTTCTTTAAGAAATCTCCAGAGACATCAGGTAGGTTTATGGTAAGAGATGGAATTAAACAGACCCTGCAACAAAGAAAGCAGCATTGTGAAAGTCACAGGGAGAAATGAGACTTGTAAATAACTCTGATGTGAGTTGATGACTGAAGTGTACTCCAAAGAAAGAGTTCAAAGAAAAAGGCATTGCAATCAGCTGGGTGACAGAAATAATGCCTGGAGATCATGACACATGTACATTTTAGGGAAGGGCTTTGATAGGCAGAAATAGGGAAGAATGGCATTCCAGGTGAAACACCAGGGCAAAGCACCAGTAATAGAAGAAACAAGAACAAGATCTATTCAGGGTATAGCAAATCATCTAGATTTTGGTCCAGAAATAGAGGTCCAAAAATAGTAATATCAAGTGTATGAAGTATCACGCTAGGAACTGAGCATATCTAGATTAAAAGGTAGGCATTTAAAAATATAACTGATTCTACCAAGTTGTTTGTCAGAATGTTTGTAATGGTTCCTATCCCCAACGTCAAGTATCTATTTTTCAACCCTTGCAAATAACCTTCAGTATATTTTGTAGTATACCACTCTGTCTCTTCTTCCTATAATTTATAAGTTATTCTAACCAGTTCAACCACCAAGTATTTAATGCATACTTACTATGTGCTAAGACCCTTATTGGCCCTGGGAAACCAAAAAGCCTCTCTAGTTTCCAAGAACGCAAGGATAATGGGAGAAATCCTCAGTTCTTCTCAAATCTAGACCTTTCTATCTTCTGTCTTCCATAGAACTTGCAGACATGAGAAAGTTACCCTCTCTGACAACTCAGTATGGTAACTGTTTGCACTCAGAGATGAAGAAGGGGAGAGAAGGCTACTTGTATCTCAGATTTTTCCTGAAGATAGATTTTAACAAATCTGACAACTGAATAGTTCTGTTAAACACTGTGTGATTGATAATGCCAATTTCATTTCACTCATTTTTGAATAGAGCATGTTCCTTCTTTTTAATAGAAGGTATTTTAGGAGAAAATGGTACTGGGTGACAGTAATGTTTCTTTTACTTATTCCCTAGTTGATCTTAGGTAAGTTACCTTATATCTGGGTATCTGTATCTCCCCATATATATCAAAGGGGTAAGAATGGCTACTTTGAGGAATTTTTGTAAGAACTATGGAAAATGATGAGTAGTAGAGTGAATAAACATAATACAAACACAAAATAGAAAAATACTTTTTATTTTTATTTTTAAATTTTAATTTTTTGCTGGTAAAGTAACTTTTATTTTTAAGGTCAACACCAGTCATTGGCAATTTTGTTACCTGAACCTAATTGCGGACCAGTGTCTTCATTTTTTAAAAAAAAAATATTTTTTTTTAATTTATTTTTTGAGAGAGAGGGAGAAAGAGAGAGAGACAGACAGAGACAGACGGGGAGAGAGAGAGAGAGGGCATATACACAATGTAGCGGAAGAGAGAGAGGGAGAGAGAAAATCCTACACAAGCCCCGCACTGTCAGCACAGATCCTGACACAGGGCTCGATATCATGAACTGTGAGATCATGACCTGAATCAAAATCAAAAGTTGGACACTTAACCGACTGAGCCACTGAGGCACCCCACAGTGTTTTCATTTATAATTAATCCATTGCTCCCTAATTTTTTGTAACAGCTTAACTGAGGTATAATTCACATACCCATACGATTCATCCACTGAAAATCTACAACTCAGTGGTTTTTAGTATATTCACAGAATTGTTGTAACCATCCCAATCACTTTCTGAACACGTTTATCTACCCCTAAAAATAAATACCATATTTACCAACACTCATTCCCCACACCCATTCCCCACACCCTAGGCAACCATTAATCTACTTCTTGTCTCTGTGGATTTGTGTATTCTAGAATTTTGTATAAAAGGAATCTTAGAATATGTGTTCTTAGTGTTTGGCTTCTTTTTTTTATTTCAATATTTTATTTAAATTCTTGTTAGTCGTCATATATGGTAAAACTGATTTCAGGTGTAGAATTTAGTGATATGGATGGAACTAGAGGGTATAATGCTAAGTGAAATAAGTCTTTCATTCATATGTGGAATTTAAGAAATGAAACAGATGAACATAGGGGAAGGGAAATACAAATATTCTTTTTAAAATGTAATGTTATTCAGCTTTACTTACAATTACATATATTTCCCTGTTTCAGAATTTTTTTCATAATCTGTATTTTATTTCCCAGTCAGTAGCTTCCTGTGGACTACATTCTGGGTGTCAAACTAATAGAATCCTTAAGAAATACATTACATTAGGCTGTCAGAGTCTTTTTGTGTGTGTGCAAACACTGTCTCCTGAGTTAAACATAAGGTCCAGTAATCAGCATGAAATTCATCAAGCTCAAGCTTGTATTTTCTGCAGTTGCACTTCTCTGTAATTTTTTAAAAGGGTATTTGAAATTTTGTATGTGTCAATTTGTCAGTTTTGCTCAATTAGATATGTGACCTACAAATGTTTTAAAAAAATAATTTCCTAACACATCAATTTGAGGATTGGTGAATCCGTTCCATTGATTTTTCTCTAATGGAAATGATTTTTGTAGAGAAATTAATGTAAAGCATAAACAGAACAAGTAATTTTGTAGTAACTAAACTGCACCTCTCCCCCTCCCCCGCCCCCGGGCCCATGCTGACAGGTATGCCTCATAGTGGTTGCAGGTGTAAGGATTAAGAGAGGAAAGAAGTGGGGAGCATACTGCATGAAATTAGAGTAAACACTGAATATAAAAAGGTATCTAACTGAGAAAGGGGAATGAGAAAAAGAACAGTAAATCTTAAGTCCGTTATTAGTTTCACATTCTGTCTTAAAGGTGAAGCTTTCACTGACCAGATTACTTCTTTAGTGTTGTGCCAGGGGAAGCCAGAGAAAAATTAGAAATGATCCTTGCCTTCAAGCAACTTTGAGTGTAACTCGGAAGTCAGGACTAACCAAACTGGAGGCCTGGAATAAAACTGTATATGAAGTAGTAAATTTCCTTTGCTACAGAATGACTGCTGTAGAAATCTCTGAGAGAAACCAACAAGGGCAGCAATGGAAAATAGGAAGCCAAACTAGAGTTAGGAATTGAGCTGAAACTTAAAGGTGTTTAGAATTGGTTGGGATAAAAGCAGGGGCATGGGTTTGGAGTTGGAGGGAGCATTCCTGGCTCCGAGAGAGATGAGAGGGTGTTCAGAAGTGGGGAGGAGAGATACATGGTCATAGGAAACATACGGTTTGAGTAAAACAAGGCAGTTTATTCAAGTTTTCATTTTGTTTGTTTAATTTATGGACACCTGTTTGGAGCTCTTGCCCTGACCTTGATAAACTGGGAGAGAAGGGGTGGCTGCAGGCGTTATGGCCCTTATTCTTGCTACTTTTGCTCCGGCTAACGGCCACCCCCTATGGAAACCTTATTGTATTTCAGGCACTGTGCAAAGGTTTTGTTTATTGTGTTTTACCCTCATTGGAATGGTTTTTTGAGGGCAGGATGCAGAAGCCTGAATGGGGAGTCTGACTCCCAAGTTCGAGATCCCCATCTTCATTCACTGACACTTAAGGAGCTTGTTCTATCATTTCAGGAAGTCAAGGAGCTAGGTCACTGAATAATAATGGGTCAAGTGCCATAACGTGAAAATTTATTTGGTCAAGTATCATAGGGTATAACATAACTTTGTATTCAATCAGATGAGTGGGAAAGAGCTGAATTCTCAAAGGTCGTGGAGGACAAGCCTGTAGGGGTAGAGTGGAATACAAAGGGAATAGATGTAGTACCCGACAGGCAGCAAACTGAATGCAAATACCCCTTCTATCTTGGAGCCCTGTGAGCTCTGGAAGCTGTATTGCCTCATCCATCAGCATTATGGATGTGCTTATAGGACCTCCATAACTTTTATAGCTTGCATAACTATAATTATAGGACCCACATAACTTATTTTTGCATCAGACAATGCCCTGGTACCTAAAGAGTTAAAAGGCATAGCCTGTGCTTTGTAAGAGCTCACAGTTTAAGTGACAGAGCTGAGTCTTAATTTGGGGTTTCTTACAACAAAGCCTGATACAAAACCTTAATTGCTGGCAATTTATTTGAAAGTAGACTCAGGAACTTGTGAGGGAAGGAAGAAAAGCTAATAAAGAGAACATTGTTGAGCTGATTTCTGTTAACTGAACCTCGGCACTTGCCAGGGACCCTCTGAGGACCCTTGTAGAATTCCCCTCAGAAACGTGCCCCTGAAGGACAACTTATTTTTCTTCCCCCCCTCCTGTCTACTGAGAGTCACTTCCTGCGCCTTAACCCTTTTGCTTCTGGGTCCTTAAGCAGGAAACGAGCTGCACCTGGAGTTAGAGATGGATTGAGGGGAGGTGACGCAAGATACAAAGCCACTGCTACTCCAAAGTAACAGAAAAAAGAAAAAAAAAAAAAAACCACAAAAGAACCAAAAGGCAGAATAGAAGAAAGTAGGAACAGAACGCGTTCTAGAGGGGCTTGGGAGCTGGAATGTGTGGAATGTGTACGGCTCCACATTTTCTCCTAGTTTTCCTGAATCATATGACTGGTTATGAATGAGGTTACCTCTTCACTGTGAGTTGAAATTGTGAATTGTACATTTCCTGGTAATGAGGACTGATTGGGCCCTGAAGATGACTCCACGTAACAAAGAATTACCTGTTTGCAACCCAGCGAACATCTTTGTAGTGATATAGGGCACGTTACTTCCCACCATATTCTCTCCCATGCTGTCTTTGGGTCACTTAATCATAAATATAAAGCTGGGAAAATGTGGACTGGGCAGGGAACAGCACATGTTTTAACATATGCTTGAATGCATCCATATGCACGGCCTCTGCTATTTTACAGATGCCTTGGAATGCTGTCCAGGCTTTCTTCAGTTATCCAGAAAATTAAATGTTGCATCAGTGATTGTCCTTGGGACAGCCCTCTATCCATCTGTAGATCTACTGATTTTTTCATTTGTTTCCCAACTTGATCCACAAAGGATTACTATTCCGTATATTTTACGACTTTTTAAAACTAAATGAATAAGACATATAATATTGGAATCTGGTGAGCTTCTCCACAGGGTTATTTGACTATGATTTAAAGATTTTTGTTGGGTGGCTTAGTCGGTTAAGCGTCCGACTTTCGCTTAGGTCATGATCTCGCGGTTCGTGGGTTCGAGCCCCGCGTCGGGCTCTGTGCTGACTGCCAGCTCAGAGCCTGGAGCCTGTTTCAGTCTGTGTCTCCCTCTCTCTCTGAACCTCCCCTGCTCACGCTGTCTCTCTCTCTCTCTCCTAGAATAAATAAAAACATTTAAAAAAAATAAAGATTTTTGTTGGTCTCTTATAATCTTTGCATGCTTTTGGTTTGTAATGACTTCACTGTCATCAAAAGTCATACTCAACTACATTTTTTTTTTCCTTCTGACCTAGTAGACATTCACATGTAGCTTTTTGCACTGTGTCTTTGCAGAAGCAAGTATAAACTAATGAAACTTATGATTTAATAAGAAAACAAGCTTTGAAGCTGTTGAAATATGTTGTGCTCAGCTTTATTTCTAATATGAAAAGTCTAGGTTAATGTGTGCCAAGTATTTAAAAACTTTTTTTTTTTTTTTTTTCTGATCAGGACTGAGTTTCTTGTTCAGGCAATATAGTGAGAAAATTCTTTATTCTGTGGAACCAGTGGATTTTAATAATAGTTACTTAATCTGAAAATATTACTGAGATTTAATTTATTCACTTAGTATTGCTTTAAAAAATGTATTCAGTGAAAAACAGGGCCAGTAGCCATAGAACATTAATAAGCTGTTGGATTTTCTTGAGTTACTGCAACTGAATGATAGGTAATACGACCTTTAATATTTGCAGTAACAATTGCATTCTTCTTTTCCCTAGATTAAGCTTGCTGATTACATTGCATGAAGGAAAATTAATTAGTTTGCTCCAGTGGAGCAGTTAATGTAGCCCGAGTGTAACCCATACCCAGTTTCCCTCTGTACCCAACTGATTTGGACTCCTTCTACCTTTAAATATACTACATTTTCTTGATCACTTCCCAACTTAGGAAACTGTTTAATTAACAGTTAATACCACTTAGAAAGTATAGTGCTAAGGACAAGAACATGTTATTAAATTCAAACCAAACTTATTTCAGGGCTATTTATTTATTTATCTGAGTACATTTGACACCCAGTGTTATATTAGCATCAACTTAGTACAACTTAGTGACCTGCCAAGTGTACACACCATGCCATGCTCATAACTGTAGCTCCCATCTGTTCCATTACATCGCTGTCACAGTACCGCTGACTGTATTCCTTATGCTCTGCTTTTTATTCCCGTGACTTACTCATTTTGTTATTGTAAGGCTATTTAAATGTAATTTATATTTTATATTCAGCAGTCAAAATACTGCATATTGTTTTAAAATTTTTGCAATTAAGAATTAACTAGCGATGTGCAAATATCACTGTGTTGTAAGGCACTGCTCATCAGAGAACATCTATTATCCTGCCTAAGTGCTATGGGACTTAGTTTGCGTAAGCATATTATCTGTCCTCTGGGAGCTTCAGTCTGTTAGAAGTCAGGAGATATTCCAAAGAATCTTAGCTGAACAGTTTCAGAATGCAGCTATGTGAATCAATGGAACCTTTTTTTTTTTTTTTAATTTAAAAGCAGTACGTGTTCACTTTCATGTCCTCCTTTAAAATAAAGTTTTATTTATGTTGCATTTATAACTTTTTCTCCTCATCCTTAATGATCGCTGTCTAAGGACACAATTTTTAGAAGAGGGAATTACTGTCTAATGCAGGCTTTGATTTACCATACCTATTAGTAACTTAATAAAGGAAGACTTTGTCTACCTAGAGTTTTCCTGTATACTTGAGCCTGTGGGGGTTGTACCTGGTTTCATTGCTAGTCAACATTTCCTACTCAACACCAACTAGATTTTTTTGTGGCCAAATATTATTCAATCCCAGAAAGACAGATATCTGAAAAGAGCAGGCCTTATATAGTCATCCCTTAGAATGAAAAAACAATGGTAACCTTCAGTTTCTCATATCAAAATGGTAATTTGATTACTCTTGTCAAAAACAATATGGCATTGCATGTCCTGAGATACCTACAAAGTACTCACATATACTACTCAGAAGGAATTCTCACAAGAGAAGTTAGAAATCCATGGTCGAGTCCTAGATTTTTAAAAATCGTTGATCAGTTATATATTTCATAAAAAGATCTCTCCACTTTATTTTTTTTTTTAATGTTTATTTATTTCTAGGAGACAGAGAGAGAGACAGCATGAGCAGGGGAGGGTCAGAGAGAGAGTGAGTCACAGACTGAAACAGGCTCCAGGCTCCAAGCTGGCAGTCAGCACAGAGCCCGACGCGGGGCTCGAACCCACGAACCGTGAGATCATGACCTAAGCGAAAGTCGGACGCTTAACCAACTAAGCCACCCAGGCACCCCAAGATTTCTCCACTTTAAAAGAAGTGATATTAACCAGATGATTTCCAAATTAGTTTGAACTTAATAATGTTCTTTTTCTATACATATCTCACCATTTTGTTTATCATACTAGCTAGACCAGTTTTAAATTTAAACTTGTGGGTTAATGTGGGCAGAAGCTCTGCAGGAAATACAAGGAGGACCTATACCCTAAAATGTTTGTGACTTTAGGTAGATGCCAGTAGTATTGGGCATCAGTAAAATACTATGTGAATGCATATTCTGTACAACTACATGCTGGAGTACTGATATGAGATTTACTTACAGATAAATATTCATCAGCCAATGCAACAAAGTATAATTGAGCTTTCATTATTAACTTATTCCAACTAAGTGGTATACAAAGAAAAAAGATATTGTTCTTATCCTTATGGGAAAAAATAGATACATTGTCCATTCCTTTTTTAAAAATTTGTTTATTTATTTAGAGAGAAAAAGCACAAGTGAGGGAGAGGCAGAGAGAGAGAGGGAGACAGAGAATCCCAGTCAGTCTCTACGCTGTCAGTGCAGAACCCGAGGTGGGCTTGAAATCACAAATCGTGAGCTAAGCTGAAACAAGAGTTAGATGTTTAACCGACTGAACCACCCAGGTGCCCCTATAGTCACTTCTTTATCAGTGTGATAAATAGGGAACAAACATATATGCTCTTGGGTGTCAAGACTGTTTTTCAGGCAGGTTGTGCATTGAACCAAGATTCATACTCTCAGAAGTTTTGAAGAGATAGTGGAAACTTAGCTGACATTTGAAGGAGCAGATGAATAGGATGTTTCAAACAGAGAAGGCATAATGTATAGAGGCCTGAAGATTAAAAAAAATAATACTTTTGTGAAAATAGGAAGAAGGATGCACAGCAGAAACCACAGTAGTAGTGGCAGTTATCTACACAATGATTTCATGGTTACTTAGGAGTGTTACGGATGGTTATTTGCCTTCTTTTTTAAAAATTTTTAAAATGTTTATTTTTGAGAGAGACAGAACATGAGCAGAGGAGGGACAGAGAGAGAGGAAGACCCAGAATCTGAAGCAGGCTCCAGGCTATGAGCTGTCAGCACAGAGCCTGATGCATGGCTCCAATTCATGAACCGGGAGATCATGACCTGAGCCAGAGTCAGATGCTTAACCGACTGAGCCACCCAGGCACCCCTGGTTATTTGTCTTCTAAATCTAATGTGTGGTTTCTTTTACTTAAAAAAAAAAAAAAAGTAACAGTATGCATGGTAACAAGTGTAAATTAGACACACATTGACCTCCTGTAATACACACTTGCCTTGAAGGATTTTTGTATGTTTGTATCTGCAGTGGATTCTTTATTGAACTTGGTGACATAAATTAACCACTTGTTTAGCAGAAAGGTAGGTTTGTGATTGGTAGTGCAAGTCCCATTAGATTCATGATATTCTTTTACTGTGGGACCTACTTCTTTGGGAAATTCTTTATTTCTGTTTGTGTATAACAATTACCCAGGCTTTAGGGTGTCAGAGGATAAGGTGGTAAAATGTCATCTTTTTGACAAAGTTGACAGGAGAAGTGATACTATATTAACTTGCTATGGCACTGAGTGTGTAGGCGAATAAACACTTTTTAGCAATAAGGGTAGAGTGCTTGCTGAGTCTCAACTCTTAAGATACACTGCCTGGGTCTGAATCCTAGCTTAGAAGCTGTGTAACCTTGAATAAGTTATACTGTGCTTTAGTTTCTTCATTCCTAAAATTATGGTAACTGTATTCATCTGATAAAATTGTTTTGAAAATTAAATGAGTTTATATATATATATATATATATATATATATATATATATATATATATAAAAGCATTCAGGACAGTACCTACTTGCTAGATGCTAAGTGCCTGGCAGCTCCTAACTATTTTCATTATAATTCATAAGTGATCACAGATTTTGTTTTGCTGAGTAACTGATCAAGAACTTGAATAAAATTAGCAAAGGACTGATTTTTACTTCTGCATATGACACTAATCTCGGAGGATAGAGAAAATCAAGGTGAAAAATTTTATGATAGGCCAAATCACTGGGTCAAAACACACAAAATAGATTTTAACAGGGCTTATTATCCTCTTAATGACTTTCTTTATGTTATAATGGCTTGTTATTTAATGTTATCCATATGTGCTACGTTCTCACTGATAGAAACATGAGTTACTCTTGGTTCTCTCTAGAACATATTCACATATGCAGAATCAAGTAAAGAAAAGGAAGATAAACATACTGTATGACTAGTATTTTTGAAAATGCTAAATCAACCCAAATGATGCGCACTATAGTATAGTGCGGTGCAGTGTATTGTAGTGTAGTATAATATACTGGATCTCAACTGGAGGAAGTGAAAGTTTCACTCTCCTTTATGCAGACCAAGGATACTCAAGAATCTATGTTTCGTTCCTCATGTCAGATTTTAAGAGAGGCATCAATAGGCTGTAGAACACTCACAGCTGTGAGAAGAGTGTGAACACAACTTTGTTGGAGTTTGCCCTGTGCCAGGCTTAGGATGAAGAAAATGGAGGGAGGGGTTATGGTGGCCAACAAAAGAACTAAGTCGGTATCAAAATCAAATTTCTAAGGTAGACTCAATGCAAAATGGGACAAGATCTGGAGAAAGTACAACTTGCATAAATGTTAAATGAGTACCTACTATGGGAAAAAGGTTTTGTTAGGCCTTGGTGAATTTATCGAAGAAACCAGAAAAGGTTTGTGTCTTAGTATTTACTTCCTTTTGAGGAATACTAGCAAAACTAGGATTGGTAATTAATAGTTTAATTTCAATTTTGATGCCTACTGCAAAGTCAAATTAAGGGTACTGTAAAAGTAGAAAATAGGGAGCATTATTCTCCTGGAGGGAATAAGATAACAGGAAAGTCTTCTCTGAAGAAGTGATACTTAAACAAAGATCTAAAGGATGAGTTTTGGTAGGAGCTTGTCATGTGTGTGGGAAAGGTGGATTCTTGATGTGGGTGTGGGGCAGTCCAGGTAGGGCTGGAAAGGTATTCCAGGCAGAGAGAAGCCTGAGCTTGAGGGAGTGCTAGGAAATTAACAGAAGGTTTGTGTGACTGTAATACCAACCACCAGATGAGCAGTGGTATGGGGTTGGGACCCTGAGGTCCATGGAGTCCAGAGCAAGTCATATTCAGTTTTGATCAGCTGTGACAATAAAGAGAATCAAGACATGATTTAGTAGGCATTATAAAAGAGGATGTTCTATTTTGTACTTTTTTTTTTTTTTTAAGTTTGTTTATTTGGAGAGAGACAGAAGGAGTGTGAGTGAGAAAGGGGCACAAAAAGACAGAATCTCAAGCATGCTCCTCACTGTCAGCACAAAGCCAGACACGGGGCTTGAACTTACCAACCAACCATGAGATCATGACCTGAGCTGAAATCAAGAGTCGGGTGCTCAACCAACTGAGCCACTCAGGCACCCCTGTATTTTAACTGTTTTTAATATAAATACACTTAGTTGCATTCTAAATATTAAACGATTTGAGTACTGTGTGTTATATGTGAGTGATGAAATCACTGGGTTCTACTCCTGAAACCAATACTACACTGTATGTTAACTAATTTGAATTTAAATGAATGAATGAATGAATATTAGCTGGTTTGCTATAAATCTAAGAAGGCAAAGTATATTGCTGAAAATCAAGGAACTCTCAGAATTAGCTTGTTTATTCAGGAATGCCTCTCTATATATTAATAGTACCTTAGTTTCCCAAATTTCCTCCTAAATGCTATGGTCATAACCATACTCTCCTCCTAGTCTTTCTTTGTTCCCCTTCCCCATATCATATGAGCATGTCTGTGCATTTCTCTGTTTGTAAAACCTGGCACATGAAAGAAACATAGGTATTTGATTTATGGCATCTTGTAATAAATTAAAATAGTATCGTGTTGTTAAATGCCATACCAGGTAGGTATTATGTAGATTTCTTGATTTCTTTCTTTTTAAAATTTTTTTTTTTTAATTTTGAGAGAGAGAGACAGAGAGAGATAGAGTATGAGTGAGGAAGGGCAGAGAGAGAGAGGGAGACAGAGGATCTGAAGCAGGCTCTGTGCTGACAGAGAGCCCGATGTGGGACTTGAACTCAAGAAGTATGAGATTACGACCTAAGCCAAAGTCAGACACTTAACTGACTGAACCACCCAGGCGCCCCTCTTGATTTATTTCTAAAATAAGTAGATTTCTCTTCTTTCCAAATGTAAATCAGACTTTACTTAACTTCATACTGAAACACAGAAATTTTTCTCACTTTGTTAGAATTATATTTTATTTTTTATATTAACTTAAATTTATATTTTACTCAGAAGAAACTTGATCTTTCTCAAGGGTGTATAGAGATTGAAGATGATGGAAATGATAATATCTTTTCACATCCAACTTCCCTTTTAATAAGGGCCCATGATTAATATAAAGTGAGTAACATATTCATGATTTTCCTTTAGTGGGAAAAATTCATACTGTTTTTAATGTTGTAATTCACAACTAGATCAGTAAACATTTATGAATCTCTCCTATGTATGTAGATCTATACCATTTTCATGGGATAAAAGTGAAAATTAAGGAAGGACACCTATCTTTTAATTTCATAGAAAGGGCTCAGAGTCATATTTTTAAAAGGTCAATAAACTGTATACAAATATCTATATCTTAATATAACTCTGGTTTATTGATTCAGATAACAGTTATGATACCTAATTCCTAATATTAAATCTTTTTGGTGTGTGTGGTGCTAGACACAATTTTTAAACTTAACTTTGCAAATTTGTCTTTATGATGAACCACACATATTCATAAATTTTCATTATTTAGTGAATAAGGTTTTTCACTGTTAATGGGTTGCTGTTTCATTGTTGTTTTTTCCTAAAGAAAATAAGTTTTTAGTTATTTTTGCTTTATCGTCTACCTCACTTACTGCAGCCTTGGGTAGATTAAATCAAGTGGAAACCCAAAAGCTTCAGTTTAGCAAAGATCTTCAAATGTTATCCTAAAGGTGTTAAGAACTTGAAATATTGGCCATTTACATCTCATTTCCTTCCATTTTCTTGAGAAAATGCTAATAAGAAATGTATGTAATCTTTGCAGGCAGAAAGCAGGGGGAAAACACAGGATAATTTACAAACTGTTTAATAACTGTGAGCAATTGAATATTGACCATTTAAATTCTAGATAATATCATTATTATACTCAGGTTGGCTGTTAAAAAGTCATAAAGCAAAGAAATCTTAGACATCTATTTTCTAGATAAGTATTGGAATAGAGCTCTTATCATTGCCTACCATTTAGTTGAGGAGACACAATTTTATTTAATTAAATGACTCATTAGCTGTATTGGATTCCTACCAAATTATTTCATCATGGTTTGTCAAATGATAATTTCACAAGTGTCAGTGACAATCAAGATGTTGGACGTTTGTTTTTTCTTTTCCCATCTGCTGAGTCACAATTCTCAAAGGATGGATATTACAGTGATTCAATCACACCTTAGACTGTGTCTTACATTTACTAATCAGCCTAGTTAATTTGGAAAAAAAAAAATAATACCCGTAGTACATAAAATAAGAAGTGTGTTCCTTCCCTGCATTGGCCTCTCATGTTTAAGTCCTTGAGGCACCTAGGACCTAATGGGGCATTTGCTGTATAGGTCCCAAATGGGAGAAAAGTTTCTCTTAGTCACTTCATTACATCAAACAGTCTAGTTAGCATCCATCTCGGGAAGAAGGAAGTACTCTTGTGTCGTGCTTCAGGCAAAGTAGTTAATCTGAACACTGCAAACAATTCTAAGGAAGTGACTTGCTTCTTGGTATTTGCAGCGACTGACTTAATAGTCTTCTTGCATCCCAGAATATGTACAATTTCTTCACATATATAAGCACTATTACTTTAAGGGACCAATTTTTGATTAAGAATTTACTTGCTGTATTGTCCAATCCACACCCTTTGATAGTCTGTTTTGTTTATTTTTATAGGTTTCTTTCTTTCTTTTTGTTTTTATTGATTTTTTTCTTAGTTTATTGTCAAGTTGGTTTCCATATAGCACCCATTGCTCATCCCAACAAGTGCCCTCCTCAATGCACATCACCCCACTTCCCCTCTCCCCCACCCCCATCAGCCCTCAGTTTGTTCTGAGCATTCAAGAGTCTCTCATGGTTTGCCTCCCTCCCTCTCCCCGACTATTTTTCCCATTCTCCTCCCCCTATTGATTTTTTAATTGAAAAATAATTAACACACACTGTTATATTAGGTGCAGGTGTACAATATAATGATTCAACAATTCTATATGTTTCCCAGTGTTCATCAAGATGAGTGGACTCTTTTTATTTAAAAAAAAATTGCATTTATTTATTTTTGAGAGACAGAGAGAGAGCACAAGTGAGGAAGGGACAGAGAGAGAAGGAGACACAGAATCCGAACTAGGATCCAGGCTCTGAGCTGTCAGCACAGAGCCCAATGCAGGGCTCGAACTCACAAACTGTGAGATCATGACCTGAGCCGAAGTTGGACACTTAACCAATTGAGCCACCCAGGTGCCTCAAGATGAGTGTACTGTTGATCTCTTTTATCTGTTCCACCCATTTCCCCATTCATTCTCCTCTGCCAACTACCAGTTTGTTCTCTGTATTTGTCTTTTTTTGTTGTCTCATTTTGTCTTCATTTTTTAAAATTCCACATAGGTGTGAAATCATATGGTTTTTGTATTTATCTGACTTGGTTCACGTAGCAGTAAACCCTTTAGGTCCATCCATGTTTTTGCAAATGGCGAGATTTCTTTTTTTTAGTGGCTCTGCTTTTTATTTTGCTGTATTCCCAATAATTTATTTTTTATAGTAATACATATGAGTACATATGTATAAATATGCATACATATACAAATCACAAACATACCGCATCTTTTTTTAAAAGTGTAATTATTTATTTTGAGAAAGAGAGAGAGAGTGCATAAGCTGGGGAGGGGCAGGGAGAGATGGGGAGAGAAAGAATCTCGAGCAGGCTTCCCACTGTAAACGCGGAGCCCAGTGATGGGCTCAAACCCACCGTGAGATGGTGATCTGAGCTGCAGTCACGAGTCAGACCCTTTACACACTGAGTCACCCAGGTGCCCCACAAACATACTGTGTCTTTATCTATTTATTTAGCAGTGGACACTTGGGTTGTTTCTGTATCTTGGCTGTTGGAAATAATGCTGTGATAAATATAGGGGTGCATATATCTTTTTGAATTAGTATTTTCATTTCTTTGAGTAAATACCCAGTAGTGGAATTACTGGATCGTATGGTTTCTCTATTGCTAATTTTTTGAGGTCCCGCCATACTGGTTTCCATAGTGTTTGTACCAATTTGCATTCCCATCAACAGTGCGCAAGACTTCCTATTTTGCCACATCCTCATCAACACTTGTTATTTCTTGTGTTTTTTATTTTAACTATTCTGACAGATATAAAATGATCTTTGTGGCTTTGGTTTGCGTCTCCCTGATGATGAGCGATGTTGAGCATCTTTTCATGTGTCTTTTGGGCATCTGGGTATCTTCTTTGGGAAAATGTCTATTCAGGTTTGCTTCCTAGTTTGTAATTGCATTATTTGTGGTCTTTTTGGTGTTGAGTTTTTTAAGTTCTTTATGTATTTTGGATATTAACCCCTTATTGGATATACCATTTGCACATATCTTCTCGTATTCGGTAGGTCACTGTCTTGCTTTATTGATGGTTTCTCTTGCTGTGAGAAAGCTTTTTATTTTGGTGTAGTGCCAACAATTTAATTTTGCCTTTATTTTCCCTTTCCCAGATTATGTATCTAGGAAAATATTTCTATGATTGAAGCTAAAGTTAAGGAAATTACTGCCTATGATTCCTTCTAAGAATTTTATGGTTTTAGTTTTCACATTTAGATATTTAATCCATTTTGAGATTTTGTGTATGTGTGTGTGTGTGTGTGTGTGTGTGTGTGTGTGTATGGTATAAGAAAGTGGTCCACTTTCATTCTTTTGCATATAACTGCCCAGTTTTCCTGCCACCATTTGTTGAAGAGATTGTCTTTTCCCCATTGTATATTTTTGTTTTGTTTATTGTAGATGAATTGATCATAAAGTTTAGGTTTATATTTGGACCCTGTGTTCCATTGATATTTGTGTCTATTTTTATGCCAGTACCATATTGTTTTGATTTTTACAGCTTTGTGGTATAATTTGAAATCTGAGCATGTGATAATTCCAGCTTTGTCCTTCTTTTTCAAGATTGCTTTGGCTATTAGGAGTCTTTGTGGTTCCATACAAATTTTAGGATTATTTGTCTTAGTTTTGTTAAAAATGCTCTTGGTATTTTGATAGAGATTGCAATAAATCTGTAGATTTCTTTGGATCATATGGATGTTTTAACAATATTGGTTCTTCTAGGGGTGCCTGGGAGGCTTAGTCGGTTAAGCGTCCGACTTTCGCTTTGGTCATGATCTCTTTGTTCGTGGGTTCTAGCCCCTCTTCGGGCTCTGTGCTGACTGCCAGCTCAGAGCCTGGAGACTGTTTCAGAGTCTGTGACTCCCTCTCTCTCTGACCCTCCCCTGCTCACGCTGTCTCTCTCTCTCCTAGAAATAAATAAAACATTTAAAAAATTATATTATTACCTCCAAGTTTTCTCTGCCTGCCTGCTATTCTCCTTATCTGTGAGATGTTTTGACCAATAGTATGTGCGTTTTTTCCATAATATTGACAGTGGTACCAGATTATGTGTGTTACTCATTGTTTCAATGGAATCTTTAGGCTTTTCTGACCTTGCTAATCCTGTTGGTGTTCACATTCCTTTTTTATTTTTTAATGTTTATATTTATTTCTGAGAGAGAGACAGCGTGAGCAGGGAGGATCAGAGAGAGAGAGAGGGAGATACAGAATCTGAAACAGGCTCCAGGCTCTGAGCCAGCTGTCAGCACAGAGCCCGACGCGGGGCTTGAACCCACGAACTGTGAGATCATGACCTGAGCCGAAGTCAGCCGCTTAACCGACTGAGCCACCCAGGCGCCCCTGGTGTTCACATTCCTATAGGCACAAAGAATCTTTAATAAAATACAGTTCACCCTTGAACAACATAGGGTAAGGGCTGTTGACCCCTAATGCAGTTGGATAATACTGTATTACTTTTGACTTCCCTGAAACTTAATTGCTAATAGCCTCCTGTTGATTGGAAGCCTTACTCATAACTTGAACAGCAGATTAACACATATTTTATATAGGTACTATATACTTTATTCTTATAATAAAAAAAGTAAGCTAGATAAAAGAAAATGTTATTAAGAAAACCATAATGAAGAGAAAATACATTTATGTACTGTATTTATAAAAATTTTGCATACAGGTAGACAGAGTTCAAACCTGTGTTGTTCCAGGGTCAAATGTATTGGCTTTCCCTTAGAACTGAATAAATAATTATTTTCTCTTAAAATCCCTAAAGGACATATTAGATAGTTTGATTGTGTCATAATTGGGGTGTGATGTGAGCCTGGAGTAGCACAGTGCTAGAATGGAAAGTTCTGGGCAGCCAGGTCATCATGCTGGTTGGAGACAGGCCAGGCACAGTAGGCTTAGCTAGAGAATCACAGACAAAGGCAATGAACAGATCATTAGTTGGGGATGAGTCAGATCCAAAGAAGGGTCACTTGACATGGAATGCAAATACCAAAAATATGGTGGCATAAAGCTGAAGGAACTTCAACTGGAGCTTGAGAAGTTTATTTTGAAAGTTCTAGGCTAGTCATTTAATTTTTAAAAAAAATTTTTTTTAGAGACAGAATCTGAGGGGTAGAGAGAGAGGGAGACACAGAATCTGAAACAGGCTCCAGGCTCTGAACTGTCAGCACAGAGCCCAACGTGGGGCTCAAACTCATGAACCATGAGATCATGACCTGAGCCAAAGTTGTACACTTAACTGACTGAGCCACCCAGGCACCCCTAGGCTAATCATTTTTAAAGAAGTTCTATTGCGGTATAATTTACATACCATACAATTCACCTATTTAGAGTGTAGAATTCATTATTCTCAGTACATTCACAGGACTGTGCAACTAAATGTTTTGTGTGTGTTATACCTACTGAGATATAATAAAATACATGAACTCTTTCTTACGCACATCTGTACAAATATAAAATAGTTTGCAAACAGTTTCAGAGGATGAATGAACTCTCTAAAACCCACTGTTGTGCCCGGTATTACTATTCTTTTAGCCAAACTTTCTCTATATTAAAGGAGCCATTGTTTCTGGTTTCAATCTAGCAGGCATGTAAAGTTGTTGATAATACTGTAGATTCATGGTAATCAACCTGGGTGATGATATCCCATTAATGAAAGCAATGTATATAACTCTGGCTCCCTATATTTCAGGAGTGAGCATAAAAGGGCTTTAGTATCTTCAGAGTGGGTAACAAGGATTTGAAAAAAAAATAGATCTGTGAAACTCTGGAGGCCAATTGTAGATATTTAGATACTACATTTATTATCTCACAAAGACTTATTTTGACCTAGAAATGTCAGTGTTGTTGCCCTTACAAAGAGTCATGATTCTTTATTGCATCATTTTATTTCAAAAAATAAAATAAATATAGCAGTAATATCTGCACAGTGAATTATAGCAAGTAATCAATTCTTTTCTTAGTTGCTTATAATTATTACCAACTCTACTTTTATACTAGTACATTGAGCATAAAGCTCCAGTCTTTTTCTCACACATGCAAGAATTATTTTTAAGAGCTATCAAAGGTACAATATGTCTCTGCACACATGTATACACATACAGGTACACCTGCAAATGCTCATACAAATCCTCATACAATAGCATGATCTAATAAAAAATCCCAAGTTTTAGAATCATACAGAACTTGGTTTGAATCTCAGAACATCTATTTATTCACTGTGTGATCTAAGTCATGTTATATAAACACTTGGGAATTCATTGCTAACCTTAGGATCGTAAGTCTTATCAGTAAGACTATGAGAAGGATAGAAATAATGTGTGATTAGGACATAAGAGATTGTCCTATACATGGTGAGAGATCAAGAGGTAGTGAATGTACACACCCAATTGTCTAGTTAAAAAATCTACTAAGATTTTATCCTCTGGAGAAAAGGAGATTTGAGGCCAATTCTGTGCCATAGACTTTATGGTTTTCCATTATTTTGTTTTTTTTTTTTTTAAAGAATTATATAATACTCTGAAGCAATAACAACAGCAACAGCAGCAGCAACATCAGACTAAGTAAGAAAGTAGAAATTCACCTCAAATCCCTATACCCAGAAATAAATATTGTTAATATTTTGGTAGTAATGTTGTCTCTCTCTCTTATATTCATGTAAAGATATATATCCTTTTTATAGCTCTTGAAAAATTCTGATTCTTCCCTCTTTCACAGCTATCTTAAATCTCTCCTTTTTAGTAAGCACATTCTCTTTTACCATAAAACCAATCCTTTGTCAGTACCATTCCCCCAGCCCAAGACAAGTCAGGATAGGCTAGGTTATTTGTTTATAACAAAAATCCTAATATCCTGGGGACTGAAAATAGTGGAATGTTTTCTTACCAAGCTTCATGTCATTGTGAATTGATAGGACTCTCAGGTCACTGTAGTCTCTGCAGACTCATGTTGATGTATGAGTCATCTCAACACAAACGTCAAGAACATGTTTAACCACATGATGGTTCATACAACTTCTTATTCGTAGGGGCACACGTCAGTTGTGTTGACATTTCATTTGATGCATCAAGTCATGTGGCCACAGCTAAGTTCAGGTGGGCAGAGTAAAAGATGCTTTCAAGAGCTATGATGAAATAATGAAACTTCAGTGAACATACTTCTTGATGACCAGGTCCCTTCATGCAGAGGTTCTCATGCTTGAGCATGCATCAAAATAACCTAGACGCTGGTTAAAACATACAGTGCTGGGTCACATGCCCAGTCTCTAATCCTGTAGGTATAAAGCAGGACAAGATAAGTTGCCTTTTTAGTGAATTCCTGGTGATGTTGATGCTTTGGGGGACTTTCTGGGCACAGTACTAGAGGAACTAATTCCCTAATTAAAAGCACTCCTTGTACCATTCGCCAGTGTAAATACTTTAACAATTGTACATAAACTGCCCATTATTGCATTGCAATATATTGCTCAGTTTTCCAAATTTATCTTAATATTTGTCTCATTCTCCAACCTTGATCATATTTGTAATTTCCTAAGGTATTTCTAGGCTTTCTCTTCTCCTGGCCCAGTTCAATGAATGTGTCCTCCAAAGACATCTTTTATGAATTGTTCTAGCTTGAAATATTCCCTGTGCCTTTTCCAAAGTAGCTCATACCTTTCCATTGGAAGTGATCACATGTGTGTTATGGAAATTTCATACTTGTGTTTCCTCTCCACCTTGATGGGCCGCTTTAAGGCACTGTCTCATATAGAGTTTACACAAAGTGAGTGTTAGAACACTTAAAAATGTTATCTTCTTCTTTTCTGATTCTGGCCTATTTAGGTAAGCATAGACTCAGCCCTATGACCAAATTCAGATCCCTACCCTTGTCTTAGAAGTTCTATGAGTGATAGCACAGCACAGGTCCTGGAGCTAGCCTACCTGGTTCAAAGCCAACTTAGCCACTTGTTAGCTGTCTTAAACTGTTCAAATATCTTAATACCCTTTGGCTTCTTTTCCCCGTTGAGAAAGTGAATGTGACAATTACCTTAAAGCCATAGGGCTCTTCTGAGGGCTAAATTAATTGGTTGATTTATAATATTTAGAGCAGGGCCAAGGAAGTGGTGAGCACCTGATTACTATGAACCATAATAATTGCCAGATACCCTGATTAAGTCTTCTATACCAAATTTGCCTATTACCTATTTCGCTGTAATCCATTAAAAGCTATCATTCTATCAAAACTTTTCTCTCAACTGTCATTAATTAAATTGTAATTGAATTTCAGGGTAATTTTACACCCCTCCTTTTGAGAGATTTGCTTCTGTGAATTTGGGACAGCTTACCAGTCTGATATTCCATCTGTCTGTATCTCTGTCTTCATCTCTAATTCTGTACACATCTATTTCCATATCTGATATATCATCTATTTCCATATCATAGTTCTTACGTGCTCTGCTGACTCTCCTTCTTTATGTTATTATGGATGTTTTCCATATCCTGTGTTATCTGTATGTTCTCTTGGCTATGGAGGTTTCCATTCTTAGGTTTCATTTCCATTCTATTGCATTAAAATCTATATTACCAGTTCTGCTCTGTCAACAGCAGTGTAAGAAAAGAAACTTGATTCATTTGTTAAAATAGCTACTGTTTAATGTGAGCCTATTATGTGCTAGGCACTTTACCTGCACTTTATTATTTAAGCTTTATAACCACTTTACTTCCACATTTAGTGTACAGAAGCAAAGTCTTGAAGAAAGATAAAGGCATTTTCCCATATCTTACAGGTAACTAATAGGAAGTGGAGACTGGATTTGAATCCAGGAGTGTTTGACTTCACAGCCCAAACATTTTATTACTGTTACTTAAGAACATGTGCCTCAATTCTTTCCCTTCATAAATGAGTAATGATTTTCAGAGGAGGAAGGATTCTCTGAGATAAAGTCCATTGCCCCAAATCAAGCTCATTTTTATTCTTATATCAGCGACATTATTGGATAGCTAGCAGATGAAAATCAAGCTTCTAACCAAGTCATTAAAGACCTTTTATGATCTTGGTTTAGTCAGATCTGTTTCTCAGCTTTGCCCATATTTTACTTGAGGTCAAATAAAATTGACTTAATTTTAATTTCTGAAAGGCCTCCAGGATTTTGATTCTCTAGGCCACATTTAGGCAGTATGAACTCCATATGTTACCTGTACTGAATTTTCTGCCTATTGGTTTAATTTTCCTAAAATTTTAGTTGTATTCTGTCAGATGCCTAATCATGTATTTTGACTTTGAATTTTCCTACTGCTGGGCTTTATTCTTACTCTTTTCTATTCATGGCTGAAACTTTATCTTTGTTCTGTATTCAAATCTATTCAACATACTGCCTCCAAATTCACTGTAACGATAGTTTAATCATGTGGTTTCTCTACTGACAAATAGAGGTTCTCCATTATATATATTAAACATTTGAAGCTTAGTAGTTACCAATATCTTTCATTGTCTTCGAGCCTCTACCCTTTCTTTTAGGCTTATCTGTTACTAGTCTTAAGTGCTATTCACAGGCAGGCTTCTTACCATTTCACATAGGCAGGTATCTTTTAAAATTAAAAAAAAAAAAAATAGGGGCACCTGGGTGGCTCAATCAGTTAAGTGTCTGATTCTTAATTTGTTTCAGGTCATGAGCTCATAGTCATGATCTCATGGCCATGAGACTGAACTCCACATTGGGCTCCACACTCAACCTAGGATTCTCTCTTACATTCTCTTTCTGTCTCTCCCTGGTGCTCTCTCTCTCTCTCAAAAATAAATAAAATTAAAAAAAAAAAAACTTAAGCTCAGAAAAGTACATTTTCTGGTTCTCTCTTTAGTAATTAAACAAGTATGCCATTCACTTAACTTTTCTATCTAGCATAAGCAAGTCATTTTAGTAAGTCATTCAACATTTTTTAAACATTCATCATAGTACTTACTATATATTAAATAATTTTCTATGCACAATGACAAAACTAAAATATGTATAGCACAGTCTGTGCTCTGTATGAGCATAGTCCTGGACCTGTGCTTAACATTTGACTGAAAGTGGTGCTGATTAAATCACATGCTTGGCTTCGGGAAAATTGAGTCATCAGGTACACATGTTAAAATGTAAGATGGCCTTAAATAAATGTGTAAATAAGTGATTCAGTCCATTATAGTTGAAATATATCAGAGAAGACTAAAATGGGCCCCAAAAGCATTTTAAGGTTTGATGGAAAAAGGATTGAGTAGTTGAACAGAATCAAGTTTTAGCTACAGGATAGAAGAACAGCTTCCCAGACAACAAGAGAAATGTTGAATTGCATTTGATAATTAGTTCTCATCACACACACACACACACACACACACACACACACTGCAACTATGTGAACTGATGGAGTTTAAAAAAATTAAATGTTTATTTATATTTTGAGAGAGACAGACAGAGCATGAACGGGGAGGGACAGAGAATCTGAAGCAGGCTCCAGGCCCAAACTGTCAGCACAGAGCTGACGTGGGGCTCAGACTCACAGACCATAAGATCAGGACTGTAAATTCATGACCTGAGTTGAAGACAGATGCTCAACTGACTGAATGAACCACCCAGGTGCTCCCTGAGCTTCTTAGAATGAAAAGTTCTTTGTGAGATATAACCACAAAGGTACAACTCTTTATCTTAATAATTATGATCCTCTATTAAGCTTGAAACATTTATTTTTAGCAGAAATTGGAAGAAAAGGGGTTTGTTGAGATAACATTTGAAACTGTGGAAATGTTAAAGGGAGACTTTTAGGGGGCGAGGATTGTGATAAGATAGACGGACCCTGTAATACTTTTGGTGAATCATTCACAATGCAGAGCTACCACAAGTCAGTTTTTAAATTTTTATGTTTTATGTATTTTTGAGAGAGAGAAAGAGAGAGAGTGCAAGCAGGGGAGGGTCAGAGAGAGAGAGAGACCCCGAATCCGAAGAGAGGCTCCAGGCTATGAGCTGTCAGCACAGAGCCTGATGCGGGGCTTGAACCCACGAACCGTGAGATTATGACCTGAGCCGAAGTCAGACACTTAACCCACTGAGCCACCCAGATGCCCCACAAGCGAGTTTTTGAAATGAAACAGAAGATAAATATATAGACAAGTGAGCCAAAATACTCATTAACGTGAAATGGTCCTAAAGTTAAAGTGCTAGATTAAGGCTTGAACTTGTGTCAGAAGACTAAATTTTTGGCATACCCAGCTTCCCCTGTCATAGCACTTGCTACAAAGTACTCAGTTTACCTACCTACATGTGTGTCTCTTTTGTAGAATCTAAGCTCCGTAAAGAAATTATCCCTCGTATCTTTCGTTCACGCTTGTGCCCTAGCACTAACTTCAGTGCCTGAATGGTCGGCATTAGGTAAATATTTCTTGAATGAATGATAAATAAAAGGAAAAAGTAGATGATCAAAGTATTCAGGTGGTTGTGGCCAAGGTCAGGCTTCCTTCTATTTAAGAACTGGAGAAAGGGAAGGAAGATTAAAAATGATGAAAGAAAGTTAAGAAGAATACAGAGTTCCATCAAGTTCATTTTTATTCTTGAGGTTTTGCTGAATTCATCTCTATATAGTTCTTATTCCATCTACTTCACAGATTTTTGAAGGAGGAGAAAATGAAATAATGCATTTGAAAGTAAGAGACAGTATATAGTTCAAGCCAATATATCAAGCAGTGCAGAACACCTTCTCTAGTGCAGATGACAGGTATCAAAGCATTCTCTTGCTGAATCCCTCTGCCAATCT
This sequence comes from Hyaena hyaena, assembly GCF_003009895.1. Classification (NCBI taxonomy): domain Eukaryota; kingdom Metazoa; phylum Chordata; class Mammalia; order Carnivora; family Hyaenidae; genus Hyaena; species Hyaena hyaena. The sequence goes on along the minus strand of NW_024081101.1, from coordinate 365,350 downwards.
GAAGTGTTCCTGAAGCAGATCCTGTCTTATACTAGTCAAGTCTGATTATTAAAAGTGATAGTACCTGTACGTTCTTTCTTACATTGAACAAGCATCTGTATCTTTGTAACAATCACGCTTTGATATTGCTTATATTTAGAGGAACATGATTGCCTTTCACTATTTGAAGAGGTCATTATGTTTTCACCATCTCATTGTAGAACTGGGGAAAGGGAAGGGAGGTTTAAAAATGATGACATAAAGCTAAGAATGCTAATAAAAATAAGCGGTTTCAACAGGAAGTTCTTACGCAAGCCAAGAGGTTTTAAAAAAAAATAGATGAGGAGCAGGAAAATTATATTTTCAGTGCACTGTGTATTTTCCAAAATAACTGCTTTACTGATTGGTTAATTGTAAATGCATAGTGTTACTGTCACATTCCGTATTAGACCAACGTGAAATACATAATAAGACAAGTTTTGTTGCTAACGCGATTTAGCTCAGGTTAGAATATTAACATGACATTTATGTGGTCTACTGTTGTCTAAGTTCAAATAAATCATCTCCGTTATAAAAAGCAGCCATGGATTTAGTGACTTTAGCCTACAGTGGAGAAACTACCGCTGTTAAACCTGCCCCAAGCCCACTACGACGTTTGCTGCGACTCCATTTAAGAAAAGACATTTGATTGCAGCCCTTGCAGTGTGATCGTTTAACAGTATTTTATTATATTTTGCCCATGTCACAACAGTGGCTTATATCTGTTTTTAATCAATACTTCACTTATTTATCTTATACACATAATACCTCTTTGGTTCCCATAACGGCCTTCTAATTTGTCTGGCAAGCTTCCGAACAAGAAATTTGAAAGCAGTTTTACTTTAAGATCACATTTTTGAATTTTCATATTCCTAAACAGGCTTTAATGTAAGCAGCAGAAAAGCAGAAAAGCAGTCTTGTCATAGGCTATTTGTCAGTCTCCAATGAAGGGTAAACATTTATCAGCTTCAGTAACAATCACTGCCTAACTGAGGACTGTCATTCTCTAAAAATATTGATTGATAGAGCCCTCTCCTTAGAAATATAAAATGCATGCAATTTATACACAGCTGAGAAATGCAAGCTCATTATATCTTCCTGACAGGCAATAATGCCCTTTATATAAAGTATGGGGATTTCATTACAAAAAAAGTTATTTAAATTGAAAACACAAGTATGATTAGTCCTACTTAGTGTGTTTTCTAAAACTTTGTTTTGCAGTAGCCTGATTTGGCAAATAAAAGTGAACTGGGATATATTTAAAAAGTTAATAGGCATTTATGTGGGCATATGTATTTGTCATATATTACATTTTATGTATAATCGAAATATGTAAACTGTTCAAGAGAAAATCATGCAAATATACTTGAATTTTAATACAATTTTTATTTCTGTTATGAAGGTTAATATGCATCCTAAATTAGAGGAGGCATTTGCAGGTATTGTCCTATGAAATATTGATTTAAAAAAATGCAACATGGGAAAGTCAAGTATTTTATCACACACTGCCAGGGACCAATCACGTCAATGCAGGCAGAGGCCTGACATAAAATGAAAAACATAATTAAGGTGATTATAGAGGTGTAAACAGGACTCTAGTAAATACTTTGCTAAGTGGTCCTGTTAATTTCCTGAACATTAATCAGCATTTGGAGTTGGAAATAGTTCTGCTCTGCTACTTACAAGCACAGTGGTCTTGGGAAGCCATTTTATTTTCTAAGTCTCACTGAATTCATCTTGACATGGTTCTTATTTTACCTACTTCACAGATTTTTTAGAAAGGAGTAAATGAAGTAATATGTTTCAAGCCAGTGTATCAAGCAGTGCAGAACACCTTCTCTAGTGTAGATGACAGGAATCAAAGCAATCCCCCGCTGAATCCCTCTGCCAATCTGAAGTGTTCCTGAAGCAGATCCTGTCTTATACTAGTCAAGTCTGATTATTAAAAGTGATATTGCTTATAAGTTCTTATATTGAACAAGCATCTATATCTTTGTAACATTCACACATTGTTTTTACTTACATTTAGAGGTACCATGATCATCTTCCACTATTTGAAGAGGTCGTTATATGTCTACCATCTCCAAGATGAGCATATAAAACCTTTACTCAGTTGGCTCACTTTTGGTACCATCATGGTAATCATGCCTACCTAAGATTTAGGGCTGAGTCGAATTCCGGTTGCCTGATTCTAAAATATTTTTTGAATCCGTACAATTCTTGTGACTCTTCTTTCCAATATTAATTACCAAATTTGTTACCTATTAAATTTTATCTTACTGGTTTCAGTATTTTGGTTAAGACATTCATAGCAAGATTTTATTATAAACAAGAAGAGCTATTCTTTCTAGAATAGTAACATTTTTTATTATACTAGCTGCGTTAGCTGCATTTTTCTGGCTCAAGGTGCTAAGTCATTGGCAAGATATATGTGGCAGGGGCAGGCTACAGGACAGTAACATGCCTGTCAACTAGCTATCACTTGACATTGACACAGGTCCCTTTTTCATCAGTTTTTGTGTATGGCATTGTACCACCTGTGTGTTTTTAAAATACTGTATTTCTAGTGCAGGTTCAATACTGTGCCATATGAACTTATGTGCACACAGTATGTGAATTTATTATGAGAGACATTGGCAAGCTACACTGTATGACATTTTCTTATCTATCACACTAATGGTCTGATCAAAAAAGAAAATGACTTTGTTCATTGGTTGATTTGATAATCCCACAGTGTCATAGATAGTTTGTAGCAGTGTCATTCATTCCTGTAAATGTCAGACTGCATAGATTCTTTAGTGGTAATAGATGTGTAGCATGTATATGGGGCAAAAATATGTGAGGATATCTTCAAAATGTTCATTTAGAACAAGAGATAACATTTCTCAGAGGAATTGCATATAGTCTAGGGAAAAATCATCATTGCATATGTCATACCATTTATTAGAATGGCAGTGCACTTACAAGCATACAGATACATACATTATATATATTAGAGGTATTGAGAGGTAGATCATAAATGAAAATGATTGATAGTTAGCAGATAATAGACAAAATAGATGATAGACATGGCACTCAGCAGTGGGAACCCCCTTTCTGGCCATACTTTCAAATCTAATATATTGGAATTCTTAGCACAGGCTTGCATATTAAGGGCTTCAACATGAATGGAGGAAACCTTCCTGTTAACTACCTTTGCAGAAATGGCTAAGAATAAAGTTTAGAGTGTAAACCAGGGATTAAAATTGTATTACTTATTTGATTTGTGTTACATAGCTGTAACACAGCAACAACTATTTATTAAGCACCATGTCTAAGGCATTGTATACTTTATGTTTTTATTATCTTTAGACTCAGGTGAAGTGTATTGGATGTTTACTAGAGCTTTCTGAATTTCAAAACATGGTTCTGACTTTGATAGCTCTTTCTACAACTATTTGAAGATGCTAAAGATCCTGCTGATAATCAACATAAGTTAGAATGTATTTTCATCTGAATGACATTGTAAACTTAGGCTTTTATGATTAGAAAAAACTTGAATGATTACTGATGTAGACTGTAAGAACAGGTTACTATTTTAATTTGCCATCATAAGTCTTCAAAATAAGCTGATAATGTGACCCAAAGTTATTAATTTGTGCCTTAGATTGTGAGGCTTATTTAATGACTATATGGAGATGATATTTTAAATGTCTTGTGATATGTGAGCTACATAGTTCAGCTGTATAATTTGATAAGTGTTTATTCATTTTATGGGGTATAATATATTTCACATTGGTTTGATTTATTGTTTCAGAGTAAAATTCAATTTAACACGTTTTCTTGCTAACTGAATTGTAAATGAATTATGTTAACAACTCCCCTGTGTAAAAGCCTAGACAAAATACGTATGGTCAATAGCCATTTTGTGTGAAATAATCTTATAAAAAAAAGCATACTTTAGTGGAACTCTCTACACTTGCATATTTCTTCATAAATCAACTTTATGGAAAAGATAAGAACTGAACAGAGAAGTATCTGAACCATTTCAACTCTAATGGCCTTGTAAATTAGGTTTACTTTGCCCACTCTATTAACCTCATTTTCTGGAGAAAAAAACTCTAATTTAGAGTATATTATTGTTGTTATTCTTTTAAAAAGCACAATTCTTATTTGTATATTTATGGTTTTTGGTTGGATCAATTTTTCTAAGAGACTTTAAGAAGTAAAATTTTGGCTCTTTTTAAGCTGTGCCTTAAATCTCACTTGTCAAGTATTAAATCTAATACTCTTTTCTTTAAATTTATTTATTTATTTATTTATTTATTTATTTATTTATTTAGAGAGAAAGGGAGAGAGATAGAGAGACAGAGAGACAGAGGGGCAGAGGGACAGAGAGAGAAGGAGAGAGAATCCCAAGCAGGCTCTCACTGAGCTTGATGTGGGCTCCATCTCCCTATCATGAGAGAAAATCAAGAGTTGGATGCTTAACCAACTGAGACACCCAGGTGCTCCTAAGTCTAATTATTTTAATTTCACATACAGTCATAAATGTGAATCCTTTTATATATAAAATAAGTGTGATCAAGATATGTATATCCAATTTTGTTAAATTTTATTTTAATTCTGTACAATAGTGTTGACATTTGTAAAAAACATTTTCTCTGCTTGTTCATCACCTGTTTTGAGACAGTGACTGTAGGACCCAATTAAGTAGTTTGAAGAAAGGCACAAACAATATGTATGTGGGCTAAATACATGAATATGATGACATGCCCATATAGATGAAATTGCCGCTTTAGATGTGGGCTAAGAAACAAAAAACAGAAAAGAATGTAAATGATTCAAATTATCTGACATAAGAGCTGGGTGTCGACCTGTGACTTTTTTTAATAAAAAGTTTTTTTTCACAAATAGTTAATGAGGGTAAATTGACATTGTTTTCTTTAAGTTCGTATTGTTCCCCTTACAGTCCTAAAAAAGAGTATAGTAAGTAATAACAGTAAAGGAACTTAGTAGGCACACTTCTGTATATGTGTGAATACTCGAGTTGATTGTTTAGACATAAAAAATCCAAGTAATGTTAATGCTTCTCTTTTCTTGTTTCAATACTTCTTTTATAAATGATCATACACGGGGGTGCCTGGGTGGCTTGGTGGGTTAAATGTCTGACTGTTGATTTCGACTCAGGTCATGATCTCATGGTTTCATGAGTTCGAGCCCCACATTGAGCTCTGTGCACTGACTGCATCAAACCTGCTTGGGATTCTCCCTCTCTTCTTCTGTCCTTCTGCCCCTCCCCCACTTGGACTTCTCTCTCTCTCTCTCTCTCTCTCTCTCTCTCTCTCTCAAAATAAATTAATTTAAAAAAATGTTCAAACATGGTATTTTGTTTACTTAATATATTTAATTTGCCTATCTTGAATATTAAAAACATTTAAATATATAATAGTTTAGAAAAAACTACACTGTATGTCCTCACATTTTAGTATTATTTTATGGCATGTGCAGTCTAAGCATTATGAAGTCAGGGGCTAGGTCTATCTTGTCCAGTATTTATATTCAGCAAAGAACACCAGAACTTGGCGTTCATTAGGGCCCAATCTATTCTGGATGAACCCTTGAGAAAAACATTGACTTGATAGAATTACCTTTGAGAAAAACATTGATTTGCTAATCAAAATGTAATTAAGCCACAATTTTCTTAAAATATTTAAAAAAGAATCTCAGGTTCCTCAGAAATAAGTTTTTTTAATTCTTTGTACATGTATATGTGTATACATTTGAGAGTGTGTGTGAATGTATGTGTTTGTGAACTTGAATTTCAAGGTAATATGTTAGAATCCACCTGGATGTAACAATTGAGAGGTTGGAAGATGCCATTTTGCCTGAGCTCTTAAAGTATTCAGTAAAACAACTGCATAGCACCTCAGTATTGACTTATTGGTTGCATTTGTTCAGTTAAATAAGTGAAAATAAATAGGACCAGGCATTCCTGGCAGTGAAAATAGCTTAAATAAAAGCACAAAAGTAAGTCCACATGTAATATGTTTAAAGCATAATGTGCATCTGTACAAAATCCAAAAGATTAATTTTGGCCAAAATTAAATTTCGTATTTCCATTATGACACATTAATTTTTGGAGGAAAATACATATAATCATAATTAATTTAAACTTTATAACACTTGGGTTTCTTTTTTCTCCCAGTTCATTTAGTACAAAGACCCAGAGTTACAGAATTACTTGACTCTAATTTCTTGGCAGCATACAGCACCCATACAGAGAACACATTTATATCAAGAAATTGAAAAAGAATCTCATAGCGAAGGGCTGATTTGCATTTGATTCATTTAAACCTCTAGAAGCTGAGCTCTATCAAGATTATCTGAATCTTAGTGGCATTTTGTACTTTAAGCTATTTTCTTCACTCATACGTAGCCCATTCTATTTTGCTTTAATTATTTTTAAATTCATAAGAATGTGTAGATTCAAAAAGTGGTAATGAGTGTGCATATCATTTCAGGGTCATTGTTATGGTAATTATGAGCAAGGAAGGATAGGGATTCACCTTTTTTCCCATGTCCAGTTACAGTTAGGGATTCTGAATCCACTTCTTTCCTGCTTTGTTGAATTGAGTTGACTAGGTAGGTAAATGAATCAAACTGTTACTTTATTAGGGATATAGCTCTTTCTCCCTCTAAAAATACATCAACTAAAGATTAGTTTTGTTTAAATAAAGCTCTTTTTAAACACGGAAATTTATTAACTGTTTACACTTTAGTCTAAATTAGAATATAAACACATTAGCTAGAGAAAATCTTGGCTGAAAGTGAAATTCCTTCCATATTTGCCATGGATCTCAAAGAGAAATACGGCATAGCTTTTAAAGGGATGAAATTCAGAGCTTTCACATGATGCATTTATGTGAAATAGCATTCATATTAATAGTGATATTCAAAACAAAGTGCAAAATAGTGAACAAGTACTATTTAGTCTTTGTTCTTCCTTTTATTAAACAAGGTCAGGAAACTATATTAGTCAGTACTCCCAAATAAAAAAAAAAACTGTATCTAAAATCATTTGCTAATACTCATTATCAAGTTCTGATAAAAGTTCCTACTAATCCAGAAATATAAGGGAAGTTTCTTCATCTTGAAATGTTGGAAGAATTCTTAATAAAATAATAAACAGTTCAAAGATACTCCTCATTGGTGTTATTCAGTATTGTTCTGGAGGACCTAGGAAATGTCATATGACAAGAAAAAAAGAAATATGAGATATATATGTTGGAAAAGATTGGATAAATGTCATCATTTGAAAACAATATGATTTTCTCATTTTTAAAAGTATATTAACAATTAGAAAACTTAAAGAAGTAATATAACCCTATTTAGAATATCTACAAAATCTATAGCTCTCATAGAAGCAAATTACACAGGAAAGTATAAGGATTGTTTGAGGAAAGTTTAAGTTTGAATTATAAGTATGTAAATAAAGACATGAGGAAAGGTAGAGGTATATAGGATGAAAATGCTAGTTTTCATTAAGTTAATCAGTACATTAAAAACATTGTCAATCAAGATAGTTATATATACACACACGTATATAATCTATACATGTGTATGTCTGTGTGTGCGTATATATATATATACATGTATATACACATGTATATACGCACACACATATATACATATATATATATATATAAAATCTATCTGCCTTTAATTTTAGAAGGTGTAACAGAATCCAAGGAAGAAATAGAATTTACTTCAGGTAGCTTAAATGAAGAGAATTTCATAAAAAGATTACTTAGAGACATATAATATATTGACAAATAGGTGAAAGTGAGTCATCCAAAGAGGAACAACAGTAGGAAGTGATTGCTATCCCTCAGGCTTAGGGGAAAAGGTGAACAAAAGAATGAATGGAGATTCACAGGGTCTAGTGAGAGCTGCACTACTGGAGGAAGAAGCATACACCGAAAAATGCAGTTGTTGGAAGGAATCAGCTACTGTAAGATGCAGCTCTGAAACAGAGAAATTATGGAGGAAATTTTCCCTAGCTTTCTCTTTCCCTATGTCTAGTCCTTTCCATTGACTTACTGCAACTGGAATTCAGCCAGGAAATGATCCTGGAGATGTAGTGTGAAAGTATCAGCCACCTAGGGAACAGAATCAGAATTAAAGACAAATGTGTGAAGGGTGAACACACTCAAAGTAGTCACACAAAATGGAAGAAAGGTGGAATTGTCAAGATAACTATAAGGTTAGTCTAAATGTGAATGCATCCAGTAGTCAGCAAGTTATTTTTATTTAAAAATTTTTTTTTAACATTTATTCATTTTTGAGAGACAGAGAAAGACAGAGTGTGAGCAGGGAAAGGGCAGAGAGAGAGAGGGAGACACAGCATCTGAAGCAGGTTTCAGGCTCAAAGCTGTCAGCACAGCCCTGACTTGGAGCTCAACTCATGAACCATGAGATCATGACCTGAGCTGAAGTTGGATGCTTAACTGACTGAGCCACCCAAGCGCCCCAGGCAATTATTTTTAGATAGGTAACTTGCTTTGGTAAATTTTATACTGACACAGGGTGGCATGATAAGGAAATTATTTAATAACATAAAATAGATATTTTAACAAAAGTTATTTTATTTAGCTAAAATTATTATTTGAGAGTATCTTTTCATATCTAGACTGAAAGGGTAGGTTGGCTAGCAAATTGCTATGGAATCTCTGAACCTGTTTGGAAAGAAAAACGTACTGAGAACCCAGTTACACAACAAATAATAATTTTCAGATAATAATGACTTAATGTGAATAGGTAAACCTTTAAAAATATACACTAAAATGTAGAAGAATATTTTAATCATATTTAGTTGACATAAAAACCCCAGACTGCATAAAGTAAAAGACTGACAGACTTAACAATGTAGAAATTAAAATATTTTCTCTGGTGAAAGACACCAGTAAAAAGTAACAAAACATATGACAGACTGGGGAATCATACTGATAGTAAAGAATAATTTCACCATGATAAAACTCTTAAAATTAGTATGAACAAATATATTGTAACAATATATATGGTCTGGATATCCCCTTGGGAAAATTACAAATAACCGATCAAAACAAAAATAAGCTCACACTGCCAATATTTAAAGAAATGCAAAGTCCGTTGTCCTATGGTGGTGAGGGTTCATGGAAATAGGCTTTGTTTTTCCTTCGGTGGAAGAACCACTTGGAAACATTTATATAGGGAATTTGGAGTTGTCTTTCAAAAGCTGGAATGTGACATAGTTTTCATCCTCAGATTTCACATGTCGGGATGAGAGCTGTAGCAGTGCTCACACATGTCTAAGACACATATATGAGGATGCTCATTGCAGCATTGTTTATAGCTGTTCCAGCATTGTTTAATACTACGGACTGCTAGGCTGGTAGAGTTCTACCATTGGACTGCATGTGCCATAAAATCAGAGTCCAGATTTGTTTTTTGTTTTTTTTTTTAACTCTTGCTCACGATTATAACTCTACTGCCTCACATAATCCTTGACTTATGATAGGTCCCCAGTAAACAACTGCAAAAAAAAAAAAAAAATGGATGGATGAATGCATGCTTTATTAAAATTAAATCTTAAAGATTTTATTTTATTTTTTATTTTTTAAATAGTTTATTGTCTGGGGCGCCTGGGTGGCTTAGTCGGTTAAGCGTCCGACTTTCGCTTAGGTCATGATCTCTCGGTTCGTGGGTTCGAGCCCCGCGTCGGGCTCTGTGCTGACTGCCAGCTCAGAGCCTGGAGCCTGTTTCAGAGTCTGTGACTCCCTCTCTCTCTGACCCTCCCCTGCTCACGCTGTCTCTCTCTCTCTCTCTCCTAAAAAAAAAAAAAATAAATAAGTAAAACATTTAAAAAAAATAGTTTATTGTCAAGTTGGTTTCCATATAAGACCCAGTAGTGCTCATCCCCACAAGTGTCCTCGTCCATGCCCATCACCCCCCTTCCCCTCCCACCCCCACCAAGTCCTCATTTCTCAAAATTCAAGAGTCTCTCATGGTTTGCCTCCCTCCCTCTCCACCACTATTTCCCCCCTTCTTCTCCCCCACGGTCCTCCTTTAAGTTCCTCCTAATCCTCCTATACATGCAAACATATGGTATACTTTTTCATAGATGTTTTTCTAAATTCTTACATTTATCTTAATTCTTTTAAAAGCATTACTCCCGTTTTATAGATGAGGGCATGAAGACATGAAAAAATTCAGTTCATTATCAAAAATTATATAGAGTCTAGGAATTGTAGGAGAAAGCTTTGAATTTATAGTACCTGGGTACATCTTGTGAAGGGTGAGGAAAGTAGATATATGGATAGTTTGTATCTAGTTTTTAAAATGATTATGTACATATTTTGAGGGAGTGAACATGCATGTGGTGGATGCGGGTAGAGAGAGAGAAAAGGAGAGAGAGAATCCTAAGCAGGCCCAGCACTTCCAGTGCAGAGCCTGAGGTGGGGCTCAATTCCATTAACCACGACATCATGACCTAAGCCAAAATCAAGAGTTGGATGCTTAACTGACTGAGCTACCCAGGCACCCTAGTTTATATCCAGTTTGATCTCATTAGATAGTTTAATAGATAAATGAATGCCTACATGGACAGATGGATAGATGGATATATGAGTGGATGAAAAGAGAGATATCATAGCTTTTTCTGAGAAGTATTCTTTCTAGAGATGGAACTGGAGTGATGTAGAGATCTGAGGTACTTTCATTTTCATTTTATGTTCCCCTGTACTATTTTAATTTTCTATTACAATAAGCATGTATTGCTTTTGTAATAAAAATGTTTGAAAGTGAGACATTAAATCAAAACTAAGGGATAGATAAAAGATTCACTCTTGAAGTCAAGGACATTAATCTGACCTTTTTCTTTTTCTTTTAAATGTTTATTTTGAGAGAGAGAGAGAGAGAGAGAGAGAGAGAGCATGCATGAGCAGAGGAGGGGAAGAAAGAGAGGGAAAGAGAGAGAATCCCAAGCATGCTCCATGCTGTCAGTGCAGAACCCCATGAGGGGTTCAAACTCACAAACCATGAGACTATGACCTGAGCTGAAGCCAATAGTTGAACGCTTAACTGACTTAGCAATCTAGGAGCCCCCTGACCTGTTTCTTCTGAGGGTGAGATTTCTTTTTAAGAGATAAATTTCCTTTCATGATGAGAATGGAAATGGAGTCCATTTTGGCCAGTCTAAGACCAGAGCCTGAATAGGGTCTAAAGTTTTGGGTAGTGAGACAAGCTTTGCAAGATATAGTAGTTGAACTAGTTAACCGAGCCCTGAGGGTTACAGTCATCAGGAGAGCTGTGTTAGTAGAGTTTAACCTGAAGGAAAGGTATTTGAGAGAAATCGATATTTGAAAATCAAGAAGAACTAGAAGCTGTGATAAGAAATGTAGCTATATAATATTTAGCTTATCAGTTTTAACCCTTGTCCAACCAGTGAAAAGCGAAGGAAGAAATTTCAAAGTTGCAAATGGGTAAAATGACCATCCCACTATTGAAATAGAAAACAGAGGCTCTGCCTTTCCTTCTCTCTACTCATTTTTTATTGTTACTAATCTCTGGTCAAAAGAGATTGTTTTTCACATAACACACACACACACACACACACACACAGTAGTTCTGTGAGTGACCATATTGTTTTTTAGATGTGTTTGCGTATATATAGTATTAACATTTCTTTGTTACTTAAGTGAATCCCTTTCTCATTCTCATATCTTAGTTGAAAGAGCTGCTCTTACACTTCTAATTGTAGGATCCTACCTGTGACTGGATCATAGTTTTAGTGAGATGGCAAGGCTTTTGTTTGCTTGACTCTTCCAGCCTGCTGTGGAGTCAAACACTTAGTACAAAATTACTGAGAAATGTGCTTCATCACAGTTCTTGGGGGTTATCTTTTTCTATCCTGGGTCAGAGAGTACTTGAACAATTTTTTCTGTAAATATCAGTCAATAACTTTTGAACATCCAGTCTGTGTAAAGCACTGTGGTATTTTGTAGTCTGTGCCAAGGCTTAGAAACAATGAATAAAACGTAAGTTTTCCTGTGCCTTGAGTATTAGCTTGAGTATTTTCAATCTAAATTAAAAATATACTAACTTTGTCATCATCACTCATAGGCTTCCTGATTAACCTGCTAATGCTCTCTAATTTAGAAATGAATGCTTCTTTCCCTACTACTTAAAAAAATAATCCGATCCATTTCCTAGAACATGAGATGTTATGCAAATCATGCCTCATTTTTGAGAGTGCCATCAGTAATTTATGAAAAACTTTTGGCCTACAATAGGAAGCTGAGGCTCAGTCTGTTTAAGCTTGTCCAGTGTCACAAAATGAGAGAACCACTGTGTCAACTTATGAGTCTCTTTTTTTCTGCTTTATTGGAACTATCAATTATCGGTTATATGACCTTGTACAATATTCTTGACTCAGAGTGTTGAATGGCCAGTGAGGAAACATAATAAAATCCCTTGTATGTAATTGATGCTCACTGAAAAGTAATCAAATATCAAACTGAATCTCTCTAGTATAATTTCGAAGGGAGATAGGTACTGCCTGCTCTGCCCTGATTTAGTCTTTCTTCCTCTCCACCCAGTTCTCTATTTTTAACATGAATCCTACTCTCTGTTCACATCACTGAAGCGAAACTTTCTTCCCAGCAGCCATAATTATCTCTTCATTCACTCATGCAATAATTTAACAAATATGAAGTACCTACTATTTGTTAGTATGTGATAGAAAAATTTAGAGAAAGTTGGTCCCACTGTGGTACTTACATTATTGTAGAGAGACAAATCATAGTAAGGGGATAGATCAATAAACAGTTTAGATCAATAATTACATAATAATTAAATAGATCAATAATTATAGTTTATGAGTTATGATATATAGGATATAAGCCACTGTGAGATGAAGGGGAAGGAGATGAAGGATAGTAAAAGATAACCCCCAAGAACTGCAATGAAGCATATTTCTCAGTTTTTAAAAATAGGATTGTCAACAAATACATCTGCAGTGCCATATGAACTCAAACCTAATGGATAAGAATAAACAAAAAATGCAACAAGATGGAGGAAATATTCCAGATAAAGAGAACAGCAAGTATAAAGACCAAGAGATATAAAAAGGGCCTTTGTTATTTCAGATGTGAAAACAAGGCCAATATATCTGAAAGGTAGTGGGCAAGAAAGAGAGAGGCCATTAGACTGCCATTAGCAAAGAGTATTGGGTCATATAAGTACGTTGTAGGGCATGGAAATAGGTTCGATGTATTCTAAACAAAGGAGAAGCTTTTGAAGGGTTTTAAGTATGACAGTGCTATTTAATTTGTGTGTGTGTTTTTAAAGATAATTCTAGCTGTTGCATACTGAATGGATTGAAAGGCATGAGAGTAGTTAGGATGTGAATGTAATGGTCCCAAAAGGCAAGGATCATGGCTCGGGTGAAAATAGTAATCATGAACATGAAGTAAATAGGTGCATGTATTCCTTTTAGAGGCAGAAGAGACCAGGCTTATTAATGGATCAAAATAGAGAATTCAGATAAAAAGAAAAATCAAGGACATTTTCTAAGTTTACAGCCTAACACACTGCTTTGATGTTGTTACCATATTCAGAGACGGTGATTAATGGGGAAACTAATGGTTTTGAAGGGAACTGAGGGCCTTATTTTATATGTAACACATTTGAGGTGTCTCTTGAGGAGAGATGTCTCATCTGAAGATAGATATTTAGGAATCATTAGCATATAGGGAATATTTAAGAGAGAAGGGGAGAAGATAATGCCCTAGGGAAGGGTGAGTGTAGCTAGAGAAGACCCAGATAGAGCCTCAATGTCGTTCCAGAATTTCCTGTAATTTAAATAGGTTGGGCCAGGAAGAGAACCTGAGAAAGTATGGCTAATGGGTATAAAACCTGAAAAATACAGCGTCAAAGATTTCCAGAAAAGCAAAGCAGCTTAAGAAGAAAGAGTGCTCCTGGCAGGTACAGAGTTAAATGAAAAGCCATCCATTAGGCTTAGCTTCATTGTAGCCCTCAGTAGAGTAGAGAGACAGATGGTGGTTCTCTGATCCACTGTTAGCTAGAGATGCCTTCTGAGCTCATCTTCTTTAAATATTTACCCCACCCATTCCCTATGTCAACGTATGTTTGTTCAACAGGCTAAGCTCTTTGATATGGAATGGACACTTTTTTATAATATCTGTTACTAAAAAATATTTCTCTTATATACAGTTGCTGCCTCAAGCTAGTGTTCATTGTGGGATTTGCCTTGGAATTGTCCTTATGCCATCAGGCATATTTCTGAATCCCACAGTGTATTGGAAAGCACCCTAATAACCAATGAAACTTGTGTTAAATGAAGTGAGCACCTCTATTCTGGCTTATTGTTGATCAACTATCATTTTTAACACAAAAAATAGAACATTTTGTGTTAGTCAAGAAGATTTTGTGCAGAGTTACTTATGAAACTTATTGCACTTTTTCTACTGGGAGGAAGAAAGGAAGTCAATTTGGTTAGATCAGAAGCAAAGTACAAAAACAGCAGGTGACAATTAAGGAAACAGAGTTCAATGTCACCGAGCCAAAGTACTTTCTTCTCAGAAGGAAACTCCAGTAGCTCCGCAATAGTCATGTAGAGGAAGTGTAAGAAAGTGCAAATGCTTTTCTATCAATAGTCTCCCATACTGACAGATTAGCTTCTGTTTGTTAGGTCAAGCTAGCTACTATTCACCTCATTTTAGAATACATGCACTGAGGAGTTCTAAGTTTTTAAAACTTAGAACAGGCCAGGAATATTTTATTTATTTATTTTTTTCAGGAATATTTATTTTAAATAAATTTATTTTAATGAGATCCAAATTCAGTAGCTGGAAAAGAGAATTTTAGAAATTTGTTGCTTTTGGAATTGAGAATTTAAAGATAGAACACTTTACTTTGATTAGCAGCACACAGAAGACATTTGATACTTTATTCAGAAACATTCAACCTAGGGGCACCTGCGTGGCTCAGTCGGTTAAGCGTCTGACTTTTGCTCAGGGCATGATCTCCTGGTCTGTTGGTTCCAGGCTTGCATCGGTCTCTGTGCTGACAGCTCAGAGCCAACAGCCTGCTTCACATTCTGTGTCTCCTTCTCTCTGCTCCCCCCTCCTCACTCACTCTCTGTCTCTGTCTCTGTCTCTGTCTCTCTCTCTCTCTCTCTTTCTCTCTGTCTCAAAAGTAAATAAACACAGTGGCATGGCAAAAATTCGACTGTGCTAAACTAATGTTTCCTCAGTGATTTTTCATAAGTGAAAAAGTAAAGAAGAATACAAGACAAAATGAACCTGCGGAAGAAAATGGCTTACAGATAAATGAAATGATGTTTCTGGGGGAGGCTTCTTTCCATTTAAAGTTTCCTATTTGGGGGCACCTGGGTGGCTCAGTTGGTTACGCATCTGACTCTTGATTTCAAATGAGGTCATGTTCTCACAGTTCATGGGTTCAAGCCCTGCATCAGGCTCTGTGGAACCTGTTTAAGATTTTCTCTCCCTTTTCCTGGGCCTCTCTCTCTCTCTCTCTCTCTCTCTCTCTCAAAATAAATACATAAAAATAAAGTTTCAAAAAAAAAATTTTTTTTAAACTTTAAAAGCACATTCAACTTAAAGGTGGCTTATTTGAAACTTGTAAAGTCACAATTTGTTGATGATTTCCATTTAATTGAGTTTACCCACCAGCTTCTGTGCATTTGCTCTCAGGCATTCTGAGAATGGTATTAACATTTTGGAATCTCCCGCTCCCATTTTAATACTCTTCCCAAAAAAGCCCAACAAAGAAAACGCATTTGTGGAGGGCACTTTTGTTTATACAAGGAAGCTAAAAGAACTAGGTGATAGGGATAAATTAGCAAGTGGTAAATAGAGGGTTTTGAAAATATTTGTTTATAATTTTATTTCCTCATTAGAACCAAAGTTCCATGAGAACAGTTCCTTTGGATCAGTTACTTATCACTGTATATTCAAAGACTGGAGTATAGCCTGGCACAAAGTAGTAATGCAGTAAATGTTTGTTAAATATATTTTTTGGTGTTTCATATTATAAGTCTGGTACTTATCAGAATTGATAACATCACCTCCAGCTACCATTATTTATTGGATTGAATACATGAGTTTTATTTGCATAGGCATATTTAGCATTGTTGGATTAATGATTAGACAGCTGAACTAGTTTTTCAGTGCATCTGAGGTCTCCTGTAAGTGCCTTATCTTTTGTTTTTGTTTTTATTTTTCCCAGTTAGGCCTAGGTGAGCATTATGTATTTTGAGCACTATTTTCTATTTGTACCAAGGTGATAGTGATAGTTTTCTGCTGCTACCCCGTGAACATATTGAAAGGAATCCTTGGATCTTTAAATGTTAAAATTATTTACTGTTTCTCATTGATAAATGAAAGACACTGCTTTTATCATTACTTTTATTATGAAACTGAATCATCTTCATCAATACAAATTATTTTCATCAGTATATTTTATAGTCCTTTAATGAGAAGCATTGTTACTAGATGATAAAAGCAACTTGGATCAGTGAATGAAATGCTGAAATTATGGAATGTCTTAATTACGGAGTACTTATTTAGTGAAGGTAAAACATGTAGAAAGCTAAAGAATTTAACTTGCAGGGACCTGTGCAAGTTATTTTCTTATTAGAATGCTATATATTCATTGTATACAGTGACTTACAAAATGGAAGATGCATATATGTAGAATGTAGTGCTGGATGAAACATATTAAAATTGAAAATAATAATCTAGCACTTTAATGAATTAGTCCATTGCTGGAATACTGACTGTTATTTACAAACTCAAGTACTTAGAGATCAGCTGACATTATAATATAATATCTTCATTTGTAAACCTCAGATGATAGCACACTTGTTTCTAGCAATAAATTCTTCTGAATTGCAGTCTTCATATTTGGTTATTTCATCAAACACAGGTTTTTGATTGTGTCTGTGTGTGTGTGTGTGTGTGTGTGTTCACATTTTCACATTCAGAGCTATCTGACCATATCTAGTTTGTGCTCACAAATTTCTTCTTTCCTGTTTACCTATTCCTCTTCTCTAACAGTGAATGAATTTATTTTTATTGTGTTGTTCCTAATACGAATCTGTGAGAAATGATCTAGATTTATTCTGCTCAGGGTTTCTAAATGATATCCTTTGTCATTTTTTTTTCATAAAACTTGTAAAAGGCTGACCAGACTTTGTGAGTGTACATTTATGCATCTGTTATCTCTGAAATCCTACTTCTTTCTGATTATACATGATATTCATTATAATCCACTATTTCAATTTCTGCCTTTCTCCTGGCAGAAAACTGACCTGAGGTTTAGGCAATGAGCTTCTTGTTTAGATTTTCCCTGAGATGTTTCAAGGTTGTGTCTGCCAGCTGGCTAATCAGACTTTCGGGAGGTTGATTGCCCAAGATAAGAACAGTTCTGTTGAAGACACCCGTTTCCTGACTAACTCATTCACATTGACTTGTTTGGGGTGAGGACATACTGAAGGAAAACTGTGAAACTTCTTTTTTTGTTGCTGCTTTTAGATCTTTACAGGTATTTTTATTATAATATGGTTGACATTATTAGTGAGTGCCGCGTAGCGAGTGTAGAAAATATAGATAGGACAAAAGAGAAAAGGAAAATTATTTTTTGTCCCACCAACATACCCATTTTACTAATGGCTTAAACTATGGTTTTCTTGTATTTTATAAAAAGTTATTATTATTTTCTTTATAAATTACACATTCTATTTTTTAATGTTATAAAGAATTCATTTTTATTTTTTATCATATCTTCTCCAAAAGAAATGTTCTGAATGGCTTTGTACTATTCATATACAATTATGTATTTTATCATTTCTACCTCTCTATTTAGCCACTTGGAATGGTATGAATTTTTTCTTTTTTGTATGATAATTTTTGTATCATAAGTACTGCTTACATTTTATATTAGGTTTGTATAAATCATCATTTAAATTTCTGATTATTTCCTTGTGGTGGATTCCTGGAAGGAAACTTAGTGGGTCATTGAATATGAATTTTCTTAAGGTTTTGGGTGACATTGCCAAGATATTTTTCATAAAATTTGGAACCAGCCGATAGTCTTCCAGCAAAGTAGGGGTTTGGCCAAATCGCTGAAGCCTCTGTAACTTTGGTTGTTATTTTTCTCTTACTCTTTGATAATGTGGTAGGCAAAGGGATATAATATAAAACCCACATTGTTATTTAATTTGCATTTCTTTAATAATACTACCGAATTTGCATTTTCAGGTATATTTACTCTTATCATACGTCATTTATTAGAAATAGAAATCACTACTATTATGGAGAGTATCATTAATATTTGATAATGGAACCACATGGATCACAGGGTCATTATTTAAATGACTTTGAGATAGTTGGTTTTTAAATGCACTAAGATAACATTTTCAGCAAGAATGAAGGTAGGGTACTGAGAAGAGAAGTCTGATACACGGACTGGGTTTTAATTCTGCTTTTGAGTAGCTTTTGAACCTGCCATCAAACCACTGTGAGCTTCAGTTTCCTCATTTGAAAAATAATGCGATTTCAGTGAATGATTTATTTGTTCCATTATATCCCTCAATATCAAAATGCTGATTAGTATAGAAACTCATCGGAATCCGTGTTATTGTTCACAGAATAAAATATTCTAGCAGTATTTATGAGTTCTCAACACTTTCATTCTGAGATGTCTTTAAAGATTAGGTTAGAAATTATTAATTTAAATTTTTGCAGCAATGAACCTGTTCCATAGTAGGGTTTTAATGCAAAGATTACTTTCATCAAATTTTAAGTTCTTATTTGGGGAGTACGGCCTCTTATTTCACTTCATACATTTTAATGTCTTGTAATAAAAAAATGTAAATCACATCCCATCATTCTCACCCTCCTCAAGTGCTGTGGTACTCATTATCTGTAACATTATGTTTTACGTCAGTTGCTGTCTTACACAATTCTCATCACTTTCTATGGATTTAACTACTATATTCAGTTTCACAAGAAATATTTAGGTGCTCACAAAGTCCCAGGCATTGGCCTATGTGCAGTTATCCTAAGTGAAGATCATCAAAAGTCATGAAATTTCTTTTGATTTCTCATACATTGTTCAGTCCCTAATTATTTGTTGGGTGGCTCATCCTCTGAATACCTATCATATAACACAGGCTAAGCATATTCCATGATACAAAATAATTGCTTTGTAAATATTTAATAAATGATGAATGGCCTTTCCTTCACACCAGCTTCTTGTGGCTTCCCATTAATAGTACTAATGTTCTCCTACAACTAGATCTGTTTTTGTACTAATAATAGAAAAAACAACAATTCCAATATGGCAGCAATATCAAGGTCTGACTGAATTTACAGTATTTTCTAAGCATTATTGCATTTGGCCTTTGCAACACCATGATGAGATTGGGACTTGGGTTTTTATTTCACAGATGTGGAAATGGAACGAAATGATGTGATGGATATTTATTTACAAACATAAATATTTAGGTACAAATTTTTAAAACTCTAAATCCAGATTGACAATTGCTTATTCTTTCATTCTATCACACTCTTCTCTTAAAAAACAAAACAAAACAGGGGCGCCTGGGTGGCTTAGTCGGTTAAGTGTCCGACTTTCGCTTAGGTCATGATCTCGCGGTTCGTGGGTTCGAGCCCTGCGTCGGGCTCTGTGCTGACTGCCAGCTCAGAGCCTGGAGCCTATTAGAGTCTGTATCTCCCTCTCTCTCTGACCCTCCCCTGCTCACGCTGTCTCTCTCTCTCTCTCTCTCTCTCTCTCTCTCCTAGAAATAAATAAACATATTAAAAAACAAAATAAAACAAAACAAAAAACCCATTAGGGGCACCTGGGTGACTCAGTCGGTTAAGCATCTGACTTTGACTCAGGTCATGATCTTGTGGTTTGTGAGTTCAAGCCCTGGTTTGGGCTCTGTGTTGACAGCTCAGAGCCTGGAGCCTGCTTCAGATTCTCTGTGTCCCTCTCTCTCTGCTACTCCCCTGCTTGTGCGCTGTTTGCCTCTGTCTCTCAAAAATCAATAAACATTAAAAAAATAATTTGAAAAACCCTTTAATTTTAACTTTGCAAGTGAATTTCATCCATTGAATTTTATCAAATGATGAAACCATTATTCGGTATTTGAAATGAAAACACAAAGGTGAATGTATCACTTATTTAAATAAGAGGGAACTATGCTGGTCAACTACAGCATCTCAAAATAGAGTGTTTTCTTGGGTTTTGGGGAAAACCGCGTAGTCTAGAGATCTGGATCTGTGAGCGTTCAAAGATGGGAATTGGTTGATGTCACCTTTAGAAGCATGGTTCGTTCTTCAGGTGAGACTACTGTTAATTGGTTTTCATTCAGAATTTTGTTCACTGGGGTGAGTTCACTTCTGATATGACACCTTTCAAAAGGGACAGGTTGCCAATGGTTGGCTTCAGGAAGCATGATCAAGACCATCCGGTCAGGTAATTGTTAATTGATTAAATGCGTCTGAGACTTGTGTTGGTCGCTACTTGTTACCATAACTACAGAGCAAACATTTCCCTCCTTCTGTCCTTCTCCTCCTCCATTTTATTCTCAGTTTATTCATCTTTGTACCCTCAGGGCTTAGGATAGAATTTTATATATAATTATTTTCAAGGACTGCTAAGTAAACGATTTGAAGTCCAATGAAGTCATTTTGGACCTATCTTAGAATTTCTGCCATGCATTTTGTTTGTTTTCATTACAAAGCCTATTTTAGTTCTCTGACACCCCCTATCTGTATTGGGTGCTTGCTTCCTGCTTCCCTCCCATTGTTTTTCTCCTTGACCCCATTCTGCATTTAATAGTTTTACTTTACAAAAAATTCAATGCTGTCACACTCATGCTCAAAAGTAGTCATTTACTTTCCAACCTATTGAACTAAGGTCAAAATTTCTAGTTTTCTATTGATGATCTCTCAGAGTTTCACATATGGCGTACACATTGTATCTTTTTATTCACTCTTCTCCTGTCTGTGGCTAAGGCACCTATTTCTGGAAGGCACTATTCCTGGGATGTTTCTCATCTCTTACCTCTGCCCTTCTGCTCATGCTTTCCCACTGCCTAGAATACCTTTCTCATTCTCCCATTTCTAGTCAATGAAATCCTATACATATTTATTTCAGTTTCCTATTCATGACGACTTTTCTGGTCCCCTACTAGTATATAATTTCTTCCTTTCTCTGAACATATTTAAGCACTGGTTGTACCAATTAGAGGAACACATTTTAAATTCTGTTCAGCCGTGTAATTATTTTGTACTTTCCTATTATTTATTTATTGTACTATTCCAAATTGTGAGCAGAATACATGAATTCTGTCTTGTTAATCTCCTATATAATCTGTTAAAATGTTATAAATATAATAAGTGCTTAGTACATATATGTTGAAAGTACATATATGTTGAAGCAAATTAACATATTTTGGAATATCTAAGTTCCTTTCTTAAAGAAAAGAATTATTGGAATCCCTATGCTGGTACAGCTGAATCCACACAACCTCAGAGATGGGAAGGTAATGGATTGGGGCAAAAATGCCAATAATTTGGTCAAATAGTGTATATTTATTACAATGATTTATATTTATGAATGTTTGCTTTCGTCCAAAAGATGTTTTGTGTAAGTAAAATGTACTATAATTTTTGACATTTGCTTGTGGTAATAGAAATAATTCTAGATTTATTTTTACCTTTATGTTCTTCATAACATTTATTTGAGGCCAAATGTATACATGCACATATTTATGTATCCTATAGCAGTAAATAGGCATAGATCAACCTTTTTTAATTCATCACCTTTCTCACAGCATAAGTTTATTTAATACACTAAATATAAACAGAATTCCAAAATGTGCTCATTACAGATAAAACTGACTAGTTCATAGTGACAAGAAAGAAAACATTTTTGAGTTTCAAAATGTGGTCAAGAATTACGGTATCCAGCATACAATGAACACTTGAAAAACAGTTATCAAATGAAGGGGAGATTTTAGTCTTCGGAATTTCAAAGCTAAGTTAATAAGATTTCTGGTTCCTTTTTAATGTTTTTATTTATTTTTGAGAGAGAGTGTGTAATCGGGGAGGGGCAGAGAGAGAGGGAGACAGAATCTGAAGCAGCCTCCAGGCTCTGAACTGTCAGCACAGAACTTGTGAACTGTGAGTGAAATCATGACCTGGGTTGAAGTTGGACACTCAATGGACTGAGATACCCAGGTGCCCCAAAAACTTACTTTCACCATCTTTTGGTTAATAATTAAATTATAATAAGGAACAGAAACTAGGTACCACATAACTTTGTACCTCTCAGCTTTATGCACTTAAGTGTCCAGTAAGTATCTTTCAGGTAAAATAAGGGCAAAACAACGAAGTGGCAGATGATACAGCAGTCTTTTTCCTGGGTAATTTTATTGAACCCTTGTTCCTGAAAGTATAGTCTTCAAGCCCTGGCCTCAGCATCACCTGCAAGCTTATTGGAGATGCAAAATATCAGGTTCCACCCCTGACCCACTGAGTTTGATTCCGAGCTTAAAAAGATCCTTGAGTGATTCATATGCACATTAAAAATTGAGAAGTACTGTGTTATACTATGGATAGAGGCAGACAAGGAATATTAGTTAACTTTTTCCTCCTCTGTATCTCTTTTTAAAAATATTTTAAAAATAGCTGTTCTAATTAATCATGTTCCTGTTCTTTGTAAAGGCATGGACAAAGTGACTTATTCAACCTCCTTTTATGTAAGTGGACTTGAGATTTGACTCTTGGCTTTTGTAGTCATAATCAGAATACCTGACCAGAATATACATATTTAACTTAAAACAGATCTTTTAATTCTAGCTAAGATAAATTTATGGCAAGAAAAATGCCTGACACATTGCTGCATAGTTGTCTTGGCCCCCTGCCAGGATTTATGTTTTAACACTTCTGAGATTAATGATACACTTCACATAAAGGATTATTTTTACATCTTGGTTCCCTGGAATGAGCACAGTGGGTAAATTGTAATGCCAAGTAGCAAAAGAACCTTTTGAGGCAGCTGCCACTTACTATGTGTGTGATTACAAATTATTATTGACTTTAAATGCTGGGTTTCTTAAATTCCCTGGATGTGGCAAAGGACATAATGTCAGATCAACTTTTATGTGAAAGACTTTTAAATTCATCTCTGGAGTGTGAGAAGGAAGGTAACATCTGACGTTAACAGATGTACCAAATTGTAAACAAATGTTTTTAATAGACTTAAGGAATATTACAAATCATATGCATATGGTATATTGTTGTTTTATTTTATGTTTATTGTGGAAATATATGGTTCATTTCCATGCAGAAACATATTTCGCTCTTTACATACTTAATCTCCAGCAAAAATTTGATTAGATGGTGCAAGCTTTCCTTACTGGAAGCCGAGGCATTAAATTATTTTGTATAATTGTTTCATTACCAATGCACCATTTTAATTGACACGTTAATATAGTTTTCTATGGAAAGGAAGATGTAATCTTTTATTTGTGTTTCTTATCTAATGAAAACCAGTCTCTTAGATGGGCTAGTCTGGCAATTTGACTTAGGAAAAAGTATTACGGGATGAAGTTTTTATGTGAACAAGGAAAAGAAATTAACTTCAGTGCTCCTCTCATTGGTCTGCCAAATTAGAAGGACATTTTAGGCCTGATTATCATGTTCTAATTAGTCTCTGGAGGACATTCATGGTCAATGGAGTGCTCATTAATGTGTCTTCTTCCTGTAACATTGATTTGTTCATTCCCCTTTCAGAAACTCAAATATAGAAACCAAAAATTGATGTGTGGTGTTAATGTGCTTACAGATGTTGCTACCACTTATCCAGATAAGAAGTCCATCTTAATGTATGTCACATCACTCTTCCAAGTTTTGCCTCAGCAAGTGAGCATTGAAGCCATCCAGGAAGTGGAAATGTTGCCAAGACCATCAAAAGTTACTAGAGAGGAACACTTTGAATTGCATCATCAAATGCACTATTCTCAGCAGGTAAAGTATCAAAAGAGTAAATAATAGAAATGATACTTTCTATCATATATGCATTTTTAGCCATCAAACATTGCATATCTATTATATCTGTGGATATGCACACAAACATGTATCTACATAGCATAATGTGTGTGGATGTGTGGATGTCTATCTATTTCTTTATCCCTGTACTCACAGGTATCTATGAGTAGACAGATAGATAAACTCTGTAAACCTTCTAAATTTTAACTGATAGAATGGATATAACATTATATTCAAAGTACATTATTAAAATACACTGCTGTGGATATCCACTATATTATAAGTATGTGGAAAACAATGTATTGCAATTCCATTGTGTAAAATAAAATAAAAGATAGACTCATATATGTATAAAGCTTTCAGTCAGAGTAAAAATCAAAGAACCAGAGCAAGAGCAAAGGCAAGTAGTCTCTTTAATAATACTTTCTTATTTTTAGTAGCAACCTGCTGATGTGTTAACAAATTGTGATTATTTAAGGTAACAGTTTTGATAAAAATAGTTTATAATACTTGAGAAGTTAAATGGGGAATACGTATGGTAAAGAATTTTATTATCGTACAGAATCTGGTAGGATTCTTTTATTACATGGTTGTTCTTACTCTCAGCAGTGGCTCTTTGTGATGTTTTCTTTTCATTGACACAAGCGATGATGAGAAAGTCTTTTCAAAAAAGCCTTTATCAAAATTTCTGCTGAAGGCGTTGGAAAGCTAATCTTAGGCCTAATTTTTTCACCCTGCTAAGTTAGTTCTATATTTACCTTATGAAATCTCCAGTCCTTTCCAGGATATTGACCTGATGAATTCTGGATTTGTTTACTCGGAGTTCAGAGAAAATTGCTTTTGGATGCCTGTTTTCTTGCCAGATTGAAGAGCACCATCCCATGTTAGTGCGGGAGTTGTGTCAGCACCCTCATACCTTCCCTGATTACCATGCCAGTGAGCACCAGAATTCTTGGAGTATACCAGTTTGCAAGACAACTATGTGCATTTCAAATTAAACTTTTTGCCTCACCATTTCCATTTACTTATGATGTCTCCCCCTCCCCTCTGTTCCCTCCCCCTAACCCTACTCTGCAGATCACAGTCAGTCTAGCACAGGGCTATGAACGAGTTCCTTCTTCTCCTAAGCCTCGGTTCAAGAGCTATGCCTACACACAGGCTGCTTATGTCACCACCTCTGACCCCACAAGGAGCCCACTTCCTTCACAGGTCTGTCAACATTTACTCTCTCTTCTACAAACCAAAGAATTTCCTCATCCAAGATAAGCTAACACGGCTTTTGTTTGAATTTTGCAGTGCCTTTTTTCTTGTCATCAGGAGCTGTTTCATTGTTCCCAGTTGTATTAGATGTTCTCATGTGATGCTCTTTGGTTATTGAAACTTCTCTAGGTGTACACGTGTTGATTCTTCATGCATGGGCATTCTTAGAATAGCGGTGTGTGCTTTCCTCATGTAAGGTTCTCTTTTATAAAGGCTACCAGTGGTTACACAAAAAGACAAATACCATCAAAGGTTTATATATACAGTTTTTAAAAGAATGGAAAAATGGATGAAATTTACTAGTCATACTATTGGGAAGACTTTTCTAGATATCAGATTCCTAAAGGAAATAGATACTCTATATAGCTGTTCTTACTATATTTTCATTCTGGAAAAAAGTGTTTTCTATTTAAGAAGAATATAACTACAAGCTTCTTCATATGATACATTTTAATTCACTAATTTGAACATGTATATAGCATGCTCTGTACTATCTGTACAAGAAAGTCAGTCACACGCAAACCAGGTCAGATTCTATGCACCACTTAATACTTTCTACATAAGGAATCTGCTCAGTGGAGTCTTCCATTATTACAATGTTGTAGGAAACCTAGAAATACAAGAAATTATAGCCTATTATATGTTAGAGCATGGAAATGACACGTGCTAGACTTGTGAGATTTGCTAGAATTTCCCTTTAGAGGAAAACTCTAGTTTTTAGAGAAATTTGAAAAGTTCCTAAGGAAGTGACTTTTACAAAAATGTAGTTTTGAATGGGAATTAAGAATAGGGATTAATGTAGTTTATGAATGAGAATTGAGAAATCATGGAGCTGAATCTGTATGGTGAAAAAGTACATTTTTAGAGGCTTATTGATTATTTAAAATAGTGGTTGCATTTAATTAGTGATTGTTTTGCACAGTTAATTTACGAGTAAGGCTAAAATTCTTAACTGGGGAAGCACATTTCAGGGCATAGTTATGCCCTTTATCCTTGGCTAGGTTCCTGGCAAAGCTGAACAAAGGAGACTGGGTAAGAACATTTGTGTGACTCAGCCTCATCTCCAGTTAAATTCCCATCCATGTATTTACAAAGGTTAGTTGTATAATCTGGAACAATAACTTAATCAGCTTTCTCATTATCAGTAAATAAAAATAGTTCTGCCACACATTACTGAGGGTTGCCATATGCCAAGTATGCACATTATACGAACTAATGAAATCCTTACAACATCTCTTAGAGATAGGAGATACTATTTTTACCTCATTTCAAGTTTCAGTGTATCTGCCCTTTTCTTTATCTTCCTCCTCCTCCTCCTCCCTCCCACCCTCCTGACTGCCTGACTCTCTAGACTCTCCTTCTCCACCCTCCCATTGAAGCTTCCAAGAAGTCAAAAACAGGAGTGGCTCCTAAAATAAAGGAGCATGAGCCATGACATAGAGATAAGTTTTTTTTTTTTCCCTCCTCATTATCATTTTATTGAGCTGCTTTTTCCAGAAGGTTTCTTCCAGTGTCTCTTCTGACAGCATATTTTTACCTCATTACCCCCTCATTAAGGCCTTGCTCAGGTATGACTCCTTAATGAAGTAATTGTAAGTGGACCTAATTTTGCTAGATTCTATTTGTTCATTCTACCTTTGTATAGATAGTACAATATACATGTGTCATAAAATAAAAATATCTGACACATTCATTTACCTCTTTTATTTAGCCTAGGCCATTGAAATAAAGCTAATGCTATCCTTTAGAAAAGAAGAAGCATGATTCACAATTGGCGAGGAATGATATGTTCTGCCTGTTTCTATAGGAGGCACATCAGAAGATGATGTTATATGTAGTTTATGTCTTGAGTACGTACTAAGAAACAGTTTTTTCTGAAGGGTTTCTCTGAGGGGGTGAGCCTATATAGTCCCCTACAGGCTGTATCTTATCCACTTCAAATGAACTCAAGACAGCCCAGACTGGTCTCCATTAGGGAGTTTGATTCAAGTGGTTTACTTGGTAGTTTACAAAGAAGGGGGTGAAGTTTTCCATAATAGTAGAGCGAGCTATGTAGGTGACTGTCCCGCCTGGAAAACACAAAATTTATGAATTATCTTCAAAGTTCCCAGTATATTAGAAACATCAATTATCCCCATCTGTCCTAAATTTGAAAAAACTGTTTTATACCCTTTGTAGTTTGCAAACCTGTTGGGTCAAGCAATCTGACTTATATCAGGATCCCTACCTAGAAGTGAGTTTTTCTCATAATTTCCCAAGAAGAAATACTATCTGGTGTGAATTCCCAGGTTTCCCTCATTGTATCACTTTACTGCCATCCATCCTCGGATGGGGGACATTTTTTTTAATGGTTATATCTAATTCCTATTTTTATGACTTTGATCATGCCTGTCATTCTACTCCTAATTTTATATCAAAAATACTCTATCTTTTTCACCTTTAATTTCTTTCTCTCTCTTGGCACCTAACCCTGTTTTAAACTCCTCTAGGCCCTTAGACCTGTGTGCATATCACCTCTTCCCAAACATATCACTCCACTTTACCTTGTTCATGTGTTGTTATGTGACACTTTCTTTCACTTATTACCTTCTGTAGAATAGCCTATGCTTTATTCATTTATTTAGTCAACAAACAATTACACTTCATCACCAAATCAAATGTCATCTTTTCAGCTTTCAGGCTTTCCACCATAATTGAAATAACTTCTCATAGCCTCTAGACTCAGCAGTTTCTTCTCCATCTCTCTTCCCTATCTCTTTCATTATCAGGCTATTTCTCCCCTTCTAACTCTCTTTGTATAACAGCCTTATGGAAGATCCCTTGATCCACTTACTACACTCTTTCTCTTATCAATATGATTTAATCTCCTGGCTTCAAGCTATATGCAGATGACCACTGTTATCTATGTTTTCACCCACTTCCAATATATTTTGTTACAACCACATTTCCAACTCATTTTCAATTCTTTGGAATATATTTGTACCTTGATGGGCACTGATTTCTTAAACTTAACATGTTCTGGTACTTTTGTTGTTGTTGTTGTTGTTTTTAATTTTTTTAATGTTTTATTTATTTCTAGGAGAGAGAGAGAGAGACAGCGTGAGCATGGGAGGGTCAGAGAGAGAGGGAGACACAGACTCTGAAATAGGCTCCAGGCTCTGAGCTGGCAGTCAGCACAGAGCCCGACGCGGGGCTTGAACCCATGTACCGCTAGATCATGACCTAAGCGAAAGTGGGACGCTTAACCGACTAAGCCACCCAGGAGCCCCTAACTTAACATGTTCTGAAGTGAATTTTGTTTCATTGCTCACAAACCTGTTTCTTACCCTTTTTTGTTATGTAGATGAGCATGTCACTCAGCAGTGATAGAGACTTAAATATGTGACATACTCTTTGGTCCCTATATTGATCTGATATTCATTAAGGAGACATGCAAAGTCACTTCATTCTTTACAACATTGCTCCATCAAGTTATGTCCCCAATGTTATGTCCTCTGATTCAGACCCTCAATACATGGCTTGTAGATTACAGAAATGTCTTTGCGATCAGTATCACTATCTTTTAGTTCCCGCTAAATCTGATTAAATATCCATATTAACAACTTTAGTAATATAACTCACAAAACTTTCTTCACTTCCTTTTGCCTTTATAACAAGTCTATTCTCTTAAATTTCACCAAGGAACTCCATGATGTATTATCTATGTATATTATCATGCTTATTTCACAGTAGCCTCTTTCATGTTTTCTTTACTCCAATCAAATTAAATCACTTGCTGTCCTCCATCAGTGCCAAGAAGTTTCCCATCTTAGCTTTCTGGGTTCTCTGAGCCTAGAGTGACTTTTGTCTCTTTACAATTGGGCACTTTGATCCAGATTTCATGACCTAACCAATAAGTGGCAGAGCCTGAATTCACATTCAGATTTATCTAACTACAAGCTAATGTTCTTCATACAATACTGAATGTTCTCTACTGCTATATGTATATGTGTATAGGAATTACTTACACATGTGGTATTCATTTATGTAATAATTTAACACTTATTTTTAAAATTTTATTTCCTTAAAGTCACGTTAGTTAGCATACAGTGTAGTATTAGTTTCAGGAGTAGAACCCAGTGATTCATCACTTATATACAACACCCAGTGCTCATCCCAACAAGTGCCCTCCTCAGTGTCCATCACCCATTTAGCCCATCCCCCCACCCCTTCAGCAACCCTCAGTTTGTTCTCTGTATTTAAGAGTCTCTTATGGTTTGTCTCCCTCTCTGTTATTATATTATTTTTCCATCCTTTCCCCTATATTCATCTGTTTTATTTTTTTACATTCCATGAAACTGTATATTTGTCTTTGTCTGACTGACTTATTAGCTTAGCATAATACACTCTTGTTCCATCCATGTTATTGCAAATGGCACAACTTTATTCTTTTCGATTGCTGAATAATACTCCAGTGTGTGTGTGTGTGTGTGTGTGTCTGTGTGTGCGCGCGCACGCACATATATACATTTTCTTTATCCATTCATCCATCGATGGATGCTTGGGCTCTTTCCATATGTGCCAGGTATTATTATATGACCAAGTAATCCATTAGTAAACAAACTTATGAAATAATTCCTGCCCTAATGGAATAGCATAGCCTTATGGGAGAGTCAAAATAGGAAAAAGATAAACATTATCTTTTCAAATAATAAAACATAATATTTCAAATAATATATAAGTAATATGTATTAAGTAAAATTTAGCAAGTAATTACAATAGATAGTGGTAAAAAGAAAAAATAAAACAGGAAAGTAGAATATGTAGTATATGGCAGTTGGGGTGGTCAGAGAAAGTAAATTTTGTATAAAGACTGGAAAGAGGTGTGGGTCTCTGGGAGAAGACAAACATATGTGGAGGAAACACAGATGGTATAAAAGCACTGAGTTAGGGGGATACTTGGACTTACTCAGGGAAAAACATGGTTGAGGGACCCAGTGCTGCAGACGGTGTCTGAGCTGTAATGGTAGATCTGATCACATAGGGCCCAGTTAGTAGTGGTGAGGACTTTGGTTTTTATTACCATTGAGGTGGAAGGCTATGAAAGGAGTGACATAAACTCACATTATTTCACCATGGTTGCTGTGTGGTGAATAGACTAAAGGAAGCAAGGATAGAAGCAAGGAGACTACTTAGAATGCTATTGCAGTAATCCAGACAACATGTGATGGGGGTTGGATCTGCGTTATTTTCTTTTTTCACCCTATTAAAAATTTTAACATAAAATTTGCTATTTTGACCATTTTTTTTTTTACTCTTTACCATTTTTAAGTGTGAAGTTCAGTGGTATTAAGTTCAATCATAAAATTGTACAGCCATAGCCATCACCATATATTTCCAGAATTCTTTTCATTTGGCAAAATGGAAAGTCAGTATGCATTAAACAATAACTTCCCATGACTTCTTTCTCTTAGCCTCTGGCGATGTTACCATTCTCTCTTTGTGTAGGTTTGGCATTTTGTCTTTGTTTTTTTTCTTTTAGATTTTACTTATAATGAGGTCATGCAATATTTATATTTCTGTATCTGGCTGATTTCACTTAATATGGTGTCCTTCAGGTTCATCCATGTTGTCACAGATGGCAGAATCTTATTTCTTGTTAAGGCTGAATAATATTCCATTGGGTATATACACACCACATTTTCTTTCTCCATTCATCTCTGGATGGACATTTAGATGGTATCTATATCTGTCTCTTTGAGATACTGTTTTCATGTTCTTCAGAGATATATATCTAGATATATATCCAGAAGTGGGATTGCTAGGTCCTATGGTAGTTCTGGGTTATTTTTATTTTTATTTTTTTTTTTTATTTTTGAGGAACCTCCATATTGTTTTTTATAATGGTTCTTTCAGTGAGCGTGATGCATAGTAGTTGAATTCTAGATAATGTTTTGGACAACCTAAGGATTTGCTAATAGATTATATATTGCCTATTGCTGTATTCTTAGGGAATATTTAATTGTGTTATTAAAAAAACCAAAGGGGATAGATAAAACTAAGAGGTGTTAAGCAATGATTGTAAGTAAACTGGTACATTATGAAACTCTTGTGTTAAATTTAGTTGATGAGTTGAGCTCCAGGTGAGGTACGGTATTGTTGAATCAGTATATTGTATACCTAAAACTAGTATAACACTTGGTTTTAACTCCTATTAAAATAAAAACATAAAAATAAAAAATAGGTACATTTGGGTGGCTTAGTTGGTTAAGTGTGCGACTTTGGCTCAGGTCATGATCTCGCAATTCATGAGTTCGAGCCCCACTTCACACTCTGTCCTGACAGGTCAGAGCCTGGAGACCATTTCAGATTTTGTGTCTCTCTCTCTCTCTGTGTTCTTCCCCTGCTCCTACTCTGTCTTTCTCTCTCTCAAAATGAATAAACATTAAAAAAAATTAAAATGCTAAAATGTAACGAATGAAAAAAATAGCTGATAAGAAAGCAAATAGCTTGTGAGTCATAGGCATAGATCAAAATGTGTATTAATTACAGATAGGAACGTAATCTAGTACACATGGTAAAATTAGAAGAAATAAATAATGGAATACACAAGAGTGGCTAGAAAGAGATGAAAAGGCCAAATCATAAGGTATGACCATGTCACCTCTGGGTTGTCAGCTACATCATTCCTAAATTGGCCACCCACTCATGATAGTCGGTATGGTCTCATGATCTCTCAAGTGTTCTGCATAAAAATGCAAATAACTCCCATGGCTCTTTCAGAGAATAATTGATGAGCTACAGCTATGGTCAGGTATATATGTCCCTGTATCTCTCTAGTAGAATGAGTATATGTGGTGGCCTTAGACACCTTCTATCTATTGTACCTCTCCTTCAAATCTCACCTTTCATTCTGTCCATTGCACCATCATCAGGAAAAACTGATAGATCAAAACATATGAAAATTGTACAAGCCAAGATTTAAATAGTGTGGTCCTTCTCACCGTTTGGTCTTATCCTATCTGCATTCCCTGTCCCCCATTTCTTTCATCTTGCTTCCTGTGTATGGTTTAAAATGATTTCATAAATGATAGGATTTGAACATAACAATTGGGTCACTAGGCCTTTCTGTGTCCTGATCTCTGGGTTGCCATGCCTGGTAGCAGAATTGGGGCCACCAGTGCATCAAGATCATGTTCCACATGACATAGTGGGTATGAGTTATAAAAGAATTCAGAGAACCAAGAATTACAGCAAGGTTTAGGCTTAAGCAATTAGAAGAATGGAGTTACCACTAAACAAGATAGGATAATCTATAGGAAGGGCAGGTTTGGAAGTAAGGTTTGGAGCTCACTTTTAAACATGTTCATCATTATTTATTATTTATTTTTTTTAATTTGAGGTAGAATTGACATATATTAGTTTCACATGTACAACATAATGATTTGATTTGCTATTTATATACATTGCAAATGTATAGTTAATATCTGTCATCATACATAATAACAGAATTTTTCCTGTGATGAGAACTTTTGAGATTTACTTTCTTAGCAGCTTTGACATATGCACTACAGTATTAACTATAATCATCATGCTGTACATTATATGCCCATGACTTGTTTATTCTATAAATGGGTGTTTGTACCTTTTGACCCCCTTCACCTTTTTTTCTCACCTCCCCACCCCTGCCTTTGGTAACTACCACTGTGTTCTCTGTGAACTGGTGTTGTTCTTTTTTAAGATTCCACATATAAGTGAGATCATACAGTATTTGTCTTCTTTGACTTATTTCACTTAGCATAATACCCGCTAGGTCCATCCATATTTCTGAATACCCAGAAGTGAGATTGCTTGATAACATAGTAGTTCTATGTTTAATATTCGAGCAACCCCCGTACTGTTTTCTGTAGTGGCTGCAACTAATTAGCATTCCCACTGGAGTGCCTGGGTGGCTCATTCGATTAAGCGTCAGACTCTTGGTTTCTGCTCAGGTCCTTACCATTCGTGAGATTTAGCTCTACACTGGGCTTTGTTCTGGCAGTGCAGAGCTTGCTTGGGATTCTTGGTCACCCTCTCTCTCTGTCCCTCCCCCACTTACACTCTCTGTGTCTCTCAAAATAAATAAGCTTAAAAAAAAAAAAAAAACATTCCCACCAACAGTGCTACCAACAGTGCCCAAGGGTTTTCTTTTCCCACATCCTCATCAACCCTTGTATTTTTTTGTGTGTGTTTCTGATAATAGCCATTGTAACAGATGTGAGCTGATAGCTCACTGTTTTGATTTATATTTCCCTGATGATTAGTGATATTGAGCATCTTCCCATGTGCTTGTTGGCCATCTGTATGTTTTCTTTGGCAGGATATGTTTTCAGATCTTGGATCAATTTTTTAAATTATTTTTTTATTTTTAGATAGAGACAGAGTGTGAGCAAGGGAGGGGCAGAGAGAGAGGAAGACATAGAATCTGAAACAGGCTCCAGGCTCTGAGCTAGCTGTCAGCACAGAGCCCTATGTGGGGCTCGAACCCACAAACCGTGAGATCATGACCTGAGTCAAAGTCAAACGCTTAACTGACTGAACCACCCAGGTACCCGTCTTGGGTCACTTTTCTTAAATCTACTGTTTATTTATTGTTTGCTATTGAATTGTAGGAGTTCTTTATATTTTTGGATATTAACCCCTTATTGGATATATGATGGGCAAATATTTTCTCCCATTCAGATTTCCTTTGCTGTTCAGAAGCTTTTCAGTTTGGTGTAGTCCCACTTATTTGTGTTTGCTTTGTTTGCCTTTGCTTTTACAATCAGGTACAAAGAATCATCAAGACCATCTGGGCTCTGTTTTCTTCTAGGAGTTTGATGATTTGAGGTCTTACTTTTAATTCTTAAAAAGTAAAGACTTTTGATTCATACTTTTGTGTATGATGCAAGATAGTGGTCCAGGTTCTTTTGCATGTGGCTACTCAGTTTTCTCAACATCATTTTTTGAAAAGACTGTCTTTTCCCCATTGTATATTCTTAACTCCTTTGGCATAAATTAATTGTCCATGTATATGTGAGTTTATTTCTGGGTTCTGTAGTCTATTCCATTGATTTACATGTCTGTTTTATGTCAATACCATATTGTTTTGATAACTATAGCTTTGTAATGTAGTGTGAAATCAGGAAATATCATCCCTATAATTTTATTCCTTCCTAAGATTTATTTGGCTAATCAGGGTTTTTTTTTTTTGTGGTTCTATACAATATTTAGAATTGTTCTGGACTGTGAAAAATGCCATTGGAATTTAAATAGGGGTTACGTTGAATCTATAGATTGCTCTGGTTAGTATGGACATTTTAATATTAATTCTTCTAATCCATGAGCATGCAATATATTTCCATCCGTGTTCTCTTCAGTTTCTTTCATCAATGTCATAGTTTTCAGTGTGCAGGTCTTTTACCTCCTTGGTTAAATTTACTCCTAGGTACTTTATTTTTGATGGGATTATAAATGGGATTGGTTTCTTGATTTTTCTTTCTTACAGTTATTAAGGTATAGAAACACAATGGATTTCCATATATTGATTTTATACCCTGTAACTTTACTGAATTTATTAGTTCTAAAAGGGTTTTTTTGTTTTGTTTTGTTCTGTTTTTGGTGGAGTCTTTAGAGTTTTCTATATGTAGTATCATGTCATTTGCAAATAGTCACAGTTTTATTCTTTCCTTTTTATTTTATTGAGTTTTATTTCTTTTACTTGTCTAATTGCTCTGGCTAGGACTTCCAATAATATAATGCTGAATGGAAGTGGGGAGAGTGGCCATCCTGGTCTTATTCCCGACCTTTCACCTTTTCACCATTGAGTATAATGTTAACTGTGGGCTTGTCATACACAGTCTTTATTATGTTGAGATGTATCCCCTCTGTACCCACTGTGTTGAGAGTTAATTATGAATGAATCTTGAATTTTGTCAAACACTTTCTCTGGACCTTTTGAGATGATCATAAGATTATTTTTCCTTTTGTTAATGGGATGTATTATGTTGAACATGTTAATCTTGAGATGCTCAGGAGGCTTGCATATATGTAAATCCAGGTTTCTTAGACTAGAGTTGAGGATAAGTAATTTGGATGCCATTAACAACATTGATAGTATTTAAATCCGTTGTCCTGGATAAGATCAGATAAGAGATCCCTGATACTTAAAAATAAGAAGGAACCAGGAAAGGGGATAACAAGGATGGCCAGAAGGGGGAAAGGAAAGAGAAAGGTGTGGTATTCCAGAAACCAGGAGAAGAAAGTGTTTCAGGGACAGGACATTACTTAACAGGATTAAGTATTGCTTATTAGTTCAAGTAACATTGGGGTTGAGAATTAACTGGTGAAATGTCAATAGGGTGGGGTCCCTGGAAAGTCCTGATATATAGCACTTATCACAGTGGAATTACTACTGACATCTTTGTACACTCTGAAAACTCCCATTTTGGCCAATAAGTTACATGCTCATTCTAGCTAATATTCACTTTGTTAAGAACAGTTCCAGTGGATTGTGTATTTTTGGGGGGTTATTGCTGATTGGAGTGGATTCAAGAGAGAATAAAAGTGAGGGGCTACCTGCATTAAGGCACTTAAAAAAAACCGGACACAGAATTGTTTTTTAAAATAGTTTATTGTCAAGCTGGTTTCCATATAACACCCAGTGCTCATCCTCACAAGTGCCCTCCTGCATGCCCATCACCCACCTTCCCCTTCCTCCTACACCCATCAGCCCTCCGTTTGTTTGTTCTCGGCATTCAAGAGTCTCTCATGGTTTGCCTCCCTCCCTCTCCCCCACTATTTTTCCCCTTCTTCTCCCCCTTGTCCCTCCGTCAAGTTCCTCCTAATCCTCCTATACATGCAAACATGTGATATTTGTCCTTCTCTGCCTGACTTATTTCGCTCAGCATAACACCCTCAAGGTCCATCCATGTTGCTACACATGGCCAGATTTCATTCTTTCTCATTGCCATGTAGTATTCCATGGTATAGATAAACCACATCTTCTTAATCCATTCATCCGTTGATGGACACTTAGGCTCTTTCCATGTTTTGGCTATTGTTGAAAGTGCTGCTATGAACATTGGGGTCCATGTGCCCCTATGTATCAGCACTTCTGTATCCCTTAGGTAAATTCCTAGCAGTGCTATTGCTGGGTCACAGGGGAGTTCTAGTGTTATTTTTTTGAGGAACCTCCACACTGTTTTCCAGAGGGGCTGCACCAGTTTACATTCCCACCAACAGTAGAGGAGAGTGCCCGTTGCTCCACATCCTCGCCAGCATCTAGAGCCCTCTGATTTGTTCCTTTGAGCCACTCTGACCGGCGTGAGGTGGTATCTCAGTGTGGTTTTGATTTGTATTTCCCTGATGAGGAGGGACGCTGAGCACCGTTTCATGTGTCTCTTGGCCATCTGGATGTCCTCTTTGGAGAAGTGTGTGTTCATATCTTCTGCCCATTTCTTCACTGGATTATTTGTTTTTGGGGTGTGGAGTTTGGTGAGTTCCTTATAGATTTTGGATACTAGCCCTTTATCTGATAGGTCATTGGCAACTATCTTTTCTCATTTCATCCGTTGCCTGTTAGTTTTATGGATTGTTTCCTTTGCCGACCCACACTGAATAATTAATGTCCACATGGACAAAAGCATCTTTCTCTTGGATTACCCCATCTTGCTAACTGATAATGGGTCTGTATATTGGTTTCCTCTTGCTGATATAACAAATACCCATACATTTAGTGGCTTAAAACAACGCAAACTTATTATCTTATAGTTTAGATTTTGAACATGGGTCTCACTGGGTAAAATCAAGGTGTTAGTACCACCGCCTCCCTTCTGGAGGTTGTAGAAGAGATTGCATTTCCTTGTTTTTTTTCCAACTTTTAGAGGCTGCCCACATTCCTTGACACATGCCCCTCTTTTATCTTCAAAGATAACAAAGTCAAGTTAATGTTTATCATATCATATCATATCACTCGACCTACTTGGCTGTCTTCCTCTTCTGCTTTTAAGAACTTATGATGACATTGGACCCACCTGGATTATCTTGGAAAGTTTACTTACTTTAAGGTAAGCTGCTTAGGACATGGATGTCTTTGGTCGGGGGTGGCTTCTGCCTACTGTTTCACAGGTTCTAGGGATTAGGACATGGACATCTTTGGTGGAGGGTGTTTTCTGCCCACTGCTGTCTAATATCATGGGATGCAAATATGAGGAAGGCATCCATTACCTGCAGGCTAACAATAAGTATGGTATCACATGGCTTTTCCCAGGTGCCAGTCAGTATCAAGTTGTTCCCTCCCTCCGTTTTTGGCTGCACATGAGCTCCTTCCTTTTTCCAGAGGTATTGTGAAACCACCCTTAGGCCAGAAACAGTATAGAAGAAAAAGAAACGGAGAAACAAAGAAGGACACACCTGTATTTCTTCCTGTAATGGCCTTATTGATCTTTGTTCCTTGCATGGCTTTGGGCCCATATGTCCATATTCATTTAATAAATATTTTGAGCTCCAAATGGAGTGCCCTTTTCTCTGTAATAGCTCACAAAGTATAGGAGTCAGGCCTTGGAAAGTTATTCACACTTTGCCTATGCTCTTAGAATTTTCCAAGAACACAAGGGGATCATGCTTCTAGCATTCTTGCGAAAAGAGGCACAAACAAACCGGAGGCATCTCTCATCTTTTAGTATCATTTGTAGTTTTTATAAGACTTGTGAATACATACCTCATTTGACCAATACAATAGACCTATGGATTGATTTTAATAGACGCCTATTTTAAAGTGGGAGAAATTTAAATGGAATAAAGGATTTGGGTAACCAATGAGTAGCAGGCAGAACTGGGACTCAAACCAGGTGTCGTGACTTCTAGTACAGTTTTGATGTTTCACTCTTTCATACTCCCAGCCCCATCAGTTACAAGGGCTGTTCCTTTATCATCATCATTTCCTTTAGTCTTTTAATATTTGTAAGTACTAAAAAGCATTTAGAAAGAAAGAGAAATCTCTCTTTTTTTTCCCCTCTTTCTCTGATGAACAGTAGCTATCAACTCCCTGGGGGTATGCCTACTAACAATAGGACAATTAAATAATTATTTATGCATTTATGAAATAAGTGATTGAGCTTTTCAAATAGAGATACCAAATATAAAGTATGTAGAAACACTATAGAGAAGTATCCTCCATATTAAAACATCTGTGAATATCACCAAAGTAGTAATTTTATCAGGAGTACAATTGGTTATTATAAGAACAAAGGAGGAAAAACAGGAAAACCATATTTGAACCATATCTTCAAAACAGTTAAAGTTGGAGTCTACAAAAACAGAGTTATCTTTAAATATTTTGAATGGTAAATATGAAGCATAAGGTTAGGTGGATATACAGTGGATAACACTATAAATAGTTAGAGATGGCATTTGGGTAATCACAAACTAGAAGAAAGGAAAAGGAAGCACCCATCATGCAAAGTGCTCATGCCCTCCATGTTTGTGTCTATTTAGACATAATTCATGCTCAGAGCTTCAGCTCTATCCCTGAAATGGTCAATTCTACAGTTTCATCTACCTACTGATTGGTAATTTCCACTCATGGATGTCTTACCATAACTTTAACTTCAGTACATTTAAAGCTCACCTCATCTTTGCCCATGAGGCTAGGAGTCTCTTCTGACATTTATTCCTACCCAGGCTATAACCTATCTAGCAAAGTATGACTTCTTCTCTCTGAACTCTGCCATACCTAATTGGTGCTTAATTTCTTCTCATTGCCACTGTGGATTATTTCTAGCACCTTTTTCTTCCTGTCTTTTAGCCTGTATTTTAAGACTTTTTCTGATCTGGCAAACCTTGTCAATTTTATCTCTGACTCTTTTCCTCTGTACATTGCCCCTTACATCTAGGTGTTACTTTATAGCATGCCTTTAAATTATGCTATTCAGTCAGTGTGCTTCCTCCTTCTTCCCCTTGCCTCTTTCTCTTTCTGTCTTTCATGCATACGTGCCAGTTTGTACACACTCTGACAAATGCATACAGATTTTGTGTAAAAATGACTAGCCTTACACTAAATGCCATGTTGTAGGAGTTGAATGATCTAACAAAGCAAAAGTTCTACATGTCAGTCTTTAACTTCTCAATTGGAA
Source organism: Hyaena hyaena (assembly GCF_003009895.1). Lineage (NCBI taxonomy): Eukaryota > Metazoa > Chordata > Mammalia > Carnivora > Hyaenidae > Hyaena > Hyaena hyaena. Next base: position 325,812 of record NW_024081101.1, on the reverse strand, counting down.
TAGTATTTTTTTTTATCAGTTTTGAGGAATTACTTATATATTAAATACATCAGCCTTTCTTTGTGTATGACATGAAATGCAGATAATTGTCACAGTTTGCTATCTTTGAATTTATTTATGATGTTTTTCTCCATTCGAAACATTATTATTTTATGTTGTTGGGAATTTTTTAATCTTGTATTTTGTAGCTTTTTTCCTTGGCAGCAGAGAGGTCATATTTATAAAAGGGCTCTGCTATGGAAAGGGTGCTTTAAAAAAATTCTCCCATGACTGCTTCTAGTTCTGTTTTTTAAACTTTGATACTGCTAAAACTGGTACAGGTTGCAAAGTTGAGAACAATTTTAATTGTTTGCCCAGAAGCTGTCCGGTTGTTGAAACCATCTTTTGATTAATACACGTTTGTCATAATCTAAATGCCTCTTTTGAGAATGAGAAAGTATTTTCTAGAAGTTCTCTAGCATATATTCCCTTACATTTTGTTGTACAGGATTATATCACATCCTTATGTCTAAACCAATAAAGAGAGACAGAGTATATTACCCTGACTAGCTTAGACCAGTCAAAACTCAGCCATCCTTGAATCACATAGCCAAATGGAACAGGGTGATCCTCAGTCTAATCAGATTCTATTAGGAAGCAGAGAAGGAAATGGATATTTTATAGCTAGTCAGCAGTTTATGTTCAACTATCTCAGGGCTTGATGGAATTTATGTCCCAGGGCAGAAATTTCACTCTTATCCTGAAGGTAGTTGAGATAAACAGAGACATGGATTTGGTACTCCAAAAGCAAGGAAACATTCATTTAGTAAACCTGAAAATGAAACCACATTTACCCAAAGAAGCATCCAGTTTTTGAGAAGGAAAGTACTAGTTAAGCAAAGAGGAGGGAACCCAGAGTCTGGCACCAGAGAGACTTCAGTTCTCACATTGCAGCTCTGCCACATTCTAGCTGGGTGACCTTGAAACAGTTTCTTGTCCTTTCTGGGCTTTAGTTTCCTCATATGTTGTTATAGTAATTCTAATTCATAGAGCTTTTAGGAGGATTAATTTTGATCAATTATATAAAGACCCTTCCATGGTCCAGGCACATTGTAGCTTCTCAAAAACTGGCACCAATATTATGCTTAGTACTTTAAGTACATCAGGAGTTCAATGAAATCTTGTGATCTGATATGAGGACCTAAGTATATTGTATTCAGTTCTATGGAAAGATACAGCCTGGATTCTAAACTGATTTGTAAACAGACTTTTGAACCTGTGCAGACTTTGGCAGCTCCGTGAGTTAATATACTGGAAAAGGGATTCCAAGAAAAAGGATATTTTTTGCAGCTCTAAAGATGCTGAGAAATAGCCTTGGGAACAGGCAGAGTGGAATACAGCAGTGCTTGTATTTCAGTCCTGTAAAAAGCACTTGAATGTGGTTTTCGGCCCAGTGTTTCTGTGCAGGGAGGAGATATGGGAAGAGGAGATTCTTCACTCTGCCCCTGCTTTTGGCACCTTCCAATACAACTTGTCCCTTAGCTGAAATGCCTATTGTACAGAAGAATTGGCAAACACAGGGTGCAAAGCCTGTCGGTGGGGTGCACTCCTTAGATTAAAAGCACCATTGATCTGCTTCATGGAAGCCTTTATACTTTCTGATGTCACTAAACAAGTGACCTAGAAACAGAAGTGTCAAGTTTGAGCTTACTTCTAAAGATCGATGCACTGAAGATTTCCAAGCAGAATTTTAAAAGTGGAGGTGAGGCGGGGGCGGGGAGGGGGGGGCTTTAGAAAAAATACAGGTAATGATATTACTTGGGACAAATGCACTCTTCCCCTTCACTTTTTTAATCTATAAAATGGAGAAGTGAGGTGGAGGGAGGACCGACCTGGCTGAATAATACCGTATGAAATGTTTCTGACATTTTCAGTGTCAGGTATACAATATTCTTAAATTTAGAGTCAGATTTTTGAGTCAGACATCCTAATATTAGTGGTGTATATTCTACTCATTTACTTAATCAGTATGCATTATGCACAGACTATGTAGTCAAATTCTTCTAGTTTTTTAATTTTTCAATGAATAATATCGAAGTGCTGCCTGCTTCCATGAAGTTTAAAGATGGGAAAAGAGACAAGAATATTTTAAAAATCAAATTTAAGAATGACTATACATTGTTATAAATACTGTAAAGGAAATAAAGAAGGCCTGAAATTTAAAAAATAATAATAATGGGAATTTTAGGGTTAAAGGAGCATTCTGCACCTAGAAGTATTAGTAGAGCTTTATCTTGAGCTAAAAACAGGAGGGCGAGAGGAACCTAATCTAATTCAAACTCCAGCCCTACTATTTTAATAACTTTCCTTGGTATCTGGATATAGCACTTTCTCTCTGTGATTCAGTTTTCTCATCTCTAAAATTGAGTTAACTGCTATTTTATATGGTGGCTGAAATAATTAACACACAGTGCATGTAAAAAAAAAAAACAAACAAACCTCCATTCACCTTCTTACCCATTAAGCACTAAATATGTGTTTCAGCATGAAGAAATGTTTATATTAATGCAGGTGAACTTTCTTGTATTGTGTATTTTTTTTTAGTCATGATGTAAGTTTAAAAATAAAATAAATCCAAAAATGTAGAATGAAATTCTCATCTTTACCTTTGGGAAAGATACTCACAATTTCTGGAAAAGATGATAGATAGTGTAACCAGCCATACTGGAAAATGACTTCCCATCTGTCTCTTGATAATCAGAGATAGCTCCGTAGGTTTATATAGCTGGGAATGATACAAAAGCGGAGTCAATTTCTACAGAAAAAGGATATGTGTAAGTCCCCTATTACATCATGTTTATCATATTTTATGGGGCTTGGTATGTTTATAAAAGGTGAAGTAATTATTGGATAGAATTGAGCTAATCTATTTGGGTGACAGTCTTTAAAAAGGTCAGGTGTCTTGTTTGTAATCATTAGTCAACTGGATCTCTTCATGTAAACTTGGAGTAGTATGTCTTGTTTAGCTTATTTTTGGCCTCTTAAGGAATATTAATGTCAAACACTTATTTTAATACTTACTTGCAAATAAAATATATCTGTGAGCATGATGCTATAAGAATGTATTAGAATTCTGATTCATCTTACTTGTTGTGTGATACAGATGTTTGTCTCAACTCACCTGTGTAATACAAGCATGTTTATCTTGTTTTCCAGTTACTGCCATATAACAAACTACTTCAAAATTTAAGAGCTTACCAAAATAATAGTCATTTTTGTCATGATGTGTCATGTTTCCTTGGGTTAACTGGGCTTGGGGCTTCTCATGGAATTGAAGTAAGACTGTAGCAGAGGCTGGAGTCATCTCAAAGGCTTCTTTACTCACATGCCTGCTTGCCAGTGCTGGAACTTCATTGAGGACAGTTGGCTGGAAGACTTCCATGTGGCCTTGCCATATACATTTGTGGTCTTTCATGAAGTGTTGGCTGGGTTCCAAGAGCAAGTGATCCAAAGAACACCACATGGAAGTTGTTTCACTTTTTGTGTTTTGAAAGTTACATGCTGTAGTTTGCTCCATGTTCACAGGTCCACCCATACTCGAGGGGAGGAAAATTAACCCAATCCCTGATGGAGAAATGGCGCTGTTATATTTTTAAAACAGTGTGTAGGATTAAAGATTTTGTTGCGTCTATCTTAAGAAATCCATTCTGCCACATTCTGTGAAATTCTTATGAGGGCTAGTGATCAGTTGTGAAAAGTAGCCAGCATGATACCTAATGGGTATTCAGTAATGAGTACTCAGTTTGCTGGTGTCTGTATTACCCTTACCCGTAAGTATCACAGAGTAAATTCTACAGTGGAGATCAATTGCTTTCCAACCCAAGTGAAATTTCAAATCCACTTGGGAAGAATTTATTTGTGTTATTTAATATAAAAAGTATTAAGTAGGTGGAATATTTTATATCCTCTTTCTCTTTACAAGTAAAGAAACTGAGGTCCAGAGATACTAAATCATTTAAGTAAAGTCACAGAGTAGAAATATTGGATCTTGGACCAATTCAGATTGGATCTGAAATCTGAAATCTGTTCAATATGATTTATAACCTAGGACTATAAATATTTTAAGCAAATTCACATTTTATGTAGAACAACCTCTAGTTTTTACATTCATTAAGTCATTAGATTTTCTATCTTCTCTTGATATTATTGTTGTAACTATTTTGTTTTCAGTAAGTATTCTGATATTTTGATAGTTATTATTTAATTGAATGCATGAACCCTACTTTGAAATGAAACCATAGTCAATGTGTGATAATATCAAAATTACATATGATACGGGGCACCTGGGTTGCTTAGTTGGTTGAGCATCTGACTTTGCCTCAGGTCATGATCTCCCATTTTGTGGGTTTGAGCCCCCTGTTGGGCTCTGCACTGACAGCTCAGAGCCTGGAGCCTGTTTCAGATTCTGTGTCTCCCTCTCTCTCTGCCCCTTCCCTGCTCATGTGCGTGTGCGCTCTTTCTCTCTCTCTAAAAATTAAACATTTTTTAAAAATTAAAAAAAATAAGAAACTATCTTTGGAAGGATTACTGATGAGTTGACACTATGGTTATGTAACTATATTTTTGAATTGTCTTCCTGCTGATCCATTTACAAAGGGTCATGTCCCTCTTATTCCTATATCAAATCCAGATTTGGAAGATTATCATTTTAAATATTTATATCAATTAGTTCAGTTATTCATGGTGTAATGATGCCTGTGATGAGAGCTGTATATAACAGTAGGATTACTTCACAATAAAATTTACTTATAGTGAACATTTATGAAAATGTTTATTAGGTTTCTCTGGGATCTCTGGTTAATTTAAAATCTTAGTACATTTTATCTTCATTATAACATGTCCCAAGGAAATTTTAGGCTGAAAGATTAGCATTATAAAAAGCGGACTTTAATTAGAAATTTCTATATTGTGGGTCAGATTGCTAAATCCAGTGGCAATTATCTGCTCCCAAAGATACATAGTTCTCTTTCTGAAACATTAAATTTTACTTTATAACACCTCAAAAAGTCATTTAAAAAGGAATTTTGGATCATTAATGGAATTAGAAATAAGATGTGCCCATGAATTCTTCTACTTCTGTTTCATCATTTAAATTTCATATAAGTTAGGCGATTATAGGCTTTTTAACTATTTGCTACCTCAAATAGTTCAAGAAGAAGTATGCCAGAAGCCCTGTAGTATTACCATTAATTTACTAATTGTTCATCACCCACTTGATCCTGGAGCCAGGAATGAATGTGAAAGAAAGTATTAAGCTCTTAAAAATCTTAATATTCCTATTGTATCATATTCTGTGATTATAGTAACAGTTAATTGAGTGGGTAAAGTACTTAATAAGGCAGTTCTTATCGTATCATGTATTGATTAAAATTTATACGGGAAAGCTCCTAAAGATAAAAATTAAGTAATGAGTTAAGAAATTATCTGTAATATTTATAATATACAAAATCTTAATAGTCCTAATATATACATACTCCAGTAAATCAGTAAAAAAGGAGAACACCCCAGTAGGAAGATTCACAATGAATATCTGAGGCAAAAAATGACAGAAGATAAAAAAGAAGTCAGTAGGTCTGTATGTATATAGAAAGACATTCCATCTTGCTAGTGATAAAAGGTACAATTTGAATTAATAAAGTTGGGGCATCTGGGTGGCTCAGTCAGTTGAGTGTTCACCTCTTGATTTCAGGTTAGTTCATAATCTCACTGTTCATGGGATTGAGCCCCGTGTTGGGCTTCATGCTGATGGCAGCGGAGCCTGCTTGAGATTCTCTCTACCTCTCTTTGCCTCTCTCCCATTCGTGCAGGCATGCTCTTTCTCAAAATAAATTAACATTAAAATAACAATAAAGTAATTTTTACTTAGCAGATAGGCAAATTGGAAGGGTGCTAATACCCACAATTTTCTAGAGCATAAAGGAACAGGAAATGTCATGAGTTAAGAAAGGGCTTATGAGGGGCGCCTGGGTGGCTTAGTCGGTTAAGCGTCCGACTTTCGCTTTGGTCATGATCTTTCGGTTCGTGGGTTCGAGCCCCGCGTCGGGCTCTGTGCTGACTGTCAGCTCAGAGCCTGGAGCCTGTTTCAGTCTGTGAATCCCTCTCTCTCTGACCCTCCCCTGCTCATGCTGTCTCTCTCTCTCTCTCTCTCCTAGAAATAAATAAAACATTAAAAAAAAAAAAAAAAGAAAGGGCTTATGATAGAATAAATCAATGTCTTTCTGGAGCAGTTGTTTTTTTGTTTTGTTTTATTTTTAATTGTTTAATGTCTTTCATTTTTGAGAGAGACAGCATGAGTGGGAGAGGGGGAGACAATCTGAGGCAGACTGTAGGCTGTGAGCCATCAGCACAGAGCCAGAACCAGGGCTTGAACTCATGAGATTATGACTTGAGCCGAAGTTGGATGCTTATCCGACTGAGCCACCCAGGTGCCCCTGGAACATACGTTTCTTTTGTTTGGTTACTTTAGTTTAGTTTTGTTTTTTTTTTAAATAAATCACAAAGTTCTAAATATGAATAATAAGAGACCAGCATTCATGCATCTAGAAATTTATCTAAGGGCATTAATATCACAAATGCAATAATGTAAGTAAAAAAAATATTTAAAACATTTTAAGTGAACGTTTATGGTTCCATACAAATTTTAAGGTCATTTGTTTTATTTCTGTGAAAATGCCATTAGAATTTTGATAGGCATTACACTGAATCCACAGATTCCTTTGAGTAGTCTGGACTTTTTAACAATATTAATACTTCCAATCATTGAGCCCAGAATATCTTTTTTTTTCCTTAAAAAATGTATTGTCAAGTTGGTTTCCATATAACACCCAGTGCTCATCCCCACAAGTGCCCTCCTCCATGCCCACCACCCCCCTTCCCCTCACTCCTACCCCCATCAGCCCTCAGTTTGTTCTCTGCATTCAAGAGACTCTCATGATTTGCCTCCCTCCCTCTCCCCCCCGTTTTTCCCCTTCTTCTTCCCCATGGTCGTCCGTTAAGTTTCTCCTAATCCACATATATGTGCAAACACATGGTATCTGTCCTTTTCTGCCTGACTTATTTCGCTCAGCATAACACCCTCAAGTTCCATTCATGTTGCTACACATGGCCAGATTTCATTTTTTCTCATTGCTATGTAGTATTCCATTGTATAGATAAACCACATCTTCTTGATCCATTCATCCATTGATGGACACTTAGGCTCTTTCCATGTTTTGGCTATTGTTGAAAGTGCTGCTATGAACATTGGGGTCCATGTTCCCCTGTGCATCAGCACTCCTGGATCCCTTGGGTAGATTCCTAGCAATGCTATTGCTGGGTCACAGGGGAGTTCTATTGTTAATGTTTTGAGGAACCTCCACACTGTGTTCCAGAGAGGCTGCACCAGTTTACATTCCCACCAACAGTGTAGGAGGGTGCCCGTTTCTCCACCTCCTTACTAACATCTAGAGTCTTCTGATTTGTTCCTTTGAGCCACTGACTGGTGTGAGGTGGTATCTTAGTGTGATTTTAATTTGTATTTCCCTGATGATGAGAGATGCTGAACATCATTTCTTGTGTCTGTTGGCCATCTGGATGTCCTCTTTGGAGAAGTGTGTGTTCATATCTTCTGCCCATTTCTTCACTGGATTATTTGTTTTTGGGGTGTGGAGTTTGGTGAGTTCCTTATAGATTTTGGATACTAGCCCTTTATCTGATAGGTCATTGGCAAGTATCTTTTCCCATTCTGTCAGTTGCCTATTAGTTGTATGGATTGTTTCCTTTGCCGTGCAGAAGCGTTTTATCTTGATGAGGTCCCAGTAGTACATTTCTGCTCTTGATTCCCTTGCCTTTGGGGCTGTGTCAGGTAAGAAATGGCTGCAGTTAAGGTCAATGAGGTTGTTTCCTACTTTCTCCTCTAGGGTTTTGATGGTTTCCTGTCTCACATTCAGGTCCTTTATCTATCTTGAGTTGATTTTTGTGTATGGTGTGAGAAAATGATCTAGTTTCATTCTTCTACATGTTGCTGTCCAGTTCTACCAGCACCATCTGTTAAAGAGGCTGTCTTTTTTCCATTGGATATTGTTTCCCGCTTTGTCAAAGATTAGTAGGCCATACATTCGTGGGTCCACTTCTGAGTTTTCTCTTCTATCCCACTGGTCTATGTGTCTCTTTTAGCTTGGGAATCAAAGTGATACTGGCTTTGTAGAATGTGTCTGGAAGTTTTCCTTTGATTACTATTTTTTGGAATAGCTTGAGAAGAGTGGGTATTAACTGTATTTTAAATGTCTGGTAGAATTTTTCAGGGTATCTATCTGGCCCAGGGCTCTTATTTTTTGGGAGATTTTTGATAACTGATTTAATTTCTCCACTAGTTATGGGTCTGTTCAGATTTTCTATCTCTTCCCATGTGAATTTTGGTAGTGAATGTGTGATTAGGAATTTGTCCATTTCTTCTATGTTTCCCAGTTTGTTGTTTTCATAGTATTCCCTGATAATTGCTTGTTTTTCTGAGGGGTGGGTTGTAATAAGTCCATTTTCATGCATGATTTTGTCTATTTGATTGCTCTCTCTTTTCTTTTTGAGAAGCCTGGCTAGAGGTTTGTCAGTTTTGTTTATTTTTTTCAAGAAACCAACTCTTGGTTTCATTGATCTATTCAACTGTTATTTTGGATTCTATATAATTTATTTCTGCCCTGATTTTTATTTCTCTTCTCCTACTGGGTTTGGGGTGCTCTTGTTGCTTTCCTTCTAGTTCTTTTAGGTGCACTGTTAGATGTTATACTTGCCCTTTTTCTAATTTCTTGAAATTGTCTTGGAGTGCAATTACTTTCCTCTTAGGACTGCCTTTGGCACATCACATAGAATTTGGTTTGTTGTATTTTCATTTTCACTTCTTTCCATATATTTTTTTAATTTCTTCTCTAAGTGCTGATTGGCCCATTCATTTTTCAGTAGGGTGTTCTTTACCCCTCATGTTTTTGGAGGTTTTCCAGACTTCTTCCTGTGGTTGATTTCAAGTTTCATAGCATTGTGTTCTGAAAATGTGTATGTTATGATCTCAATTCTTTTATATTTATTGAGGGCTGCTTTATGTCCCAGCATGTGATCTATCTTGGAGAATATGCCATGCGTACTTGAGAAGAAAGTAAATTCCATGGCCTCAGGATGTAGAGTTCTAAATATATCTGTCAAATCCATCTGGTCCAGTGTGTCATTCAAGCCCACTGTTTCTTTAGTGATTTTCTCTCTGGTTGATCTATCCATTGTCATAGGTGGAGTATTAAAGCCCCCTGCTCTTAGCACATTCTTATCCATAAGATTGTTTCTGTCTGTGATTAATTGTTTTATGTATTTGGGTGCTCCCATATTCGGTGCTTATTTATAACTGTTAGCTCTTCCCGATGGATAGACCTTGTAATTATTATATAATGCCCTTCTTCATCCCTTGTTACTGCCTTTACTTTAAATTCTAGTTTTTCTGATATAATTATTGCTACTTTTGCTTTCTTTTGACTTTCATTAGTATGATATTTATTTTTTTTTCCCCTTACTTTCAATCTGAAGGTGTCCTCAGGTTTAAAATAAGTTTCTTGTATACAGCAAATAGATGGATTTTGTTTTTTTATCCGTTCTGCTACCCTGTGTCTTTTGATTGGAGCATTTAGTCCATTTACATTCAGTGTTATTATTGAAAACTATGGGTTTAGAGTCATTGTATTCTTTGTAGGATTCATGGTTGTGGTGGTTTCTCTGGTACCTTGAGTTCCTTGCAACATTTCCCTCATAGATTCCCCCTCAGGATTTCTTGTAGGGCTGTTTAGTGGTGACGAATTCTTTCAGTTTTTGTTTATTTGGAAAGACTTATCTCTCCTTCTATTCTGAATGGCAGGCTTGCTGGATAGAGGATTCTTGGCTGCATATTTTTTCTGTTCATTAAATTGAAGATTTCCTGCCATTCCTTTCTGGCCTGCCAAGTTTCAGTAGATAGGTCTGTAACCACTCTGATAGGTTTGCCTTTGTATGTTAGGGCCCTTTTACCCCTAGCTGCTTTCAGAATTCTCTCTTTGTCCTTGCATTTTGCCAGTTTCACTATGATATGTCGTGCAGAAGATCGATTCAAGTTACGTCTGAGGGGTGTTCTCTGTGCCTCTTCGATTTCAGTGTCTGTTTCCTTCCCCAGATTGGGGAAGTTCTCAGCTATAATTTGTTCAAGGACTCTTTCAGTGCCTTTCCCTCTGTCTTCCTCTTCTGGAATTCCTATGATACAGGTATTGTTCCATGTGATTTTATCACTCAGCTCTCGAACCCTCCATTCGTGCTCCTGGATCAGTTTATCTCTCTTTTTCTCAGCTTCCTCTTTTTCTATAATTGTGTCTTCTAATTCACCCATTCTCCTCTCTGTCTGTTCATTCCGTGCATTGGATGCCTCCATTTTATTATGCATCTCATTTATAGCATTTTTTAACTCATCACAAGTATTTTCAAGCTCCATAGTCTTTGTAGCAATAGTTTCTCTGATGTCTTCCATGCCTTTTTCAAGCCCAGCGATTAATTTTATGACTATTGGTCTAAATTATTGTTCATTTATGTTGCTTATATCTGTTTTGAGCAGTTCTTTAGCTGTCACTTGTTCCTGGAATTTCTTTAGAGGAGAGTTTTTCCATTTCATCATTTTGGCTAGCTTTCTGTCTCTTGTTAGTTTTAAAAGCTTGTTATGCACTCTGGACCTGTGAGTATTGCTGTATTAAAGAAGGCTCTTTGAGTGTCCAGTGGCTGTCCATTCAGGAAGTGTTCTTTGAATGGTGTCTCTTGGTCTGTCTCATTGAGACTTTGGTTATTTTATTTCCCTACTCATAGTGTTATTTGGGACTTTCCACCATGTGTATTTTGGCTTGTTTCTTGAGGTAGCCCTGGAAAAGACAACAGACAGGCAAACACACAGGGAACAACGGCATGCAGATGCACAGACAAATCCAACTAACATGCAAACTGAAAGGGAAAAAGAAAAAGAAAATAAAAAGGAAGAGAAAGAAAAAAAAGAGTAAGGAGGAAAAAGAAATAATAAAAATTATAATTAAAAAAAGAGAAAAGAAAAAAGAAAAAAAACCCTGAAAGACCAAGGACAGTCTAAAAGCATAAAACCACAATTTCAGCTACAAATAAAGAGCAGTGTATATGCAGTACTGATGGAAGTACATATACAAAGAGAGAAATGTCAGGGCAGGGAGGAAGCAAAATTGGACTAGAACCAGGCAGAGAGACTAAGAGGCTTAATTCAGAGAGAGAAAGAGGAGAATATGGTAAGAGGTGAGGCGAAAGAAACGAAGATAATGTTACTCAGAGAAACTATATAGTCTGATTACTCCAGAGAGAGAGGGATAGAAAGGAAGGTAGTGGTGGAGGTGTACAATATACATCTAGAGAATGGATTAAATGTGACTTTTTAAGCAAACCAATGACCAGAGTGCCCAGTCTATTAGAGGGGAGGGATATGAATAAGACCAGGGAAAATATATCTAAATAGAAAGAACTGATTTAGAATTAGTCACGGCAGTGCATCCATGTTGGTCTTGCCCTGGGCTCCAGTAAAAAAAAAAAAAAAAAAAAAAAAAAGCAGCTCTCTAGCAGGGATGGGCGTGGCGTGGCATGGTTTGGTGTGGGCAGGTCTCACCTCCGCTGGGGTGCTGGTCCTGTGAGCCGCTCCCTGAGGTCCCGCCTTGGTGGTTGTGGGGAAAAAAATGGCAGAGCCCCAGTCCCTTCTCAAACCAAGCGTGGCAACTCACTCTTTTCGGTCTGCTCTCCCTGTGCCACCAGCATTGCCAAGGTGGGCTGTGCTCTATGTCCCAAGCCAGGCCTCATTTCCAGATCTTAGTCCACATGCTTCTTTGATATCACCCGAAGTAAACCCACAGGCCAAGTCCTTCCAAGCAGTTTCAAGCTGGCCGCCTACCCACTGGGGATCAAGCTGAGCTAGAGGACCAGCTGAGCAGCTTCAGGCACACCGCTTCCCATACAGGCCGATGTGGCCAGCAGAGGAGCAGTTTCTCCTGGTGTCACCTGGGACAGGGCTTCCATCTCAAGGACAGCTGCACAGCTGGAAATCAGATCACTTTGTGTCCAGATCTGAAGTTTATCTCTTCTCCATGGACAGGGACAGTTCCTTGAGCAGTTTCATCTGCACTTTTCTTTTCCCCTTGACTCATCGCGGCTCTCAGAAAAGGGGGTTCCCTCCCCTCTCTCTGTCTCCAGTTCCCAGCCTGTTTTTATCTTCTCCAGTTTGCACTCACACTATAAGGTTGTTTTCTCAGCAGTCTCTGTCTCCTTCTCCTCCCAAACTTCTGGATTCTGTAAGGGTTCCTATGGCTTCAGGCCTTCCCCTCTTGAGAGATGGCGACGAATGAAATGTACAGAGCTCCCTACTTCTCAGCCATCTTGCCTCGCTTCCTCCCAGAATATCTTTCCATCGATTTATGTCTTCTTCAGTTTCTTCCATCAGTGTCATAGTTTTGTTTCACCTCCTTGATTAAATTTATTCACAGGTATTTTCTTCTGCAACTTGACTAAATTCATATATTAATTTAACATGTTTTTGGTGGAATCTTGGGGGTTTTCTATATATAATATCATGATATGTGCAACTAGTGACAGTTTTAGTTCTTCTTTTCCATTTAGGATGTGCTTTATTTGTTTCTCTTGCCTAATTGCTCTGGATAAGACTTCCAAAACCATGTTGAATAAAATTAGTGAGATTGGGCATCCTTCTCTTTTTCCTGATCTTGGAGTTGTGTGTGATATTAGCTGTGGGTTTGGCATATATTACCTTTATTATAGATAAGACCTAAATACCCATTACTGTGGATTGATAAAGGTTATGGTAAATTTATTTAATGCAGTACCATGAAACCTTCAAAATTTATGCTATAGAGGTATATTTTGTGCCATGTTGCAGAGTTAGCCCTGATATATGGTTAGGTAATAGAGAAAGCTGCAAATAGTGTATGAAATATAGTTATACATTATATACATAAATAAGTGTGTATATATATACATATATATATGTATGTACGTGTTTATACAAATACAATACACTGCCAATAACATCAGACATTTACAGAGTGTGTATGTTCTATTATAAGTTACATTTATGGGTGGTCTCTAATAACCCCTTCCCTTATCTACCTACTTCCTTAGTCCTATTCCCGTAACTAGGACTCCAAATCATGATATACACTGTAAGTACATGTACTCATTTAATTATCATCTAACACTATTTGCACTTATTCGTGGATCCCATTATCTCTAATAGAACATTCCAAAAATTAAGGAGGTAGATTGAAGCCAGAGAAAATACCTAGTGCATATTTAATCTAGATTGATGTTCATCAAACCCCTTGATCTCCTTTCCCCAAGTCCCTGGAAGAAGAAGTAGCCCTGCCTCTTGGGACAATATTCATGTTGAAAGCACACAGTGGATGATTTGGGAGGGAGAAAAAAAAAACACATTCTCAGTCCAGTTGTATTTGGAAAGGCAACAGTCTATTTTGGTAAACTTTTTTGTTTCAGTCTTTCCCTCAGAAAGGATTTTTATGGTATTTTGTTGCTTTTATTCAAAAGCTTTGCAGTTTAATGAGGTAAATAACTTCAGATTTAATTACTGGCTTGTGTATGTGAGATAACATTTCATTTTTGTCTTTGTGATGCTAATTTTTTTCATTGGAAGTTTAACAACTTAGTAACTAGATTTTTACCCACTTGAGTTTTAAAGAAATAAGCCATATTACTCAATGGCCCTTGGAAAATTGAGGTAATAAGTCAAAATAGCCTCCTGCTAGATGAATGGTTATGTTCATTTCTTCAATCAATAAACAATTATTAAGTTATTTTTATGTACCAGGAAGATTGAAGTTGCTTACTGGGATAACCCAATGCTGGTTTGGAGATTTACTAATGTATCACAATATGCAGGCTGAGGACTGGTGTTGGGCTGTTGGGATGTATTAGTAGCCCCTGGATAATATTTATTGTCATCTCTCGTTTACTCTAGATGAGGGTATCAAATTTCAATATGTTAAAACAACTTGCTCAAACCACATGTGCATTGTGGGTCGGCACAGGGACTCTATTCACTGTGGTCATTCAGCAACCCTGCCTGCTGAAACAGACCCCATCTAGGATATTTCTAGTCACTGTAAAAAAGGAATTTCTTTGAGTGGCAATTAAATACTTGGACAGGAAGTGATATGTTACCTCAGCTTACAACTCCTTGGCAGAAACTAGTCATGTGGCCTTACCCACTTATAGAACACTAGATAGTGTATTTATATTACATATCTCAAATGTAGGAAGCTGAAAATGAGCATGAGCTGAACAGTGTTTATCACTGCTACAACATCTATGCAATGATTTGTACAAACATGGAAAAGGCATAAAGAAATTGGAAATAAATATGGCCATGTCCTTAAGAAATTGGCTTAGTGATGTGAATTTTTCAAGTATAAAATATCAACATAGAACTCAAAAAAATGAAGTCATTTAACTTGCTAAAATTTATGGAAGCATATCCATGATGTTTAACTATTACTTAATTTTCTGATAGAAATACCCAATTTTGCAGTACAAGGTTTTGGAAGATGATGAAAGTTTTGGCATTTTGTAAGCCTGGAACCTATGATCCTAATCACGGAATCTCGTTGAACAGTGATAACTATTTATGAAATAAGCAACAGTTAACCAAGCTCGGGGGGCATATACAACTACATTACTGGCCTTAAGGAATTTACAAATTTAAGAAGTAGAGAAGATGTGTGGAGTAACATTGATCCAAGAACAATTTCACTTTATACTCTGAAGAAAATAAAAAATCCCTACATAATCTCTTCCCTCTGTAGCCTACTTTTCCCCCCTCCCCTTTCCACCATTATGGAGTTCCAGAAACACTGGCCTGCTTGCTTTGCTTCCGATAGACAAAATGTGCTTCTATCTTGGGTGTTTTGTGTGTGTTTGTCTCTTCCTGGAAGGCTCTTTTTCACATACTTAGGTGGCTTGCTTCTAAGCTTACTCTGGTCTCAGAGATGAGTTTTCTGACTGCCCTATTTAAAATACCACCACAGTTGCTCTCTCCTCTATTCCATGCTTTTATTTTTAACTCATAGCATTGATCACTACCAATATTATGCTATGGATTTATTTTGTTGGTTGTGTTCCCCTGATGAATGAAAACTCCAAGAGAGAGGGGAGTCAGAGTGTGGAAAATATGCTCAAAAATTACTGATGGAGTAAATGAATGAATGAATGAATAATATGTATGCATTTTTAAATTTTCCATTTATTTATTTATTTGTTTGTTTGTTTTTAAATATAATGTGTTGTCAAATTGAGTAACATACAGTGTGGAACATGTGCTCTTGGTTTTGGGGGTAGATTCCTGTGGTTCATCGCTCACACACAACACCCAGTGTTCATCTCCAACAAGTGCCCTCCTCAGTGCCTATCACCCATTTTCCCCTCTCCTGCACCCCCCATCAACCCTCAGTTTGTTCTCTGTATTTAAGAGTCTCTTACGGTTTGCCTCCCTCCCTCTCTGTTTGTAACTATTTTTCCCTTTCCCTTCCCCCATGGTCTTCTGTTAAGTTTCTCAAGATTCACATATGAGTGAAAACATATGATATCTGTCCTTCTCTGACTGACTTATTTCAGTCAGCATAATGCCTTCCAGTTCCATCTAGGAAAAAAAACAGATAAAAGGCAATTATATATACATATATAATCTCCCTCTCTGTCTGTGACTCTCCCCTGCAGAAGTACATATTCTCTCTCTCTCTCTCTCTCAAAAATAAATACACTTTAAAAATAATAAACAAACAAATAAATAAATAAGACACATTTTATTTCCAAGGTTGGCAGTGGGGAATGGGTCAGTAGTCCCTGGCCATTTACTTATTACAGTTTTTCTAGAAATGACAACATGGATGATTTTATGTTGACTACTTGAAAGAGAAGGTGGGAAAGAGAGACAGCAATTACATGTTTGTGTTTGTTCTTGTTGGATGAGGAAAGACCTCTCTCTCCTGTACAGAGCATGTACTCATGTACTCATACTGGCTTATGTGATTACCCCTTAATTTCATGAGATTAAAGTATCCTAAGCACACACACTAATCAGTCTGACTGCCAGTGGCAGTGGCCTCTCCTTCTGGTTTTGCTACTTACTGATTATGTGAATTAGGATATATTACTTAAATTATACTCATTTCAAAAAGTGGCTTAAGAATTGTCCTTGCCTTATTATATAAGAACTATGAACACACTGAGTTAGTAGGTATAAATACGATCACAGAATAAACATGGTAGATAGTATTTTTTATTCAAGGAGGATTTTTATAGTAACTTTTTAAAAAGATTGGTCATTTTTTTCCCTATAATTGTTGGAATTCATTAGTTTTAATGAAGTTTTATAAAATTAATAGATAAAAAGAAGCAAAGAAAATACCTGGTGCTTATGTAATTCTTTCATTTCATTTATTTCTTTTTAATGTTTCTTTATTTTTGAGTCAGAAAGAGAAAAGTGTGCCTGGGGGAGGGGCAGAGAGAGAGGGAGACACAGAATCCAAAGTAGGCTCTAGGCTCTGAGCTTCCAGCATAGAGGCCGATGCAGGACTCGAACTCACGGACCATGAGATCATGACCTGAGGTCAAGTGGGACAATTAACTGACTGAGCCACCCAGGCTACCCCTTTCATTTCATTTTTAGTTATGAGATTACTGAGTAGTGTTCAAATGAGATATATGGAAAGGTAGTTTATTCACCAGTTCCTTAGGTCCTTTTATTTATCATTTTTGTTAAGAAATTGATACGCTTGGGGCGCCTGGGTGGCTTAGTCGGTTAAGCGTCCGACTTTCGCTTAGGTCATGATCTCGCGGTTCGTGGGTTCTAGCCCCGCGTCGGGCTCTGTGCTGACTGCCAGCTCAGAGCCTGGAGCCTGTTTCAGTCTGTGACTCCCTCTCTCTCTGACCCTCCCCTGCTCATGCTGTCTCTCTCACTCTCTCCTAGAAATAAATAAAACATTAAAAAAAAATTGATACGCTTTCTGTAAAAATTTGTATCTTCAATTACCCTCTCTTAGTTTCTTTAAAATACTATATATCCGAACAGTACAATACCATTGAGCCACTAAGAAACAAATAATAAAGGAAATTTTAGTGGCATTGGGAAATGTTTACGATATTTGGATAAAAACGTAGGTGGGACAACGTTACAAGTTGTTTGGAAAAATAAACTGTATTTGTGTGGCATACATTTATATATATATTTACAATATAGGCAGTACCTTCCAAATATTTTACAATAAATCGTTTCACAATGTTTTTTATAGGAATGCATAAATTCTTTGATTTTTTAATTTTTTTCTTGTTTTTCAAAGAATTTACATGTTTTAAATATATATGCAAATCTATTTCCTAAGAGCAGGAAAAGAAAATAATTAGTGAGATAATCTTCAAAAAATACAGTTCAACAAGCAATCCTGAAAACAAGAAATTCTATTTTAATTGAGGATCATATATAAATGCAACTAAAAATAGAAAATAGTACACTGTATATTTCCACATTTAAAAATATAACCAGGGGGGTTTGCCTGGCTGGCTCAGTTGGTGGAGCATGTGACCCTTGATCTTTGGGTTGTGAGTTCGAGTGCCACATTGGATTTAGAGGTTACTTAAAAACAAAATCTTAAAAAAAAATGTAACAGGAGGTAATAATAGTATGTTGCATGTGTGATTGTGTTGTTAGACAGTTTTTTCAAAAAGGAATTAGTTAACATTACTAACTACTAAAGTTTGGAGAATTTTTAAAAATTTATTTACTTTTGAAAGACAGAGAGAGAGAGCACTAGTAGGGGAGGGACAGAGAAAAGGAGGGAGACACAGAATTCGAAGCAGGCTCCAGGTTCTGAGCTATCAGCACAGAACCCAATGCTGGGCTCGAACCCATTACCTGAGCTGAAGCTGAATGCTTAACTGACTGAGCCACCCAGGCACCTCTAGGTTGTAGAATTTTTTTTTTAAATAATGTTTATTTTTGAGAGAGAGACAGAGCATGAGTGGGGAAAGAGAAGAGAGAGAGAGGGAGACACAGAATTAAAGTAGGCTCCAGGCTCTGAGCTGTCAGCAC
The DNA here is from genome assembly GCF_003009895.1 of Hyaena hyaena. Lineage (NCBI taxonomy): Eukaryota > Metazoa > Chordata > Mammalia > Carnivora > Hyaenidae > Hyaena > Hyaena hyaena. Next base: position 307,625 of record NW_024081101.1, on the reverse strand, counting down.
ATAGCTGGACATGGGGCTCAAACTGACAAACCATGAGATCATGACCTGAGTTGAAGTTAGACACTTAACCGACTGAGCCACGCAGGCTCCCCAAAAGTTGTAGAGTTTTAATTGAACACAGAATGATAGGACACTACAGATTTTAAAAACAAAAGGATATAATAATCATTAGACTTCATAAGACCCTAAGAGTTCTTAAAGTGTAAATAATAGTGTCCCTTACTCCATTAACATAATTTTCAAAATGTATGTGTATATAGTCTATTCTTGGGGTAAAGGATCCACAGTTTTCATCATATTCTTACAGTAGTTAATTGTCCCCAGAAGTAAAAGACCCCTGAGAAAAATAAGATATGATGGGTTCCTAAGGCCTTGGGAAGCCAGGCAAATTTTTCCTTTCCATGCTACATCAGATAATTTCTTCATGTTATACTATCCATATCTCAAATCTAGTAGATTGAGAAGTTGGAAAAAAGATTTATATTTCCTATAAAATTTGTGTGCTCATGAAAGCAGAGGAACAAGTGCTACATGAGTTGAGCCCTTCCCAGAAGAGATAATGAAAGGAATTCTGTTGATTCAACTGAAGGATGCATAATCTCCTTATGTATAAAAACAATTGTTTTATAACATGCTGATATCCCTTTTACATGCTTTATGCTCTTTTGTCCACCACTGAACTTGTGAGGTAGTAGATGGAATTCAATTCTGTAAATTAAGAACACGTTGAATGATTTCACTAAAGCAGCCCCTTTAGAAAGCAATAGAAATGGACTCAGCACCAGTTTTTTTTTTATTCCTAGGCTTCTAACCATTGTATTAGCCTAAGATCCTTCCCATGCATTGATCTTAATATTCTTTAGATAATGTCTATAATGATTAATACCAACACAAAAATTGATAACACTATTTAAATATGATTATGTGCCAAACTTCTTCATGCATTAACTTAATCGTCATCACAGCCCTGTGAAGAAGAATGTTTTGTTATATCCACCTTATTCATGAGGTAATTTATACACAGACTATTTCAGAAATCTTTCCAGTCATGTAGATGAAAAGTGGTTGAACCAGGTTTTGAAGACATAGTGTCTGACTCCAGAATTTATTTTATTAGCCCCTATGCTAAACTGACACAAAAAAGAGTTTTAGTGATAAAGTTTGTTTTCACAAACACACATTCTTTGTTATTTACTAAAAGTGAATGAGTATTTAAACAATTTGATAGACACCTGCAAATTCTCCAACCTGAAAATAAAGAGCTAAAATAAAGACGACTGTAAAAACATTAAGGGTGAAGGTTGGGCTACTGGTAATGATGAAAAATGATTGCTACAAAATCTATCAACTGTTGATATCATTAATCTGCTTTCCTTGGATGTGATTCAGATGCTTTGCCAATAGCTTAGTTGAGAATGAGACACAGTAACAGAGGGGAAGTGAAAGAGGCCGAGGGACAGGGAGAGAGAAGGAGGGAGGGAGGGAGGGAGGGAGGGAGGGAGGGAGGCAGAGAGATCGAAGGGGGAAGGAAGAGGGAGAATATTTTAAAGATTCCAATTTGTAGCCAGCTTGTGAAAAAAAAATGGTGCATTAAATTACCATTTGGCACCCTGATTGTGATGAGATAATACATCTTTTCTAAAAATTTTCATTTGATGAATAAGTGAACCAATTCAAATTGTCTTCATTTTATTGATAATAGCATCAGTGACATTAATGATAATGCTCTTTGAATAGCAGCAATTAACTAGATTTGGCGAACTGAGCACTTGAGCTTTGAATTTGAAATCAGAACATTTGGCACCAAAGATGCCATGAGTACATGTTAAAATGATTGTTGAGTATTTAAAGATTTATTAAGTTGATGGAGAATATTAAAGTGTATTATATCCTGTGTTATTTAGGATGCTACTGGCTTCAGACCTACTTAAGCCACAAAACATTTTTTGACTCAGTAATAGTAAGTTCCAGGTTTCCTCAAAGGTTTAATAGAGTTTTTGTATGGAGTCAGAGATGGGTCTTTGTTTTCCTGTTAAATTTTGAACCCTATCCTCCACAGCTTGTAAGACTGATAAAGGCTGGCTTCTCTAAGATGCTCTTGTAAACTGCTTTCTTGTCCTCAGCCAGGTATAAATAGTTTGTCTTTCCCCAAATATCAAACAGTGGGTATGAGCTTCTCTCTGATTTGAACCTCTTAGTCCATGTATGCCTTCTGAGCATATCACTGTAGCAGTGGGGATGGAGTTGTTCAATTTGGCTTGCACAAAAACCAAACTCCCATCTAGAACTGAGGGTAAGATTTATCCTATCACCATCACCAAGCTGTCATATGAGGGGGGGGGGCAGTAGAAAGGAGATGAGACAACCGTAGCATTGTCTACTGCAGTCCTGCTCTTTGAATAGCCAACATTGCTCCATGTTCTCTTTAGCATAAGTTCACTTTCAAAAACACCCAAATAACATCTTTGAAAATAAGAGAGTCTAAGACATTTTCAGTGATGACATCTGATTCCAAGATCAGGTATTTGGATGACCTGTATTCCTTTTCTTGCCTTTTTCCTGCATTCCTTTCCTTTCCTTTCCTCTCCTCTCCTCTCCTCTCCTCTCCTCTCCTCTCCTCTCCTCTCCTCTTCTTTTCAACGTTTATTTATTCTTGAGAGACAGAGAGAGACAGAGTGCAAATGGGGGAGGTGCAGAGAGAGGGAGACATGGAATCCAAAACAGGCTCCAGGCTCTGAGCTGTCAGCACAGAGCTTGCTGTGGGGCTCAAACTTTTATAACCATGAGATCATGATCTGAGCCAAAGTCAGACACTTAACCAACTGAGTCACCCAGATACCCCTATACTGCTTTTAGTCCGACTATGATGCAAAGCTCCATGATCCAATGGACTATGGTTAAATGAAGAGAGATAAAGATTTAAGTCCAATATCCCTAAATAAGAAGTTGAAAGAGATCAAGAAATCCTGATTGGAAAAAAAAATGTGTAAAAGTAAAGAATGGAAACAAACCCCTATCATATCCTACATTGTCTGAGAGTTTTTGCTGTTCCCCCTTCTGTTCATTAAAAGCCTCACTTAATAGTCATCTTCATGATTATCTCTGACATTGACACTGGGGAAAATGTCATTTCAGGGAAATATGCCACATTAAGCTTCTATTTATTGCATTATTTTGGGGTCCTGATGTTTACCCTAAGGCTGAGTAATAATTTTTTTTTGTTTTTGTTTTTGTTTTTTTTTAGTGAGACCTAGGATTTCTTTAGAAATCAGTTTTCTTAAAATGTTTAAACTTTTAGTAGTTTTTCTCCCTCAGTTCTGTGACTTAGTATCCCAAGTCCTCTGGTCTCATTCTAGTCTCCAAATTTGAACTCCGTTGTCTTGTTTACTAGTTTCTGTACTTTACATATCCCCTGGTTGAGGCATTTTGCAGTAAAGATTTGGGAGAGGAGGCATAGCCATCTGTGGATTGCCTCTGACATCTGATTACACTCTCTTAAGTCCCTTAATACTGTTGGTAGGTATAAGGTATGTAACTCCAGATAAAATAAGCCATTGTTTGATTATGTTTTTAACCACATAATAATTACACCCTAAGATAGGAAGGAGTGTCCTTCTCACTCTTGGTCCTCATTTCTGATGTAATTGATCTTATTTTATGATCTGTTACTTTCAACCGTCCACTCCCTGGTACTGAATTCTGTGTAAATTAGAATGCTGTTTGTTACAATAATGGAAAACTCATGCATGAGGTTTCTGTGTTAAAATCCTCTATGGAAAATAATTGCATTTTAACATGGGTCAGTGTCATAAGCTAATTAAGAAAAGACTAACCATACATTTTAGGCATTTATCATCTTAATGATTCAAATTTGCCCCCATACTCTCACATACCCCAAACTACATACAAAGCATATGAAATAGGATTTTTGTAAACAGTTCCTGAGTAAGATCATTGTCATATGGATTATACACACACAAAAACACACAAAGATACACACACACACACGTGTGTGTGTGTGTATACGTTATATATAATCCATATCATATACATAAATGAGCTTACTTGAGCTACTTGCATACTATACAGCTTATGTAAGAACATAAGCATATAAGTATACTGCATATATTTACATAGTTTATATATGAATAGTTTACATATTTATAATAGTTTACATGTATATATATATGTATATAAATAAATAGGTGAGCTGCTGAAGAGTTAGTGGTTCCTTTGAAAAGAATCTAGACCTTTCAAAGGTCATAATTCATGCTAAACTTTTATCCTTTCATCTCTCCCTATCACATATTTGCCTGAAACTGGAAAGTGTTCTTTTTCTTAGTAAGTCTAATTTGGTTCTTTAGCAGTTATATTAGGGGAAAGCATTTCTCTTTAAGTGTCATAAGTGACATGTAAATTAAAAATGTTACATTTTAATATTTTCTCTGTTGTACTAAAAGCAATTAGTAATTAAAAACAATTGAGTTAGTATATTTTACCTATTTACAGAGTTCTCCTGTTCTCAAATATAATCACCTGGATTCTCTTAGTTGAATAAGTTACTTTTACATAGTAAAGTATTCTTGGAAGTACATTTGTAGAACATTTAGCCTCTTGTAACAGTGACTTACATGATACCCCTGTTTAAACTTATATATTTTTATTAAGTAAAATGCATTTGCTTTGCACAGAGCCATGTTAGTGCTTTCTTTTGTTAAAATAATGAAATTTCCACTTGATTCTCCCCATAAGAGACAAATTCAAATACACATACATATCTCCAGAAAACTCCTACACTGCAGCAGTCATATGTGGCATTTTTTCTTCCACTAAATATTTTTTGTGGTCATTCATACTTTGGAAATTATTGGCTTATATAACAGAAAATTCTCAAGTAATGGTGAGAGAATCTGATGGAAATTCAATCTGGATAGTCACACTGTCATCACAGTGTAGCTCCAATTCTCTGGGATTCTTTTGGCTCTGTACCCCACTACCTCTATCAAGTAGTTGATTCTTTTCCAGGGTGGTTTTATCTTAACAGCAAGATGTTATTAGATAAATTAGATAAACTACTAGAATTTCCAGTAGTTCTTTTCTTCCTCACATCCAAGGTAAAAGAACTACTTTTCCCCTCCTCAACTATCATACAAAAAACCTGAGTATTCTTTTGGTTGGAACACGTTAGGTCATATGTCCATTATTGTTATACTCTGACCAGCAGAAAGCCATCCATATGTGTTTCTGTTAGTGTTCTTGAGTCAACCACTTTGACAAGGAGGGTTCCCTTAAACTAGTCAGGACTCATTCCCAGATTGGGGTTGAGATTAATCCCACCCAAACCACAAGGCTGCTACAAAGGTGGGATGCATTTTGGGAATTATTTTATGGTAATATTTAAATCATTTCAGTGTCTTTCCATGTTTTGATCACTTCAGCTTTTAATGGGATGAGAGATATCATGTGTGATTGTTCTGATATACGTGTATTGTGTTTATATGTATGTGCATGTGCATTTGAAAAAAATACACACACACACACATACATACATGTCATTGGTTCTAGGAATATGCTTTTTTTTTTCCTTTGGAAAATATTTTTCATGTCCATTAAATTTTTATCTTATATAAGTTTTGGCAGCATGCTTTTAAAAGAGGGTGCTCCACACCAAATGAAGTCATGCTTAGTGTAGATTGGGTTATTACTGATGAGGCAAGTATTTCTAAAGCCCTCTTCAGAGGTTTTATTTCCTCAGGCCCTCTCCCAGAGCAAAATATAGTCAACATTTAGCAAACATTTATTGAGTACCTGTTATAAGCAAAGTGCTATGCTAGGTGCTCTTGTGTATATAAAGATAAATATATGTCATAAAACAATGACAAATTGGCTTTCAGGATGTGCTTATTTACAATATGATTACGTTTTTCTTTTCTGTCATTTTTCATTTTATCATATAAAGACCTCGTGTTTTTTTTATAATAAAGAAGAAAATAATGGCACATGAGCTTACTTGAGCTCGTTGCATACTATACAGCTTATGTAAGAACCTAAGCACATAAGGAGTATACTGCATATGTTTATATAGTTTAGATTGTTATTAAATTTTCCATTTTTCTGTCTTCTTTTCACAGATGGCTAGCTTTCAGTATGCACCATAGAATTTATAAAAACAAACAAGAGAATTTAATAAGCTAAGTAAAATGAAACTATTTACTTGGGTAGATTACTTTGTAAAGTACAAGAATAAAGGACCCTCGTAGGTCATTCTAATGGATGACTTACAATACTTTTAAATAAATTTTACTGACTTGCATATTTTAGTAGTAATTACCACATTTAGAGTAATCATCTGATATCTCTATTTGCCCATAAGTTATACTTGGGTCATAGAGTAAAAAAAATAAATATCTAGAAATTTCCAAGGAATCTCTGTTTGTTAACAATAATGGCATTACAAACCCAATATGCTTTATTTTTTTTGTTTTAAAATGTTGTATATTTAATGTGTATATATATGTATATGCATAACATCTTTATGGAGGGTAGGTTCAGGAGATGAATAAGAACCTAGCTGAATAAGAACTATGTCTGTGTGTCTATGCCAATATGTAGGATCATGAACTGAAAAATTGAAGTTATGGTTAATTGGAGTAAGAAATTAAACTTTATAAGAACAGTTGGATGCCTGGTAATTGAGAAATGTTTATGAACCAGATGCAATTCACTGACTAATAGAGAGATATACATTATTTAGATAATTCTACTGGCATGTAGGCCAAATTTCAAAAGGAACCGAGTAGAGAGGTATAAATATCTTGGGGTCATTTGCTCATGGGTAGTGTTGGCACTGGGATATTAACCATTTATAGCATTTGTAGCTGGGGTTATTTTCTTAAAGTGCTTATGAACACGTACCTTCATCCACACTGGTGGATCTTTAGAGTTTGTTGTTTTGGCTAAGTCAAGAAAATCAAAGAAAATCCTACAGGATGTACTGTGTATACATTTTTTTCCCATTTGCCCACACACATCCTCCCTGTTTATGAGATCACATTTGTCTTAACATTATGATGCTTTTGGCCTTGACAGAATTTGTTCAGATTAATATGGTGTTCACTACTGCAATACCGCAGTAAGCTCTAATTTTGCAACTTTTATTTTCAAATCATTTGAAGCAGAAAAATCTGACAAGCTACCATTATGAGTCCTCAGTAAAAAAAAAATCTTTGTTTTGTTACAAGTAATTCTTTATAAGTTCTTAATCGGTGGTTTTAGCTTGGTTACTTTCTTGAAATTCAGAATAGACCAGGGTTTTGAAAATGATCACATATGAATGCTATTACTGTTAATTGATAGTACAATCATTTTGTTACCATTCACTGTACTCTGACTATATGTTAGGAACGTGTGGTAGTTGCTGCACAGAGAGTTTCTATAACATCTGCTACTAATCAATCTTCCCGCTTTATGGATTAAGTTAAGTAATTTGCTGAAAGCCGCAAAGGTAGTAAGTGGCAGAGTAAAACGAAGTCCAGACATCTTGGATTCCTAAGTATATGATTTTTAAATTCTATCCTCTTGCTTCTCTAATAATATTTATTTTTAATTTATAATGGTACTTTAATATTTACATAAGAATATAGTATGTGAAGGTCAAACACGGATAGCTCAATCCATCAAACATTTACTGATAATCTAATTTGTGTTAACGACCAGGTGTTATTTGACTTGTCCTTAGGGTCTTTATGGACTAGAAGAGGAGACCGACACCCTTACAACTGCTTTAAGGCGCAGTAGAATTAAGAAGTGTAGTAGATGTTCATGTAAACCCTTTGGGAGCACAAATCGTAGCTTCATAAATCCTGGCTTAGCAGGTTGCCGGAGGTGTAACTCAATGAAGAGCCCTGATGGGTCAGTGTGATTTTCATAGGGGGATATTTCTATAAAGATAACTGTACATTATGAAACCACATGAGAAAGCCACAGATGCATGAATCTTCAGTTCATTTTGCAAATGGCACGTAGGCTATATGGCAGTGGAGGAGGAGGAGGAGAGACAACTGGAAAGGAAGGTTGAGGACAGATTGTAGGGGATCCTAATATCAGGCTAAGGGGACCGTGCTATATTTGGAAGACAAGAGAAAGCCATTGACAGGTTTTGAATATGGAGCTCTGTTTAAATCCAGGGATTGAAGAAGCTCAATCTAGAGGCATTTTGGCATTGGGATGGTTACTAAAAGGTCAGGGCGAGTTGGAAGTGCCCATGACACCTCTAGGTGGAGCTGTCTCACTGTGTTTGGAAACCAGGGTTTATTCTCAGGTTATTAGTTAAGGCCTTGACACAGACATACATCTGGAATTATAGTGACTGGCGTGGAAGGAGCTACTCATGAGATGGAAAGAGAGCAATCTGTACGAGTTTACATTTTCCAGAGAGAAGAAGTGCAGTAAAGTATGAAGAGATCCAGGTAGAGAATATTTGAGATGATATAGAAGCAGACAAACTAGAAGGAATCAGAGGGACTGGAGGGGTAGTGGGGGCGGGGGAGGCATGGAGGGGACGGTTAGGTATGATTACAGAACTTCCTCATGAGGGTAGTATCACACAAAAGATTTCTTTAAAAATTTTATTTAAATTCCAACCCGTTACCATACAGTGTAGTATTAGTTTCCGGTGTCCAATATAATGATTCAACACTTCCATATAACACTTGGTGCTCATCACAAGTGCACTCTTCTCACCACAAAAGATTTTGAAAAAGACTTTAAAAAAGGTGGCCACGTTCAACAGTGTCAGATGCTGCAGTTGAAGAGGACGCAGGTGGGGGAGACACAGCTGGAGCTGGCGTTTTAGAAGTGGACTTGTATGCTTTGAGAAGGCTGTTTCTGTAGAAAGGTAGGGAATAAGAAAGACCGCATGGGGTTAAAGGTCGATGGTGGCACATTCGAAGCAGAAAAGTAATCTATTCAGAAGTTCAGTGATAAAAGCAAGGGGAAGGTGAAATAGTAGACAGAAGAGTAATAGGGTGTGTTTTAGATTGGGAAGGATTTAAGCAGGACTTTTGATATACTCTGAGGTAGCACACTCTGGTAGGAATCTATAGTACGCTGTGTATGATGTGCTACTTATTAATGTATACATTGAATTTCTCAAGGTTGATTTTGTGGACAAACAGGCACATACAGAAATCTATGAACATTCAAGATGCATCTGCAATAACAATTTGTTATTCCATTAGTATTTAACTAATAAAATTCCGCTTTTAGTAAGTGATTAATATTAGTATTAACCCCTATTGAATCCTTTTCCATGCCTATGAGTCTCAGTGTATTTCTGCCCTTCCTTAAAAAAATAATCTTTCAAATTTGCGTTTTGTCAACGAGTAAGAGTAAGATGGCATAGGGCATAGAGCACAGACCATGACATAGCTGGAACATTTTAACATGATTTGATTTTATAAAACACAAGAAAATGAGAATCAGGCATTGCTTTATTGTAAAACATTCACTGTTGGAATTCTCTTATTTATTCAAAAGCTTTGCTGATCAGTAGGGTTTTGTCCCCTGATGCCAAGTCTTTAGCACCTTCCACAGCTCCCTGTGAATAATGCAGAGGGGTGATGGGACCCATTACGCCAGCTCTGGAAACAAGCCTTCTCAGAAACATCATTTGCCACAGTTGAAAGTAATGCAGCGACTTCCCTATCTAAAAATGTCACTAAATGTTATGAGTTTGGCTAGCTAGTATTTACATTTGTAAAGCCGAGGAAAAGGAAAATATTTTTAACTCACATTCCAGAGTTGGTATGCATGTGAACCTGTGAGTATATGCATCATGTTTCTTTAGTGATTAAATGTAATTCACAAATGAGACATTACAGTAACCAGGGCTCAGTTCTTAATCCACATTCATTTACCTAATGATCTCTAGCATCATGATTCCAAATGCTATCTGGAGGTTGACACCTCCCAAGTGTTTATCGCAGCTCAGAACTTTCTGGTAACTTTCAAATTTAGATACACAACTATTTTACTCACTCCCAGTCAATTCAAATTTAAGATACTGAAAACTAAACTGGCTAACCCCCAGATCTGCTTTATCAACAGTCTTTTCTAGTACAGTAAAGAGACCATCTTTTTACGTGGCCTAGCCAAATGCTTGGCGCCAAATTTAGTCTCCCTTCTTCTCACACCCTATGTTATCAGTCAGAAAAGTATGCCAGGTTGTTGTGATGAGAATACATCTGGAATCTGATCACTTCTTGCCACTTCCATTGCCACCACCATCATCTCCATTCTGGATTACTGAAGTAGCCCTTTAAACTGATCTGCCTACTTTGGTCCTTGCTGTATCTGCAATCCATTTTGTCTGCCAGATGGCCTCCTTAAAATGTAAGTCAGATCACATCACATTGCTGTTGAAAATCCTCCAAGGTCTTGCCAGTCAGAGGAAAATGCACTCCTGCTTTTTTATAAGCCCATATACAATCACCTTTCTCTCCTCCTTCATTTCTCCTCTGGCCTTGGATTGACTAATTCTTACCTCCTCTCATGCTCCATGCCTTTGCACAGAAAACATTTTCCTTACATATTCCCATAATGTTCTCTCTCACACATCCTTAATTCTTTTTCTCCAATGGCATTCACTCAGTGGTATTTTCCCTGACCATTGTAATTAAATCTACAATGCCCCCTTCCCTTCTATTGTGTCTTCCCCTTCCTTGCTTTATTTTTCTCCATAGCACTTAACAGCTCCAAATTTACTTATTTACTTTGTATAGTATGTCTCCTCTAATAGGGTAAAATCCATAAAAATAGGGACTTCTGTCTCTTTTGTCTATGCCTGTATCACCATTGTCTGCAACAGTGCCTGGCCCTTGTTGCTCAATAAATATTTGTGAAAGAAATATTATATTTAATAAGTATTAAAGCCAGAATTTCATACAATTTCAGAGTCCTTCTCTATGAAATAAATGTGTGATGTATTGAATGTATAATATTTATTTTGCTAATTGTTCCTCTGCCTGGTAGATCTGCAGTTATAGTGACTTTATGACAAATTATCTATTTGAAGTTTTAAATATTATTAGTTCAGTTGCCCCTACATAGGCTAGACAAAGATAGTTTACCAATTGATCATGAATGTCTTGCATACTTATTAAAAAACAAAATGATAGTGGCTATAACATACTGCTATTTCCATGTTTAAGGATATATTACCTATGACAAATAGGTAATAAAAGGCTTAATTTTCTGAATTCATTTCTTCTCCAAACAAGGACGTGTGTGTGTGTATGTTTCTATCCCACACTTGAAGCCTTCATTGGAATTAAGCTTTTTAAGGTAGTTATGAAAATATATATGTCTGCATCCTTTTTGGATAATCTTTTGGAAAAAAGCCTTTTCTTAGAGGCAGTAAAATACATCTTGGCATGATCTGAAAGTTTTTATAAAAGAAAAACACAGTGAATTTTAAATCCATTTATTTTAGACATGAGGTTTATTTTTTTCCTCACTTATCATGTCACACACACACACACACACACACACACACACACACACACACACACGTAACAGGCCATCCAGTAGGCTCTCAACACCAAAGAGGTAGAGGTTACCTCTCACTGGTTACCAATAGGACACCAACTGTAACAGATCAACAATCTATTCTTTTAGTCTGCCTTAGTCTGACCAGGTCTCAGGAATTTACACAGATCATCAGACCAGTCTTAGGGTGATGTGTCCATTGACAAAGAGGCTTGGAATTTCTGAGTTAGCTTCAGATTTTATAGGCACTATCTTTTCTCCATCTAAGGGTGCTGTTTGAAAGAACTAAAGATAAGGATATTTTATGCCAAAGTGCCCCTATCCCCAGAGGCAGAATACACGTAGAACCAGTCACCCTGATCCCCAGTCCAAGAGATTAAGGCAGACCAGTCCAAAATGGGACTCCAGGAAATGCAAAGGATATTAAGGTTTCTTTGAATATAGCAATTCAGTTCTTTTTAGGCACCACATTTGTGATTTAGAATTCAACTGTTGTCTCATGAACCTTGATATGAATTTGGTTATACATTTGTACATCACTTGTGCTGTTTTAAATTTTATGTGTTGCCTCATGAAAAGGTTCAGTTTTATTAAGAAGGTCTACATAATTATAGTCAGCACTTGTATTAAAGCCATATTTTATTATTGCTTAAATAGTTAAAATTCGATAAAGAAGCTTCAGTTGAAGAAATCAGTCTTAAGAAGTCCAGTGTGTGATGAATGGAAAGAAAGTTCTTTTAATCTTTTATATATATTTTATTTCTAATGTTGTGAAATTAACATTAGAGACATCACTTGTAATAGCCCTTATATATACATTATATAGTTTAAAGGTTTGTTTTCCTCTGTCATGTTTTCTATTTTGTGTAACATTTTCTGAATAATGCATTGGATTTCTTTATTATATTAGCCTGAATTTGTTTTGTTGACATTTAAATTCCTAAGGAACAATCGATACCTGTTTTATATTTTAAAAAAAGGTGCTTATGTATTTGTCATAACACTATTTGATTCTGGAAGAACCTGAGGCAAATTCAGTTAGCCATCAGTTCTAATCGTGCTTTAAGTCAAGTGGTTTTTCTTCCCCTAGAGGACACTCAGGGGTACTGTTGGCCTTTAAATGCAAAGGGAAACTGAAAACCAAACAAGCTTTCTATTTGACACTATCCGATGGGCATACTCTTCTCTCCCCAAGAAACTGTTTATTCATTAAAAATTTTCTTTTGGAAAGCTGATCTTCATTTTCTTGTCTTCGTACTGAAAAATGGTCAATATATTGGCAATTAGTGTAATGTATCGATAGCTGACAAGTGATAGCTCTCAGGATGGCCCGTTATATGCTAAAAACAAAGGACTTTGAGTCCCATAGACTATAGAATGCCAATTCTATTCCTATAAAATGCCAAAACCTCTAGTTAGTTCAGTCAGTTTTCAAACACTGCAGTGGGAAGGATTCGGTCAAGGCAAATTACCGTTGGACACATTCAGTACCTTTGTGGATCTCATTCTGGTTAATTTTTCCAGCATTTCTAAATGCTTCCCTATATATGCTGCTGACAAGGAGCAAATTTAATTATTTTGAATTTCAACAGCCTTTCCTTCCTTAGCCTTAACTTTCTTGTTGAGGTGCTAATGAGCTGTGAAAAGGCCAAATGGAAGAGAAATAAGAGCTCCAGATAATCCATACTCTGATAAACTACTCCCATGATAATTGGCAGTTTATGGTTCTTCTGGGACAGTGGGAGAAATAAGCAATGTTGGACAAGTACACAGAGCAACTCGTGTTAATAACATTGTGAAAGAAGTTTACAAGGCAATCACAATCTTTTTAAACAAATGTCATGGTTGTACCTTCAGGCCTAGGCACAATTGGATTATCTGAAAAGCTTTATAGGTCAGATTGAGTTGTATCCCAGCATTTCTAAATCGAGAGATTCTAAACATACTTATGACTCTTTCCCTTCTAGCTCAAATGAATGTCTTTTCCTTGATTTATAGTCTCCCCAGAACAAACACACATTTGGCCTTCTCTTTCTGCTCATTTGCATGATTTTTAATTCCTCTTCATGTTAAGGTTTTTAATTGCTGACATATTTTAATATTAAAGGTTTCATTTATTGTTTTAATTGGTGTATTTAAAGATAATTCTGTTCCCTTCCTAGTGTATGAGATGAGGCCAACATATAAAAAATACTTTTTTATAGGATAGGCAGTGATTTTGTTGAAAATTTCCAAGGGTTGTACAAATCAAGAAAATGGTAACTGATTTACCTCAAGAGTAGTTTTTAAATGTAATGAAACATTTTTAAATATAGTATTTATTATCTCAGCATGTGAACATAGAATTTTTATTATTTTTGTTTCTTTCCCTTGATTTTTTTTTCAACAGGAGAGCAGTCACTTTGAAACATGCCAATAGGCATGTTTTTAAAATTTATTTTTCTTTATCAAGTTTTTATTTAATTTCTGGTTAGTTAACTTACAGTGTAATACTAGTTTCAAGTGTAGGATTTAGTGATTCATCACTTACACACAACACCCATCGCTCATCACAGCAAGTGCCCTCCTTAATACCAACCACCCATTTAACCCATCCCCTTCATACCTCCCCTTCTGCAACCCTCAGTTTGTTCTCTACAGTTAAGAGTTTGCTTTCTGGTTTCTCTCTCTTTTTTTACCCCTATGTTCATAGGCATGTTGCAAATTTTGATATACATATGTTCTCCTTATGACCATGTGTCAACAAAAATCCCAGTAATACGGTTGCTACACATACGGTAATATCCATAATTTTATGTGGTGATTTAAAAATTTAAGTATATACATAAATTTTAGGGCTTTTGCTAATGAAGCCCATGGTAAATTTTATAAAATCTTTATGTGAACAAGTTATCTATTAAGAACACAGAAATCGTATGCTAAAGTCTGCCGGAGTCGGGCTCCAGCAGGTTGATGGGTCCCTGAAGGATGGACGGTGTCAGCAAGGAAGAGGGAGAGAGCTCAGAGATTCTTTCTGATCACCGGGCAGGCGTCTCTCTCCTATCGGTTTTGATGCCTTTGTTTATAGGTCAAACAATAACATGACATCAGAAAATGGAATTTTTACAGTGGATAATTCTCTGTGATAAAATGCTTTGGAAAGTGTATAGAGATAGGTTTTACAAAAGTATTCTTGCAGAACTACCCAATCATAGTGAGGTTGAGTAAATCTTACAACTTAAGAAAATAACAGGGTGTTCTTAGTGAAAAACAGGATAACATACACATTTGTTTAAGTCAGTAATGCTAAGATTAAGGTCATAGGTTAAGATAGGCTAGGAGTCATTCTGTCTGGCTCACAAGAGGAAGAATGTATTTGAGCAGGTTAATAACTTTTTGATTTGATGCTGAATGAGTAAACACCATGGGGACCCTAAATGTGTCAGCCTTTGTATTTGGGTTTATGTTTTAACTGCTCTTATCCATTCTCATCACAGCTGCCAGTGTGAGGGAAGGTGTTTGTGGAATGTAGACCTTAGGGAAGGGACTGCTATACATCACAAGTTAGCAAAAGTATATGTAGTAACATATGTTCTGCCCTTATCTGTTCCTTCTGTCTAAATTAGGCTCTCTGTCTCCGGGCCAGACTGAATTGTTCAGTTATATTCCTTATGGCACCGGAGAGCCAACCGTGCCTTTAAAGAGTTTAGCTCATTTCCAATACATAGAATAGCCTCTTAGAGTGCATTTACCTTTTTGTCTATGATTTCTTGAATAGCTCTGGCATGAGAAACATTTTTAGTTAGTTGATTTACATGTTGAGCTGTATGAACCTCTTGGACTAACACAACGGTAGAAACAGAATTGTACACATAAAGGTCAGTCTTTTATGAGTAAGGGTCATTACCCTGTTTATAGCTCAAGGGAAAGTATCGAGGAAAACAGGACCTTCTGGAGACAGGATATCTGTTCCCGTAATAACAAAAGCAGAAGTTCCTACAATAAGTTCCTTCACAAGGTGCAAACATTATACCAGGGCCAGAATAAGGGGACAAGTCACTGATGCTACCAATCAACAAGGTGCCGTAGCAGTTACTGCTCAAGCAGAAACATTTGAGTGGGGGTGGATATCGGTCATCATCTGATGGCAGGAGCCTTTGCAAACCTACCTTAACTTCACAAGGAGTTTTCTCAACGAGTGAGTTCAGAATGGCTAACAACAAAAGTCAGTCCATGTAACATGTGACGTTGGATCCAAAAGGGTCTGGGGGAGAGAGAGATTTGGGTGAATCACAGAATTCCATCAATAGTTCTGAAGATGAATGAGAGAGTTGCAATTATTACACTTACATAAAATACGGCACAGTACTGTATTTTGATCCTTAACTGCAATTTTACCAATCTATCTATCTCTGGGAAATGTTTCTTCCCCTTAAGTTATTAAAAATGCCTGGCAACATAGTTAAAATTACAGCTTCTGTGAGCCAGATATTGAGTTCATCTCCCATCTCTTTTTTATTAACTGTGTGACCTTGTTCTCACCTCTGTGTATCTGGTCTCCTTGCTGTAACATTTACACAGTAATCATCCCTTATATTGTAAGGTTAAATTAGGTAACTTAATGGGATGCTTATACCATATCTTAGAAATAGTAAACACTCAATGCATTATACTTGGGTTCTAATTATAAATTCTGTAGCTGTTCAGAGGGAGAAGAAAGTATCATAGATTAGAGCAGAGTCTACAAAGTGGGGAACTCCCACATAGGCACATGGGATGATCCATTGGAGGTCTGGTAGAATATATCACAATGTCTCTTCATATGTTTTTTTAATTAAAATTAAGAAAAAATATTAAAATTATTACTGTGTAATATACATGTTTTCAGATGATTTCATGTAATGTAGGGTACTTGATACCCTCAATGGAAAGTCAGAGATCTTTAATAGGATAGATTGATAGTGGGTCCCTCCCCTGTTTAGTGCCACTGGAGTTCTAGATGCATTGCAATGCTTGTGAACAGTTCTGTAGGTTTATAGATTGTGTTATCTTAAGTAGTAGAATACTTAATTTTCCAGTGAAATGGAAGCATCCTAAAAAGTCTTTTTTACTACACAGTAGTGTTTTAGTTATCTCATGGAAAAACAGTTGAAAAAACTTAGTTTTGCATCTTCTTTTTAAAAAACACAAGTATTCTAAATATGCTGAACATTTCTGTGTTGGCAGGTGGCGATGAGGACTATTTTATTTCTCAGGTATTTCCAAAAACATTAAAAACACTTGATCTTTCCTTTCAAGGCTCAGTTCTGTACTGACAATGATCAAGAAAGAAGCTGCATTTTATTTTTTTTTAAATTTTTTAAATGTTTTATTTATTTCTAGGAGAGAGAGAGAGAGAGACAGCATGAGCAGGGGAGGGTCAGAGAGAGAGGGAGTCACAGACTCTGAAACAGGCTCCAAGCTCTGGGCTGGCAGTCAGCACAGAGCCCGACGCAGGGCTCGAACCCACGAACCGCGAGATCATGACCTAAGCGAAAGTCAGACGCTTAACCGACTAAGCGACCCAGGCGCCCCAGAAGCTTCATTTTATAAGAAATGCATGCTACGCAGAGAACATTTTAAGATATTTAAGGATATTTGGTGTGGAGTTTGGTGAGTTCCCCTTTAAGTTCCAGCCCAAATATCATCTCTTGTATGACTTTTCCTGATCCTTTACAATAATGCTCTCCAATTTTATAAATTGAATATGATTTAAATGTGTTTGGAAAGTGATTTAAAAAAAAAAATATGTTTGTAGTAGAAATAAACAAGTAGGGAGGTGAAACATGCACATGGCTGATGTGTAGGTTTCCAGAATCCTGAAATAGAGAATGGAAGGAAACATCTGAGCCCAAAATACATGATATGGTATGAGTTGGGGACTTTATATTAAGAGTAAAATTGCTAGTTTATTGCATACAGGAATGACATACTCATGATAAATATTGCAACTGTTCTCAAGTTGTCTTGAAGTAATCAGAAGAGGAGAGGGAATCAGTGTGGAAAGAATGTCATTAATGTAGTTCTTGTGATGTTTCAGGGAACAGTTTGTCAAAGTATCACTGCTGATATTTGGGGCCCAATCATGTTTTGTTGGTGGAGTGGTAGGGGTGGTGACTACTGTACTTGAGCTGCTGCTGAGCAGGGCATTGTAGGTTGTTGAGCAGAATTCCTTGCCTCTACCCGCTAAGTGGCCTACATGTCAGTAGCAGCCTCCACTTCAGCAATAGCCACCAAAACTGTCTTCAGATATTGTCAAATGTTCTGAAGAGTGTAAAATATTCTTTTGGAAAACCAGTGTTTTACGGTGATGCCACTAGGAATAGAAAAGAAGAGGTAAATGCAAAATAAATCATAAAGGATGTTGCTTTCTCGACAGCTTTCAACCAAACTGCTAAATGAAAAACAAAGTTAATTTCATAATAATAGAAGTTAAAAAAAAACTATACACACATGACTTTATGAGAAGTATTTTCTATGTCAGCCTTACTTGGGACTCTGTTTTGCTTTCCTACTCAGTTTTCTATTGGCTTATTTTATAATACATACATAATACTCTAAAATCCTTTTTTAGCATCATTCTGACATCAGGAGTGGTTTCTCTTAGCTTGTACCCCACCCTGACTTTTGAGATATGAGAAGAAGCATTAGTACAAAAGATAAAAACTTGTCCAAAGATTCCACACTTTTAATCTCTGTCATTTACGATGAGTCCACATGCACACTTCTCAGTTCTCAGAACGTTGAGATTAAAAACTTTAATTGTCAATAAGACCTTGAAGTATAAACCATGAAGCATGCTCACTCTTGTTAAGAATGAGTGATACAATGGAAGGAAGTGCCCACTGCATTCACTTGATTCTCTGCATGCATCTTTTAGTCCAGCTGCCCGTGCAGGGCAGAAAACTGCTGGGCTTTTATTTGCCTTAATTGACTAAGCCACCCAGACATGCTTTATTCTACTTTCTCATCGTACTGGGCGCACATTACCTCTCTAAACTATACTATCTTTTATTTATTTATTTTGTCTTTTCTTGATCCCCTCCTGAAAAAATGTGTCTTGATTACTGTCATCTAAAATGTAATAGGACCTTTTCTATAAAATCATAAGGATGGAAAATAAGTAATCATTGCTACAATGAAAGTTTAGAAAGTTCTTCTAAACCAATGAAAGTTTAGAAAGAAAATAATAGAAGAGCTAAATAGATTTTATTTTACTTATTTATTTCTATTTATGTATTTTTGAGAGAGAGAGAGAGTGTAAGCAGGGGAGGGACAAAGAGGGATGTGTTCCTAAACAAACACACACTACCAATTCACACGGGAAGAGATAGAAAATCTTATCGTATGCATAATTAGTGAAGAAATTGAATCAATTATCAAAAATCTCCCGATAAATAAGAGCCCTGAGCCAGATGGCTTCCCTGACGAATTCTACCAGACATTTAAAACAGAATTAATACCCATTCTTCTCAAGCTATTCCATAAAATAGAAATCGAAGGAAAACTTCTGGAATCATTTTACAAAGCCAGCATAACTTTGATTCCTAAGGCAGACAGAGACCCAGCAAAAAATAGAACTACAGGCCAGTATCCTTGATGAATACAGATGCAAAAATCCTCAACAAGATACTTGCACATCGAATGCAACAGCACATAAAAAGAATTATCCACCATGATCTAGTGGGATTCATTCCTGGGTTACAGGGCTGGTTCAATATTCACAAATCAATCAATGTGATACATTAACCAAAGAAAATATAAAAACCATATGATCCTGTCGATAGATTCAGAAAAAGCATTTGACAAAATACAGCATCCCTTCTTAATAAAGATCCTCGAGAAAGTCAGGATAGAAGGAACTTACTTAAACATCATCAACGTCATCTATGAAAAGCCCTCAGCTAACGTCATCCTCAATGGGGAAAAACGGAGAGCTTTCCCCCTGAGATCAGGAACATGACAGGGATGTCCACTCTCACCACTGTTGTTTCACATAGTGCTGGAAGTCCTAGCATCAGCCATCAGACAACAAAAGGAAATAAAAGGCATCAGAATGGGCAAAGAAGAAGTCACACTTTCACTCTTCACCGGTGACATGATACTCTACGTGGAAAACCCAACAGACTCCATCAGAAGCCTACTACAACTGATCCATGAATTTGGCAAAGTTGCAGGGTACAAGATCAACGTACAGAAATCGGTTGCATTTTTATACACCAATAATGAAGCAACAGAAAGAGAAACCAAGTAATGGATCCCATTCACAATTGGAAAAAAAAAATGCCTAGCAACAAACCTAACCAAGGATAGAAGAGGTCTGTATGATGAAAACTGTAGAACACTTATGAAGGAAATTGAAAAAGACACAAAGAAATGGAAAAACATTCCATGCTCATGGGTCAGAAGAATAAATATTGTTAAAGTGCCATTACTACCCAAAGCAATCTACACATTCAATGCAATCCCAACCAAAATTGCACCAGCCTTCTTCTCAAAACTGGAACAAACTATCCTCAAATTTGTATGGAACCACAAAAGACCCCGAATAGCCAAAGTAATATTGAAGAAGAAAACCAAAACGGGAGGCATCACCATCCCAGACATTAGCCTCTACTACAAAGCTGTAGTCATCAAACCAGTATGGTATTGGCACAGACACAGACACACAGAACAATGGAATAGAATAGAGAACTCAGAAGTGGACCTACGAATGTATGGCCAACTAATCTTTGACAAAGCAGGGAAGAGCATCCAATGGGAAAACAACAGCCTCTTTAACTGATGGTGGTGGGAGAACTGGACAGCAACATGCAGAAGAATGAAACGAGATCACTCTTTTACACCATGCACAAAAAAAAAATCTCAAAATGGTAAAGGACCTGAATGTGAGACAGGAAACCATCCAAATCCTAGAGAATAAAGCAGGAAACAACCTCCTTGACCTCAACCACTGCAGTTTCTTACTTGACACATCCTCACAGGCAAGGGAATCAAGAGCAAAATTGAACTGTTGGGACCTCATCAAGATAAGAAGCTTCTGCACAGCAAAGGAAGCAATCCATAAAACTAATAGGCAACCTACAGAATGGGAAAAGATAGTTGCCAATGACATATCAAATAAAGGGCTAGTATCCAAAATCTATAAGGAACTCACCAAACTCCACACCCCAAAAACAAATAATCCAGTGAGGAAATGGGCAGATGACATGAACAGGCACTTCTCCAAAGAGGACATCCAGATGGCCAACAGACACAGGAAACGATGCTCAGTGTCCCTCCTCATCAGGGAAATACACATCAGAACCACACTGAGACACCACCTCACCCCGGTCAGAGTGGCTAATATGAACAAATCAGAGGACGCTAGATGGTGGCGAGGATGTGGAGAAACGGGCACCCTCCTACCCTGTTGGTGGGAATGTAAACTGGTGCAGCCCCTCTGGAAAACAGTGTGGAGGTTCCTCCAAAAATTAACCATAGAACTCCCCTGTGACCCAGCAATAGCAGTCTAGGAATTTCCTCAAGGGATCCAGGAGTGCTGATGCATAGGGGCACATGGACCCCAATGTTCATAGCAGCACTCTCAACTATAGCCAAAACATGGAAAGAGCCTAAGTGTCCATCAACGGACTAATGGATCAAGAAGATGTGGTTTATCTATACAATGGAATACTACATGGGAATGAGAAAGAATGAAATCTGGCCATGTGGAGCAACATGGATGGAACTCGAGGGTGTTATTCTGAGTGGAATAAGTCAAACAAAGAAAGACAGTTTCCGTATGTTTGCACATATAGGTGGATTAGGAGGAACTTAACAGAGGACCATGGGGGAGATGAAGGGGAAAAATAGTAGGGGAGAGGGAGGGAGGCAAACCATGAGAGACTCTTGAGTACTGAGAACAAATTGAGGGCTGATGGGGGTGGGGGAAAGGTGAAAGGGGGTGATGGGCATGCGAGAGGGCATTTGTTGGGATTAGCACTGGGTGTTATATGGAAACCAACTTGACAATAAACTCTGAAAGAAAAAAAAATAACTGGTTTTATGAACCTGAGCTATAACTTACTCTAATAATTTTATTTACTTTATTTATTTATTATTTAGATGTAACTGTAATATAGCATTATATTAGTTTCAAGTGTACAGCACGTGTGTAGAACGTAATGATTCATGATCTTGTAAAAGGTTTGCGATAGTTTCTTAACATCCATCACTATGCATATTTACAAATAAATTACATATGCATTTTTATTTTATTCATAAGAAGTCATATTAAGATATTTTGTGAAAGTGCTGTTTCATAGATTCTGAATTTGTTTTCTTCATTAATAGAGATTTATAAAATTGTGGTAAAGATAAGTGTTTGTAATCCAAACAGCGTGTTTTTAAATCCCAGAACAGCAAATTACCTTTTTGATTTTTGGCATATTGTTTAATTTTTCTGCTCCCATTCCCTCATCTTACTATGCTCTGTCATCCTGATTTGCTGTGTTAAAAAATGATATAGTGCACGTTAAATGCCTAACAAATTGACTGACACTAAGTGCCAAATAAATAACGGCAGCTGTTGTTATTGCTTTTATAGATGTAGTTGTTGTTGTTGTGATTGTTGTTTTCATATTGCCATAACAGCAGAATCCTCATTAGGGCTTAACTTGGAACTGGATTTCAGGCCCAAGCAGTATTAAAAATTACCTATTTAAGGGTATGATTAGATTGAATGTCATGTACAGTGTTGCATGATGGATTAATTTCTCATATATCACTTGTGGAATCATTTTTTGTACTTCAAATAATACCATGGTTTACATGTTATGTCTCTGAGGAGACACAGGGAACTGTGGCAAGAGTATTTCCACATACTAATACAGGTCCCTGTGAACTATTCTCCTTTTATTTAGTAAAAGAACCACTTGCTTATCCCTCTGTAATCCATTAACTTTCCAATAATCTTTGACTGAAGAAGAAACAGATTATAAACTACACCAAAAAATTGAGTATCTGTGCATTGACTCGACTCTTAAAAATGTATGACACGTTAAAGGGAGCTACGTGATTAGATTTTCAAATGTTCTTGAAGTGTTTACACATTCAAGAACAATAGAACTGTTTTTATCCAGGTTCAAAGTCCTATCACATTTTAAGTTTGCATTCAGGAAGTTGCCAGAATAGATTGGTTTCAACAGAAATATAAAACTACTCAGTAATAGATTGTGCCCTCTGGAAACGTCCTAGCTATTTTTCTCAGAGCTTTGTGGTTTGCTGGATTGCTGGTTTCACTACCTATATGTAGCCATTTGATGACTTACCTCACTTTGAATTGCCAAAATCATGCTTCTAAAAATACACACAGCTCATTCAACTGTGTTTCCTCATAAAAGTCATTTGCCATTTCAATGAACATTGGTCCCCAAATACAGCCATTGTAGAACATTTCTTGGAAACTAGAATGTGCTTAACATTTTATTTGCATCATTTCATATAATCTTTTCATCAGTCCTATGGAGATATATATTTTATATTCCTTGTTTTACAGATGGGGAAACTGAGATGCAGAGAGGCTAAATAAGATTAGACAGATAGTAAACTGGGTTTTAAAAAAGTTAGATAATGAATTAGTGTCAAGGCTATTGCTCTATATTTTATTACAACAATTTCTGTCGCTGGAAATCAGTTTTCAGACATTTGTCCTAGACATTGCAAGACTGACACGTATACTCATTTGTCTTCCCTCATTACTTCATTTTCTCCTCTCTACTCTTGCACCTTTATGAAATAGCAACATCTTCAAGGAACATAGGTGACAATATCTGTAAGTCCTCATGCAAAGGGACAATCACTTAAGCCTCTGAAGTATGTGGATACTGTTGAATAAATTTTAGTGTTCTTAATTTTGAAAACAACCAGAATTGTTTCATCCATCCATCGTTATACCTCTCATCTGAATCATTATTTGCCCAATGTACCACAGAGAAACGTAAACCACTGTGATAAAGACAGAAATTAAAAGGAGATTGAAGCCCAGGATAAAAAACTAGTTCCAGGTGATGATACTGGCATCTTCAGTCACAAAATGATTGGTAACATTTTGTTATGCATATATCTTCTGTAAAAAGCAAAGATGAAATTTCCTAGAAAATTTCCTTTGCTGCCATGATATGCATGAACCAGCCACAAGTTTAGGTAAAATATGAAATACTATAGCAATAAATAGATGTTTCGGGAAGCGGGAACCAAAGGCATTAGCCTCTCTACATATATCAGCTTCTAAGTTCTCTGTTCCTTGGGGGAGGTCTTTGAGAGGACATGACTACTCCTTGACCTATGAGCTGGACCGTGGCAGTTGGAGGTCCCCTCACCCCTTCCTCTGACCTTGGAATGATTCCACTCGGCTTCCCCACTCCTAGAGCTGCCCCAAGGATGCAGCTTTGGGAGAGTGATGTAATGTTGAGCCCATCTGGACAGCCTATGTGGCTGAACTCCATTAAGATTCTATATGAACAAGGCTTGTATGTAAGTTCCCTTGTTTATTGAACTTGCCACCTAACTATCTGGAGTGGCTTGCCTCTTCAGTTGGTTTCCCTCTGCCTTCCACATAGACGGATCGATTTTAGATTACACCTGGGAAGCTCCCAAGGAGCTTCAGAACCACCACTGTTAAAGATGGATTTGTAAAGAATGTGTTTTGTTCCAAGGGTTCTATTGAAAATGTGCACATGTGAAATTCAAGCACGTTGTCTCTTTCATGGGTTTACCTGTGCTGAAAAGCTAGAATTGTTTCCAATTTTGTTTCCTGAACTACAGAAAATATTTTTTTAAATCTTGACCTAGAGCATACATATATGTACACATATATACCTTAATATGTATATATGCATATCTGAGATGAAAATTCACATACAATATTAATCCTTAACATAAATGACACAGGCTAATATTTATTTTATTTAATTTTAAAGAGAATATTCCTGGTGATGACTCATTAAATATTCCTGGTCGTGACCCACCAAAATAATTTCATGAATCACTCATGAATCATGACTAACAAATTTGAAAAATAGTTGTCCAGACAAAGAAGGAATTACTCAGAGCCCCACTGACAATTTTGGCCATAATCATTTATATATGTTGAGTTGATTTTATGGATATAAATAATGATCAACTGAGTTAGTTATTTTACACAGCTTATTCCTGTTTGAGTTTAACTTTAATAAGGCTGTCTTTGCAAAGTTTTTTGTTTTATGAACATCCTCAGACAAAACTTTCAGATTCAGAATTTATGAGTACTAGACATCATGTCCTTGAGTATAAAGATTTGCCTTTTAAAATTGTCTCCAAAATTTCAAGCCTCTGTAAATATCAGTAAATCATGAAGTGTTTATTTTATTTCTATTGAAGTGTAGTTGGCATACAATATTTTACTAGTTTCAGGTGTACAACTAGTGATTTGACATTTATATACATTATGAAATGATCACCATAATAAGTCTAGTTTCCATCTATCACCAGAGTTGTTACAATATTATTGACTGTATTCCCTGTGGTGTACTTTACATCCTCATGACTTAAGCATTTTATAACTGGAAGTTTGTACCTCTTTGTCCTCTTTACTTATTTTACCCACTCTGACAACCACCAGTTTGTTTTCTGTATTTATGAGTCTCTTTCTGTTTTGCTGTTTGTTTGTTTTGCTTTTTAAAAAAGGTTCCACATGTAAGTGAGATGATACGGTATTTGGTATTTGTCTTTCTCTGTCTGACTTATTCCACTTAGCATAATGCCCTCTAGGTCCATCTGAGTTGTCACAGGTGACAAGATTTCTGTCTCTTTTATGCCTGAGTGATATTCCACTGTATATATATGTGACATCTTCTTTATCTACTTATCTATCAGTGGGAATGTTTACTTTTCTAATCTAAGTTGTACATTTGTAAAATGTATTGTGTAACTTGAGTAGCAGTGTTGTTTACAGTTTACCATTTTGAAAAGATAATTTGAAATCAAGATCATTAATGATTTTTAGAACTTTTATGCAGGAGCTAGGTTGAAGTTCGACTTTCATAAAGGTTTAATTTAATTGAGACTTACTCTTCTAAGTTTTTTGGATCACTTTTTCCACAATAATTTTTTGGCTTTTGAAATCTGGACAGTGACTTAAGATGATAACATTGGAGTACACTGAGTTTCATAATGGTTGTTATATATATAGGAATCCAATAATAATTACAGCTATTATGCACTTGATAGGGTTCTTACAGACTATCAGGCATTCTTCTAAATGCTTTATATACTATTCTTTAATTCTTCCCACAATCGTATTAGGAAAGTATTACTGCTCCTGTCTTACAAAGGAGGAAACTAAGGCTAATAATAGGACTAAGTAACCTTCCCAGGGTAATAAGACCTCAGTCTAGAGTAAACATTCAAACACTGTCTCCAAAGCCCTGGGGTTTTACAACCAGGCCCTACTGTACATGATAATAAAGCACCGTCTCCTCTCACCTGTAACCCAGAGAAGCCAAAATATCCAGAATTGAATTGTGTTATTTTTCACCTACACACAGGGCTGGCCACACAACGTGCAGTACAGTGAGAAATGAAATACAGGGCCCCTTGTTCAAAGAGCAGGAAGGAAGGTGCTCTTAAAATTAAACTATAAAACTGTTTGCTTTATTCCATGGTCCCTCCTTCTTGACTTGCCATCGTGTTTTTTTATTTGCCGTTTAACTTCATACTGAACAAAGAAAATTAAAATTTTAAAGTATTAGCATGAGTTTTATTGCTCATTGTTATATTGTGCAGTTGCGGTTGTGAATGCAAATATAAGACCATTTAGCTCCTGCAGAATCACCAGCACTATACAATTTGGATTCCGTAGCTTGTACACGCCTATGTATTTCATTCTTAATGTGGAAACATTGCACAAATAACTTTGCTGTTTTTATTTCACTTCTTGATAGGTGCACATTCTACTCCTATTCTGTCCTTTCAGCATTTCGATGAGTAAGGCAGGTTTGGAAGGACAAAGAACCCAGGACTGCCCTTTCCCTTTCTTTCTTTGTCCTCAATTTCAGCCTAAATGGTTGGCTAATATGGCAAGGAAATACGACTAAGAAAGGATATCCAAGGGCTCTCTGGTCATGTGTGTTTTCTTAGAATTGCCTTCTTTCTGCATTTGAAGCAAGTCCTGGTTCAAACAGAAAACACAAGTCCTTGGGGCTGTTAGTGCCATCGGTCATTCATACACATACTTCCCTTGTACTCACTCCTAGCGTTGCTCCATCCTCACATAACATGTGTCCACCTGAATTTTATGCTTGTGGCACATCAATAACAGTGTATCAATAACAGTGTATCAATAACAGTGTATACAAATGGGGGCAGACACACATAATATACACATTTCATTTGTCACCTTATTGGACTTCACTTACATTACCTGCATTCAAAGATAAAATTATTGGGGCGCCTGGGTGGCTTAGTCGTTTAAGCATCCGGCTTTCGCTTGGGTCATGATCTCGCAGTTCGTGGGTTCGAGCCCCGCGTCCAGCTCTGTGCTGACAGCTAGCTCAGAGCCTGGAGCCTGTTTCAGATTCTGTATCTCCCTCTCTCTCTGACCCTCCCCTGTTCACGCTGTGTCTGTCTGTCTGTCTCTCTCTCTCCTAGAAATAAATAAAAAAATATTAAAAAAAAAAAGATAAAATTATTAAGGGCAGTGTCAAGAGACAGATAAAACAAACAAGGCCTGCTTCTGGGCCTCCGGGCACTGTACCACTGCTTGGGTTGCACAACCATGAGGCTGTTCTTGTCTACATTCATCTCCCAGGCTGCCTTTGTATGACTTTCCTCCTCTTAATGCTAACTTTGATATCTCTTATTAATAGTAATTAGGGATGAAGAGAAGGGATACATCATGGAACTTGTTCAAACCCCTTAGACCTTCAGAAATTTGTCTTGACCTTGAGGTGGGGCCATGCAAATAGGTCTCTGTGGGTCCTTATGCTGTTTGAAATACTAGAGTTGGGTGATTGTCACCTACCAGGATGACATATTTCTGCCACTTCTCTGGAAACAGATGAAGAGTGCATCATTTGATGAAAATAACACACCAAGCACTGCTGCAATATCTTTCCATCTTAAAGGACTTAATAGTTGAAGAAATTTATGAGTAAAGTTTCAAAATGGTAGCATTTATCGGAAGAGCATAATTAAGTTGGTGCCAGCACCTCAGTAGGATAAGGCCCAGCATTGAGAGGGACTAGAAATTCAAGGCTGACCTTCCAGAGGAAAGGCATCAGAAGGATGGATTTCTTTTCTAGACAAGATCATGTGATCTCCCAAGTAGCTTCTGGCGTTCAACTCGCCTTTTGCTTCCTTTTCAGAACGCTGCTTGTTTGGGCCTGCTATTTGCTTACTATCTTTGGACTGTATAGAAGATCCCTCTCCAAATATGTCTTCAAATTTTTTGTCCTGCATAACTGTGTCAACAGTTTATGTCCTTTACTTCAGCAGGAAACCCTCTTGAATATAGTCTTTCTTAAGGCGTTTGAAACCCAGCAATGTACCATGAGCTTACCCAAATAAAAATTCATGCACATTTTGTTGTTTACTCAAATTCTTACCATTGGCATTTGCCCTAATAATACTAAAGCAGGAGACACATTGGTTATCCTGAGTCGTCTCCTCTTACTTGGTAGTACTGATCCCATTGCTTCTGAATCCCTGCTGACACCCAACGAGGTTTAGAGGTCAGTATTCCATCCTGGAAAGTAACCTGTCATATACAGGTGAGTCTTTTAAAGTCTCCATTACTTTACTCTCATTGGCTTGAGATGGGGAGGATGTATGGACATGCATAGTACTCTCACTACTCCAGAAAAATCTTTTCTCATCAGTTTTCTCCGGTCAGTCTCTGTGATGCTGCTTCTATACCTTCAGCTAGGTAGTGGGTTGAGAGTGGTGGGACCAGTCTTCTGGTTCCTTCTTAGCAGTGCCTTCATAGGTGGCCTAGATAATCTCTTTAGAATTATGGACACTTTGTACCTGTTGTTCTCAGCTTTCTGGTTACAAAAGAAATTTAGAGATTCAAGACAACTGTTGGGAATCTTACTTGACATCCTACTAATTAAATGTAGAAGCAGGGGCACCTGGGAAGTTCCATAGGTTGAGCCTCTGACTTTGGCTCAGATCATGATCTCACAGTTCTTGATTCTAGCTCCACAGCAGGCTCTCTGCTGTCAGCACAGAGCCTGCTTCAGATCCTCTGTCGCCCTCTCTCTGCACCTCCCCCACTCATGCTCTCTCTCTTTCCAAAATAAACATTTATAAAAGAATGTGGAAGCAAATACTCCATATTTTACATCTCCCATGATAACATCTTGCTACTGAAACCATGACCTTCTGGAAATAAAAGCTTAATATATAGAAGTCATCATGCTGTTAGAAATTTCAGTTGTGAGTGAGGTATTTCTGTTTAAATTTTACCTGCTTCCCTCATTTATTTTCAAACAGGTAACTTTTCTGCTCTTTAAATTTTCAGAAATATTTCATTCCTTTCTCTTGGGAAGAGATGAGATGTTTCTTTTAATGTCATTGCAAAAGTATGTAAATATAATACCAACAATGTATATATGTAAAGGATTGAAGACATAAGATGAAAACGTTACCTACAATTGAAAATTTGTAGCATTTAAGATACAACATGAAGAGATGATGTATTAATTCATTTTTTTTTGCAATCCAGAAAAGCTTTAATAAAATATTAATTTGAAGTGGATTTCAACTGCCATTTGAGAATTTGTGTGTATGTTTGTGAGCTGTTAAAATGCCGACTTGGTATTGTATGTCTGCTATTCATGTCTCTGATAATGCAAGTGGACATTTCTAGCATTTTAAATATTTGATTTATCGTGTAATGTATTGGAACAGTCTGCAAAGATACTAATTGTCTAACACCCAATTTATTTTATTGCTCAGCCCTTGGAAGCTCCGGAAGACAAGTCACTTGGCCGTTCATCAATGGAGACTGAGGTAACCCTGGACAGTTACCAAACAGCTTTAGAAGAAGTACTCTCATGGCTTCTTTCTGCTGAGGACACACTGCAAGCCCAGGGAGAGATTTCTAATGATGTAGAAGAAGTGAAAGAACAGTTTCATACTCATGAGGTAAAGCAAAACGTTGATGGATGCATCAAAGCACATGACTTGTCATAATGGCAAGTCCCTCTTTTTATCTGAATTACTCTTTCAGATCCTTGTAGTTTGGTCATTTAGTTTTTATTTTGAAATGGAAGCAAATCCGTGTTTATGGGCATGGGATTCCGACAGTTCGCATTTAAAGTTCTGTGTTGCCGAATGACACTTGAAATTGGTGAGATCTCATTTTGCCAGTGATTCATGTCAGGGACATGAGAGCCCAGCTCCCTTCTCTTGGGTTAAGGTGATGCTGGGTTATAACCTACACTCTGAAGGACCCATGCAGCATCAGGCTACACCGCCCTCCATGGGAGACTTTTCTTGAAATGACACACTTGCTTTCCACCCCTTTCATGTCCTGTTTCCTGCTCCTTTGGCTGCTTTGCAGGTCTTCCTGGGAGCTTTTACTCAGAAAATCATTTATCTCAGGATCTGCTTCTGTGGAAGGTGACTTAGGCTAGTAGTTGCCCTTAATTCATATTTAAAACACTATTGGATTTTCTTAAATAAAAACTGAAATCCTTTTACTGGGAATGTAATTTAAATGGGCTACTGATTTAAAAATGGAAAAAGATAAAATTGATAACCATAATGATTTACCTAAAGTGTCCACTTTTGTCACCTTCTTTTTCTGTCAGGGGTACATGATGGATTTGACATCCCATCAAGGACGGGTTGGTAATGTTCTACAATTGGGAAGTCAACTGATTGGAACAGGGAAATTATCAGAAGATGAAGAAACTGAAGTACAAGAACAAATGAATCTCCTAAATTCAAGATGGGAATGCCTCAGGGTAGCTAGCATGGAAAAACAAAGCAAGTAAGTCTTTGTATTTAATTCCTAAGAATAGCGAGTTTTGGACTCGTGCAATTACCTTTATGTGGTTTCTCCTTTAAGTTGCAATTCTCAAGTTTGCTCGTAGAGCATGTAACTCCTTTTAGGGCATGTTTTGGTTGGATTTTCATGTCTGTTTCACTTTGTTTTTCATTTTTTTGATTGATGTGGAAAGGTTGGATAGAAGGACCATTATCTCCAGAACTCTCCTCTCAAAATTGCCAAAATTGATGTCACAGTTAACATTTTCTAAGTTTTCTCCAAAAATTAAAATGTGAATATGGAAGATTCAGAAATGTAAACAGGAAACCATGCCCATAAAATCATCTGTTAGGTACAGTTGACAGGAAATGTCTCTTCTGAAGGAAAAGCTCTCAAAATATTAAATAGTTTCTCATGTGTTTATGGAAATCCTCTTGAAAAAAAATGTTTCTCATCTGTGTTTGGAAATCGTTATGCAAGTACTGCACTGTAGTGAATTATTTTAAGAAAACATATTGACTTTATCAAAGAAGAATTTTTGAGACATTTCTGAAAATGGCATATTTTTTATAAAGGTAACAAGAAGATCTCATCATTCTGGATGTGTTGCATTGATTTATATTGTTAGGTGTGTGTATTCATGTAGAGCCTATCGAGACAAGATAGATTTATTTTTAAATGAAAAGAAATGAAGTGCCAACTGTGGATTTGAATACATTAAGCTAAAGAAATTGTCCAAGCGCCTTAAGTTTACTTAGCTATTATTTATGAAGATTAAAAGCTTTAAAATAGGACCAAAGAAACTCATTAGATATGCTGGGAAGATTGCTATTTCAATATTAAATTATAGTGTGACAATAGGGAGGGGGAAAACAGATGTTTTTTAAACTCGTGTCTTTTGAAAGAATAAATAAGGCATATATAGGATAGAGTTTTCACAAATATTGGTATTCCAAACCAGAAGATAGGAGTGTACACATACTGATGTTTTCTCCCACTGTGACCGTTTTGATGATTGCAACTAACCCTAGAAATTAGAGTTTCAACAGCCATATTATACCAATGGAGTCAGTCTCCTACCCATGTCCAAGGGTCAACTCATTTATTCCACCCATTTATTATCATAAATTATAAGACATAGAACCTCTTGCTTATGGTCGTGTCTCCACATTCTTCAGGTTATAACTTCTCTTTTCACTGATCTATGCAACTTAAAGAATCCTCAGACAAAACGTTCTTGTCTTTAAAATCCCACAGTGGAACCACTGTCTTCTCCTTCCTATGTTCTCTTTTTCCATTCTCTCCTGGAGGTAATTACCCCCATTATTCCCTCAGTACCTTTTTAATTTTTTTTAATGTTTATTTTTGAAGGACAGAGACAGAGTGTGAGCAGGGGAGGGACAGAGGGAGAGAGAGACACAGAATCCAAAGCAGACTCCAGGCTCTGAGCTGACAGCAGAGAGCCCAATGTGGGGCTTGAACTCATGAACTGTGAGACCATGGGCCAAGCTAAAATTGGATACTTAACTCACTGAGCCCTCCAGGTTACCCCCCATCCCTTTTTTACATAAGACTGACAATATAGCGTCAAGTGTTCACACTAATCAATGTATTTATAATATTTTGAGACTGAGTTATAAGAAAAGGTGAATTTAACCTAAAATTAAAATCCTAAATTTTTAAGTGGTTTTAAAAACAAGGTTAATAAAAAAAAAAAGCCTGTCTTGAAGGGCTATCTACTGTTAGATGACACCAGCATAGATACACATATGTGGATGAGAGTGCATACATCCATATTTACACACATACACGTACATACATACATATGGGTTTATGTGTGTAATTTCTTAACCCCCATCCTGCTGGAGGATGGAAAAGCTAAAATGGCAACATCAGTCCTTAGCTACAATTGACATCAAAAAACAGTTTGTCCTGGGGCCCCTGGGTGACTTAGTCAGTGAAGCATCTGACTGTTGATTTTGGCCCAGGTCATGATCTCAGGTCATGGGGTCGTGAGTTCAAGCCCTGAATTGGGCTCACTCTCTTTCTCTCTGTCTCTCTCTCTCCCTCTCTCTCTTCCTGTCTCTGTCTCTCTCTGTCTCTCTCCCTTTCTCAATAAATAAATAAACTTTAAAAAAAAGTTTATCCTGAGGGAAGATTTGGGCCCTTTGACATGTGTTTAAGGATTTGGAATGATTATTAGGAAGGCTGGCATAGTTTTTGCTAAAACATAGAGTTTTGAAAATAAGACACTAATATGGAACCACTTGTAGCACATAGTCATTTCTGGACAGTATTATTGAAATACCCATACACAAAGTATAATTTTGCAAAGCAAATTCAGAAATCTTTTGTGAGGTTGTAAAAGTAAGTCTTCCATATCACTTTCACTAACTTTGTGTGTGTTCATGCATAAAACCTATTAAATTCTAAATGAGATAAGCTATTATGCAAACCATGCTGGACCTGATTCTTAATAGATTTTTTTGAAGGAAGCAAAGAGCTAATTACGACAATAGAGTATCATCCGTATTTTAAAAAAATAATAATTCTAGGTTTTATTTCATGCTTTTATAGATTGCTACCCCTTCACTTTCCATTCTCATGAGCTTCACTGATGATAAGCTTCATAGGGAACGTCACCAATTGTTTCCAAACCTCTGCATCCTGTGAAGTAGGAAGGCATGATAAATTTCTTTCAAACAAAAATGAATCATCTTACGCTTCTCATCTCTCCCTCCCAAAGACAGAGTATGGATAGACCCCATCCAAAGTTGTCGTCCCTGCCGAAGTACAGATTTTGTGATGAAAGGAATGATAATTATAATTTGTCTGGGCATATGAGATATAACCGAAGCCATGCTAGAATTCTTAAGTTGCTATCTTATAACAAATGTAAAAAACAAAACAACAAAAAAATAACTGGGAATATATATATTTCACGTGTGTGTGTGTGTGTGTGTATACACACACACACACACACACAAGTATTAACAAATATTAATGGAGTACCTCAAGATACCAGATACATTTCCAGGCACTAGGAACAAAGTACTGGTCGTAAGAGGTTAAGTCCCAGATCTCCTGAAGCTCTAGAGAGGCTGTTACAAAAAACAACCCAAGAGGGGCACCTGAGTGGTTCATTTGGTTAAACTGTAGACTCTTGAAATCAGCTCAGATCGTGATCTCATGGTTCGCCAGATGGAGCCTCACATAATGCTTGGCGCTGACAGTGCCCATAGCCTGCTTCTGATTTTCTCTCTCCCTCTTTCTCTGCCCCTCCCCCACTTACAGTTACTCTTTCTTAGAATAAATAAATGAACTTAAAACAAAAGTATTAAAAGACAAAAAACCTGAGAGAGAGGTGCCTGGATGACTCTGTTAAGTGTCTGACTCTTGATTTTGGTTCAGGCCATGATCTCACAGTTGATGAGTTTGATCCCACATTGGGTTCTGTACTGGCAGAGCAGAGCCTGCTTGGGATTCTTTCTCTCTCTCTCCCTCTTTCTCTGTCCCTTCCCTGCTTGTGTGCTCCTTCTCTCTATCTCAATCTCAAAAAAATGAACACTAATTTTTTTTATAATGAACCCAAGAGGATGAAAGGAGGGAGAAGCATCTCTGTATCACAGCGCCTTTTAATCTCCTCAGAAAACTTGTTCCTAGCTGATAGTTAGCCTTTGTGATCCAAGAATGTTATTTCTGGGGTGTTAGCATTTAATTTGAATTTGAATGACGAGAAGGAGTGTAACATTTCAGGCAGAGTTGACAGCCAAGGCAAAGGTGCTAAAATAGAAACACCTGGCTTGTTTCAGGAAGCAGAAAGTCAGCCTGAGTGGAGAGTCACAGGAGGGAAGGTTGCGTAGTGGAGGTATGTGACAACGTTAAAGGAGAGATAAGGGTCTCCTCTTGTATGGTGGTGTTAGGGTAAGAGAAGGGGGCTTTGAAGTTCTAGCGTAAGTAAGTGCAAGTGTTGCAGGAGTTTTGGTGTCTTTGTTCGTTTGTTTGTTTGTTTTTTTACCTCGGTACCTGGAATTCATCGTCTCACCGCTTGGACGAATGAAGAGTTAGACACAAAATAAAATGAGCAGCAGACAAAGTGTATTTATTGAAGTGTAAGATGAGTAAGTAAGAATAGTATGAAACCTCTCTTTGCAGAGGGGGCATTTAAAAGTGAATGCTCGCCTCCCTACTACAGGCACGTCGGTCTTTGTTTTATAAGATTTTAGTTGCCCCCTCTTTCCCTTCCCCCTTACTCCTTCTCAGATTCTAACCTCACTGGCTTCATAACTCTCTGTGCTGGGTCCTGCATTCCTGATTGGCTCCATTCTGTTGTGTGAAGAATCAGACTAGGTTCATACTGCCTTCTTATAGCATAAGTTTCATGGTTTACTTATTTTAGTTGTAAATAAGATGACTAGCCATGGGCTAATTATTTTAACTCTACCATAATGGTTAATAAATTGCCTCATATATATTTTTTTACTTTTTTCCCCAGCTTGTTCTAATTGCCTCCTTCTTCTTTTTTTTTTTTTTTTTTCTCCCAAAGACTGTCATCTTGAGTGTGTTTTCTGGGCACGAGGGAGTATGTCCAAGGTGATTGAAATTCGATTTGAAGTGAAAATTTTGCAATGGAAACATTTCAAAGTACACTTTATAAAGAAATGACAGTAAAACACATAAACATGCAGATGCTTCTCCCACCTTTCTTCTTCTTATTATTCCATTTCCATTGGATTCTTGTCTTACAAATTTCTCTCTCCTAAATTCTGATACCTTCATAGAGTTGATGATGATGCTAATGCAGCAAAGAAGTTTGTTAAGATACCTCTAGCCACACACTACTTTGGCACTAACACACTGCTCTCGGTCCATTAAAAATCTTTATTTATGAAATTGGAATGAAAGAACTAAGTGTCCCTAATCGCATAATTAAAATAAAATAATGAAAATAGAACAGTGCCTGTTGACATCCCCGAGTTGGCAACCTTATGGATAGGAGGTGAAATCATTTTTGTTTGGATTCCTTTTATGCTGGAGAATACCCTTTGGGTGGTGGGAGGTGAGAGACAAGAAAAAGGCAAAATTTCCAACTGTGGACGCGCAAGAAGACAACTGGCATAAGGACAAGAGCAAATCTCCTTCTCTATGAATAAACTAATTAATTTGATTGAAAAATGCAACCTGCAGAGAGAAAAAGAGATTTACTGACATTTCTACAAGGACTCATAAAGATAAGCGCAGCAAGTTCCATCAGCTTCTCTGATAATTGCGGTTAGGACATGCAGGGAGAAACTGAAGCCTTCGTGGTGGGGAGGGAAGAAAATGAAAGCAAGTCAGGAAGGAGGCCACGTGAAGTTACATTCTGGTTTACATCAGCAGCAAGAGAGAGATGAATAGTATGTGGGTGAAAACACAAACCAAACAGTTGGGAGTCACCATCAACACTTTGACTGGAGAGAAAAACATGTCTAACAAATCGGGTTCATCTCTTTTCCCACAAATATCTGTTCCGGTCTTGAAATGAGATGGCCTATGTGAGTGAATAGAGCAAAGGAGAACCTGAACAAATGATGGGTTTTCTCCCAAGTGAAGTAGCTGACATGCTGTGTATGTGAATATAGGAATGAATCGATGAACACATGAATTAATTTCTTCAGGTAGTTCCAGTCCATCAGATAAATTTGTTGTAGTGAGCATTTTAAAGATGCATAATCGCAGACTCTGATGTGTGATTTTATATCACTGTTTTGTTATTTCATATCTAATTTCTTCTAATAATGTTAGAATGACACATTCTTAGAGATCGAGGTGGTTCGAGGACCAGCAACAGGAACATTACCTGACAATTTACTAAAAATGCAGATTCAGTCCTCCGTCTGATCTACAGAACCAGAATCTGCCATTAACAAGATCCCAAGTGATCCCTAAGCACATTAAAGTTTGAGAGGAACTGATCTGCTTGAAACAGTTACAAAATAGTATAAATCCATATTCCTTCTGTGTAGACCCCTATTTGTAATATATTTTATCCCTATTTTTCTATCAAGGGATGGGCCAAATATTTTAACTTCTTTCTTAGAAGCTCCATAAATGATGCCAGTGATGTCTCATTTAATCCTCCAATATTAATATTATCTCATAGGGGTAACTAATGGAATCGCAGGATTTTTATAAGTAATAAACAATAGGGACCATGTGAGAGTACTGACAATCACTGGCCTATTAAGCAGCAGTAATTAACATACAGTAATGTGGTCATGTTCAAATGGATATGACTGGCCATCACAACTTTTTTTCCTGTAGATAGTGTGCAGTTAAAATATGCATAGTCCAATTAACAATAGAACTCCCCTATGACCCAGCAATAGCACTTCTAGGAATTTACCCAAGGGATATAGAAATGCTGAGGCATAGGAGCACATGTACCCCAATGTTCATAGCAGCACTCTCAACAATAGCCAAAACATGGAAAGAGCCTAAGTGTCCATCAACGGACTAATGGATCAAGAAGATGTGGTTTATCTATACGATGAAATGCTACATGGCAATGAGAAGAATGAAATCTGGCCATGTGTAGCAACATGGATGGACCTTGAGGGTGTTATGCTGAGCGAAATAAGTCAGGCAGAGAAGGACAAATATCCTGTGTTTGCACGTATAGGAGGATTAGGAGGAACTTAACAGAGGACCAAGGGGGAGAAGAAGGGGGGAAATGGTGGGGGAAAGGGAGAGAGGCAAACCATGAGAGACTTTTGAATGCTGACAAAAACATGAGAGACTCTTGAATGCTGACAAAAACTGAGAATTGATGGATGTAGGGGGCGGGGAGGATGGGCATGGAGGAGGGCACTCGTGGGGGTGAGCACTGGGTGTTATGTGGAAACTAATTTGACACTAAACTATTTGTAAAAATAAATAAATAAATAAATAAATAAATAAATAAAAACATGCATAGTCCTTTTTCAAGTAATAAAAAGTATGTGACACTTATAATTTAAATTATAAATAGGAAAGACCAAGCTCTGAAATTTTTAGAAGTGAAAGTAGAGAGTAGGATTTTTTGGAACAGTGATTTTTCACAAAGATAAACAATGATAATTAGAGAATTAAGTTTAATCATTCATTCATCCATCTCACTCACAATTCTTATCTACTATATTCCCAGCATTGTTTTAGATCCTGGGGAAATCTCAGCGAACAAAGCAGGCTAACTCCCTCTCTTATTAAGTTTACATTCTTAGTGGGAGGCAACAGTTAAAACATACATATAACATATCAGTTGGTGAGAAATGGTAAAAAGGGGGAAAAAAGCAGGGTATAGGTTTAGAAAAGGAAACATCATTGTGTGTGTTATTGTATGTATGTAGTCAGTTAGGGAAGGCCTCTCTGATTAGGTAATATTTAAGGAGAACCCTCAATTAAAGGAGGGAATAAGCCATGCAGGTGGTTGGGGCAAAGCCAAGCAGATGGAAAAGTCCAGAGGCAGGAAGATGCTGGCCATGTTTGCGAAATAGTGCACTGGAGCTGACAAAAGGTAAAATGATGTCATTGTGATTTAGGTCTAAAAAATGGTTCAAATTAGATTAATAGACATTCTTAACAGGAGCAGCTTTTATGGAAATTGACATTTTAATAATCTGAATTCTGTTATTTTAGATTGGGAAAGTGTTCGTGTTTTGTGTTATGTCCTATATTTGATTGATAATTCAGTGATACCACTTACTCATTCACGAAATATCTGTCATGTGTCTTGTGTATGCCAGGCACCGTGCCAGATGTTCTGTAGTGACACAGTTTTTGAATTTGAGAGTAGGCTTCTATTGCCGTAAAAATGATTGTGATATCTGAGTGCCAACATTTCCCATTCTTACTAGGGATAATTTAAACAATCTTCCAATCGTTGTATTTAATAGTAGTCCTTAGTTTGTGATGACATCTGCGAGTTTCTTCATCCACTTTGTAAGTATTTAAACAGGAAGATTGAATTGAGGGTTGCCATAATGTATTTGCCACAAGAATCTTTTGCATCCAGCCATGCAGCTTCTTTATTGTGTTACTGTTACTATTTTGAATTTATGCTTTCAGAATGCAAATGAATTTGTTTGCATTTTGAACTTTAATCTTTTTTCTGATAGTTGATGAATATCAATAGTTAAACTGCTGTTGAGTTATATGGACGGAGGAATAAAATAGACCAGGACTTTGGAAACAGTGGTTCATTTTTGTTTCACAGAATCCTTTTTAGGCCCACTGCTATTTCTCAGATTCCATTCAGTGAACAAATTAAATATTAATATACATTTAGTTTTGAGGGAGGGTTGACAATTTATTTTTATTTCTAGCCTTGGGAAGGGGAACTTTCCAGGTGAATTCTTTCTGAGATATTTATTGTGCGGTCGCAGAGTAAAAACTGTGGCCTCCGAGACCGAGTTGCTGGGTGTAATACAATGGAGCTTTCAGACTTAGTGGGAGCTTTTAAAAGATGTACATGTTCTCCTTGCTTTCTCTCCTGGCCCAACATAGATGTCACTGTACCAGTTGGTGGGAGTGGTGGTGCGGGAGAGAGAAGGATGGACACGTTGGTTTTAGAGGGGGAGGAAAGCCTCTTTATATGATTCAGTTAGACCTTTGCTTCTCTTCATTCTCCAGTGGAACCTACTCTACTGGTAGTACACTGGTAGTATCCAGAAGACCATTGTCCACCGTCAGCCTTTGCAGCTGGAGTTTGTTAAGGGAGAGTTGGGACTTGGAGGAAAGAGGATGTATTTATCGAGGCAGGGAGGACGCAGGGGTGGGAAGGGTGGTGGGATACAGGTAACAGTCATGGTGAAAGTCGTACACGTTTGGCAGTCATTGCTTTTATTGGATTCTCAGTTTTGACCTTATATTTCACAAGGCTTTCATTATTGAGCTTTGATAAATGTCCCAAACCTTGAGATTTGAAAACTACTAATGTGCTTCATATGGCCCATTCGTTACTGCCATACAACAAAAGCCTTTACATATGTTTGTATACGCATTACTGAAACTTTCCTTTAAAAAAAATCAATATTGCTTTACTCTTTTAAATCAATGTGGGTTTTTTTATTGTTAGTTTTGCTTTGCCTAGGATATATCATATTCTGATCCTTACATCCAGTGAAACACTGTAAATATTTAAAATATCTGGTCATCTCTTTTACCTTGTCACCATATGTGTGAGGGAAACTGGGTCTCTGTGTATTGTGGTTTCTATCATTAATGTAAACCTTATGCTAAGAGCATTTGTGTCACTACTAACAACCGTACTTTTCATTTTGGTGAGAAGTAAGAACAAAATTGTCCATTGATGACAATCTCTATAAAACCCACTAAATGACTTTTTTTAACTTCTGTTTTTATATCCTGATAATCGCTGATATAAATGAAATGAAGAATAGATACAAAAATCATCTCTAAAAAAATAACATCGTACTGACAGTGTAGCATGATGATGAAGTAGGTCCCAGGGCCAACCGGCCTGATTCCCACTTTCCCATCTCCCTTCACTTGCCCTTTGACCGGGGTGTATTTTGTTTCCCCATCTGTAAATTGGGGCTAAGATCAGTTCCTGCATCATTAGGATGAATTTTAGTAGCACATCTATTGTCTGACACATGATAAGTATAATTTGTTTTCAGATATGAAATTATATTTAAATGTCCCGAATTGTAAAAGGTCAGAATCATTATTTAGTAGATAATTACTACTTATATAGTATTATTAACTTATAAATAATTCTGTAAAGACATGTTTATGTGTCTGAAACCTGCCTCCCTCCATGTCATCTCCATGCCTCTGGTTCATGTTAATCCTGATGCGGTCTTGCTGACTGGGCCTAGCTCCCCAATCCTTTGCCACTTGAGAACCCCCAAGGGCTGAAGTAAAACCTGTGCCTGAGTCCTGAAACCAGCACCCTCATTTACAACCCTGGGTGTTCATTGGGATCACCTGGCTGGATTTAAATTCCACTAAATCACCATTTAGTGATAATGTGAATAAAAACCTGACTGTAAACATCACCTTCATTGACCACTTTTGTAACAGAGTAAATGAAACAAAAAGCCATACGAGAGGGTTAAAATAACTACATATTTAAGTATACATTAGCATTCCTGGGACATCTAGTTGTACGTAAACAATTCCTGAGCTAAAATCAAAGCTGTATAATCGAGTCATTGAAACCATTTTGCTGAGATTTTCAGGACAACAGCTTGAATAAGTAAAGAAATTAATTTTGGTTTTTATCCAAAGTCTCTAGGACTTATGAAGTCTATACATTTACATATTTATTAATATATTGCCTACCATATTACTATGCTTTTGTAAGTAGTTTTATACATTTTATAATGTATTTCCATAAGGCTCAGGAAATACTCGTTAGACTATAAAATACAGGCTGAGATTTATGAAAACATGTACAGTTTTGGCATGTATAAATTTGTCTAGGGAGCCAAAATTTCAGAAAGTGCTACTTATATTCATTGCTAGATAACTTAATGCAGGGTATCATTCCTTATAAATATTATGTGACATAATAAAATACTATGGATAAAGACTGCCAAGTAAGGATTCCTTGCTATGGTCAAGCCAGTTATCCGTTGGTTTAGACCTGTGCTTTCCAATATGACAGCCACTAGCTACCTGCAGCTATTTAGCTGTGAATTTAAATTATTATAATTAGATATGGGTAAAAATTCAGTTTTTCAATTACAGTAGGCATATTGCAAGTGTGCGGTAGCCACACATGGCTAGTGGCTATAGTATAGGATAATGCAGATTTGCACCATTTACATTGTTGTAAAGATATATTGGGCAGTACTGGTTCAAGTGTAAATGCCTTTCTATAGTCGAGCAGAGTGTCTGTAAAGCAAACTCTATCTTTGCATTGAGTTCCTTTAGGTTCATAGAGATAGGTTCCTGCAGCAGGGTGTGGGGTGAGAGATCTTAAGTAAAATTACTTGGAAAATGGTATTCCTTAAAATGTTTTGTACTGCAACTAACAACCCAAATCCAAGTGGCTTATGCTATCACTTCTTAAAGTGTTATACATGGACCAGCAGCATTGGTATCCCTTAGGAATTTGTTAGAAATGAAGACTCCCACCCCCTGCCTAGACTTCAAATCCCTAATAGAACATATTCCTCAGGTAATTTTATGCACATTAAAGTTTGGGAAGCCCTAATTAAAACCATAAGGAAGTCATTGTCTTATATTACAATAAATCCACAGGTGGGATAGCTATAGGTTAAGTTTGTGACTCCATTGTGTCATCAAAATCTGAGGTTCTTGGGGCACCTAGGTGGCTCATTTGTTTAAGGATCCGACTTTGACTCAGGTCATGATCTTGCAGTTTGTGAGTTCAAGCCCTGTGTTGGGCTCTGTGCTGACAGCTCAGAGACCGGAGCCTCCTTCAGATTCTGTGTCTCCCCCTCCTCTCTGCCCCTCCTATATTTATGCTCTGTCTCTCTCTGTCTTTCAATAATAAATAAAAATGTTAAAAAAATTTTAAAAATCCGAGGTCCTTTCATTTTTATTAGATTATAATTAATATGCAGTGTCATATTAATTTCAAGTACACAATAAAAAGATGCAATAATTCTATACTTTTCTCAGTGCTGATCAAGCTAAGCGTACTCTTAATCCTCTTCTCCTATTTCATCCATCCCCTTACCCACCACCCCCTGGCAGCTACCAAATCCGTTTTCTGTTCTTTTAAAAATTTTTAATGTTTATTTATTATTTTTGAAAGAGAGACAGAGCCAGAGTGCAAGTGGGGGAGGAGCAAAGAGAGAGGGAGACACCGAATCTGAAGCAGGCTCCAGGTTCTGAGCTGTCAGCACAGAGCCTGATGTGGGAGCTCGAACCCACGAACTGTGAGATCATGACCTGAGCCAAAGTCAGACACTGAGCCAACGAGGCCACCCAGGTGCCCCCCAAATTTGTTTTCTGTATTTCTATTTTTTGGCTTGTCTCTTTGCTTTGTTCCTTTGTTTTGTGTGTTAAGTCAACATAGGAGTCAAATCCTGTGATATTTTTCTCTAACTGGCTTATTTCACTTAGCATGATACTCTCTAGGTCCTTTCAGTTTCTTGGTTTTGCTAGCCTCCCTCTGTCCTCAGATGATTTTACAATTAGAAGTTGGCTGCAGCAGTTCCCAGTATCATATCCTGACATGCTCTGCCTTTGGATTTTGTTAGAAATATGTCCAATCTGGCAGTAGTTTTTTCTTGTTCCACAGTTTCCTCCCTCCATTGCCAGTCACGTATTTATGCTTCATTTTCCTTTTGTTTTTACAGCCTTTTCTAAATGACTACGTGAAAATCATAAAATGAAACTAAGGAAAATGCCAACTCTTTCTTGCCTATAGGTTGTATATTTTTGTTTTATGAAATTGACAAATTTCCTTAATTTATTTCTAAAGTTACCCCTTCTACTATATTTAAAAAGGGGACATTTGTGTTGTAAAGGCTTATAAACAGTCTTCTGATAGCAGTGCCACCTTGTGGTTATTTCTTTCTCTGCTCAGCCATTGCCATAGGCCACCGTTCAAGTCCCGTCCCTGCTGCTCACTCTGAGCTCTGGCTTGTCATTCACCCGGATACATTGATGCTGTCTATTTCCAAGCCTCAGCGAGCAAAGGAAGCATAGCACCTTTTACCACCTGATGACTTACTACATATAGCGCCTATACAGAAAGCAATAAGTAGTTACCAGACATTATTGAATCATGAAGAGTAAAGTAACCA
The DNA here is from genome assembly GCF_003009895.1 of Hyaena hyaena. NCBI lineage: Eukaryota > Metazoa > Chordata > Mammalia > Carnivora > Hyaenidae > Hyaena > Hyaena hyaena. The sequence goes on along the minus strand of NW_024081101.1, from coordinate 264,278 downwards.
CATTGGGAAAGCAAAAGCATTTTTAAATATTGTATTAAAAAAAATTGTTCGTAGGGTGATCTGGGTGGCTCAGTTGGTTGAGCATCTGACTCTGGCTCAGATTGTAATCTCATGGTTTATTCGAGCTCCGCATCGGGCTCCCTGCTGTCAGCACAGAGCCCACTTCAGATCCTCTGTCTCCTTCTTTTTGTCTCTCCCTACCTGGCAGTCTCTGTCTCAAAAATAAACATTAAGAAAACACTTATTCTGGGGTGCCTGTGTGGCTTAGTCGGTTAAGCGTCCGACTTTCGCTCAGGTCATGATCTCGCGGTTCGTGGGTTCGAGCCCCGCGTCGGGCTCTGTGCTGACTGCCAGCTCAGAGCCTGGAGCCTGTTTCAGCCTGTGACTCCCTCTCTCTCTGACCCTCCCCTGCTCACGCTGTCTCTCTCTCTGTCTCCTAGAAATAAATAAAACATTAAAAAAAAAAAAAAAGAAAGAAAAGGAAACAATTGTTCTTAAAGGCCACATGAAAGCCCTACAAAGTTAACCTCTTCACAGAGGTTCCCCACAGGGACAACCTACTCACTAGCTGTTTCCAGCATAGTATGGAATTCAGTGAATATTTGTTGAATGAAGTGTCTGTCTTAATGTTTATAAAAAAAAAAAAGAAGTAAATATGTTTTAAAAAATTGCTTATTAACTCTAAAAAATGTGAGTTATGCTTGTAATATTTCTTTACATATAAATAATAGTGTGGGATTTTTTCTTCAGTTTTTGAAAAGTAAAATTTTTATCTTGATGTAAGGGCAAACTGGGCAGGAAAAACAGCAAAAATAAAGAGTGATACTGTAATATATATACCTTGTAATATATACCTTGTAATATATACCTTGTAATGCAAGGATCATATTTTTTATCTAAGAGGCATCTTTGAGTTTTTCTTTTACTTAAATGGGTGCTTCTTCATTTATGTTGCTTCCCATAAAAAGGAAGATGTCTACTTTTTTTGTTTGATAAATGAAAGCTCATTCTCATAGGCTTTTCACTGTAGTGTGCCTCAGTGAACATGTGTTTGTGAAAGGTAAAAGATCAGTAAAATGATGTCATCTGAATTATATTAAACACTCAACTATGTGTGTATTTTGTGTGTTTAAACGTGCTGACTAATGAAAATTTCTGGTAAAGATTTTATAAATCACAGTAGTGAATTCCTAATTCAAATTATGTCTTCCTTATCAGTGTTATAAGATTAATGTTCAGTATACTATGGTTTCCTAAAATGCTTTAAACATATCTCCATAAAGAATATTTACCTCAAAACAGGTATTAACACTTCTCATTTGAGTCTCAAGTTTTTATTGAATGGATAAAATGACCTGTTTTCATTTTCATCCTCACCATGAAATTGTGTGATTGATAAGCACGACATCATCCCTCGTCCCTGATGCAGGCAATCTAATTGAGAAGGCTTAGTTTAAGAAGTTGGTTTTAGGACATATAGCCAGGCTCTAAAGTCATTATCCAGCCCACTATTGTTTACATTTTTGTAAACAGTACTTCTCTGTCACTTACCTATTTCTGCATAACAAATGACTCCAAATCTTAGTGGCTTAACACAATAATTTATAATTACATCATGATTCTGTAGATCAGGAATGTGACCATGGTTCATCTAGGTGATTGTTCTGCAGTTATCATCTGGCTGAGGTCACTCTGTGAGCTGCATTCAGCAGGAAGCTCAACTTGTAAGGCAGCATTTTATTCTCTAGAGTCACTTTCAACATAGTCTCTCGTCATTCAGGAGTGTAGCCTGGTCTTCCAACGCCATGGCAGCTGGGTTCTGAGAGAGAATATAAATGCTTCCTATTTTTCTATTGGTCAAGACAAGTCACAAGGCTAGTCCATTTTCCTGAGGATGGGAAGTAGACTGCAGGAAAGAGTGGCAAAAAATTTGTGACCATCTCTAATCACCGCACATATTAAAAGAAGGGAGGTATAAATGGACTGTTGCCAGGATATGCTATTAGTTCACTTATCAGAGATAGATCACAGTTTACTTAACACATTTACATTTAGGTAGCTGAGTGAAACTTAGTAAACCTCACACTGTGTGAACTCTAATACATCAGAGAAAGGATAACTTCAGTGGTGATTCAGCATGGGCTCTGCTTCTCTTGTTAATGTCTGTTATATGCCAAACAGTGTGAACATGCCATAAATTATAAACATCAACAGTTTTATCTGCTACGTTTAATAATAGTAAGTAAAATTATTTTGATAGAAGTACTAACAGACATCTTTCAAATTTTCAGTTTACATAAAGTTCTAATGGATCTCCAGAATCAGCATCTGAAAGAGTTAAATGACTGGCTGACTAAAACAGAAGAGAGAACAAGGAAAATGGAGAAAGAGCCACTTGGACCTGATATTGAAGACCTAAAACGCCAAGTACAACAACATAAGGTTAGTATATTTTATGCTGTTTGCTTTCTATTGGAGACCAAACTCTGTGTATATATGTATGTATTATATACACGCATATATGCACATATCAGGGTTTACAGATCAGAAAGAATTAAAGCTTCAATTAAGAAGACTTTGAGAGTCATCTTTACCTATTATTTTTTTTGAAATACTTGTTTTTTCAAATATGGCATAATTAGGCTTTTTCATATTTAAAAAAAAAAAAAAAGCAAGTGCATTCCTGGAGGACAACAACCCTGGATATGTGATTTATTAAAGTTTTGGTTTTTTGGAAGAGGGACTCTATAGGGATTACTTGCAATGCAAATTTAACTAATAAGACAAGATATTTTTGTACATGTTTTTACCTTCAATTTATAAAGTCTTTGAACAGTCCAATTTGATTAAAATGAATATCTGTAACATCGCTTTTCTATAAAATACAGAATCTATTATTCGCAATATTTCCATCGTATCTTTTTTCAGTTTATTTGTATATTTACAGCTTACGCTCTTTGGTTGCCAGAAAGCGTTTGTTGTTTCTAAAAGTAGAGTTTCTACAGGTATATTTCTTTATTTTTTTCTTCAGCATCCATTTTTTAAATTTAGGTAAAATTGACATATAACATAATAGAGATTTTAGTTATATAATATAATGATTCAAAATCTGTATACACTGTGAAATGATCAGCAATATAAGTCTAGTTACCATTCATTGTCATACAGAGTTGCACATTCTTTATTTTGTGATGAGAACTATTAAGGTGGACCCTCACGACACCTTTCAAACATGCGCTACGATATTACTGACTGTTGTGCTAGGCTGTACATTACGTCCAGATGACTTACTGTTTTATAAGTGGAAGTTTGTACCTCATGACTCCCTTCAGCCATTTTGCCACCCCCCAACCCCTCTCCCCTCTGGCATCTACCATTTAGTTCTCTTTATCTGTAAGTTTTGTTGTGTTTTGTTTTCTATATTCTACATATATGTGAAATCATACAGTATTTGTCTATATCTTTCTGACTTCTTTCACTTAGCATAATACCCTCAAAGTACATTCATGTTATCACAAATGGCAAGAATTCATTTTTTTATGTCTGAGCATATTCCATTGTGTATATGTGTATGTATGAATATGTATACACACACACATGCATGCCACATCTTCTTTATTCACCCTTCACTGGACACTTAGGTTGTTTCCATATCTTGGCAATTGTAAATAATGCTGTAGTGAACATAGGAGTACATATATCTTTCTGAGTTATTGTTTTCATTTTGTTTGGATAAACACCCAGAAGTTGAATTGCGAGATCATATGGTAGTTCTATTCTTAGTGTTCTGAGGAAGCTTCATACTGTTTTTCATAGTGGTTGCATCAACTTACTTTCCTAACAACAGGGCACAAGGTTCACTTTTCTCCACGTCCTCCCTAGCAGTTGTTATTTCATACGGTTTTGTTTGCTTGTTTGTTTGGTCGTAGCCGTTGTAACAATTGTGAAGTGATAGCTTATTATGGTTTTGATTTCCATTTCCCTGATGATTAGTGCTGTTGAGCATCTTTTCACGTGCCTATTGGTAAAATGTCTATTCAGATCATTTGCCTATTTTAAAATCTGTGTTTTTGGTGTTGAGTCATATTAATTTCTTTATATATTTTGGATATTAACCCCTTATTGGATATATGATTTGCAAATATTTTCTGCCATTCAGTAGGTTATCTTTTCTTTTTGTTGAAGGTTTCCTTTACTGTGCAGAATCCTTTTAGTTTGATGTAGTTTTACTTGTTTATTTTTGTTTTTATTACCTTTGCTTTTAGAGGCAAATCTGAAAAAATATCATCACCATGACTACTGTCACAGAGCTCACCACTTAGGTATTCTCTTAAGAGGCTATGGTTTCAGTTCATACATCAAGTCTTAATCCATTTCGAGTTAATTTTTGTGTATTGTATAAGACAGTAGTCTAGTTTCATTCTTTTAAATGTGATTCTGCCCTTTTTTCAACACCATTTATTGAAGGGAGTGGCCTTTCTTTATTTTATGTTTTTACCTCCTTTGTTGTAAATTAATTGACCATATTTGCATCATCTAATTCTGCGATTTTTATTATATTCCCTTGATCTGTGTGTTTGTGTTTTATGCCCAAGCCATATTTTTTTTTATTAAAATATTTTTATTTATTCCTAGGAGAGAGAGAGAGAGAGCGTGAGCAGGGGAGGGTCAGAGAGAGAGGGAGATACAGACTCTGAAATAGGCTCCAGGCTCTGAGCTGGCAGTCAGCACAGAGCCCGACGCGGGGCTCGAACCCACGAACTGCGAGATCATGACCTAAGCGAAAGTCGGACGCTTAACCGACTAAGCCACCCAGGCGCCCCTCAAGCCATATTTTGATTACTCTAGCTTTGTAATATAGTTTGAAATCAGAAAAAAATCATGCCTCCAGCTTTGTTCTTTGTCCACATTGCTTTGGCTACTCAAGATCTGTTATGGCTCTGTACAAATTTTAGGATTGTTTGTTCTAGTTCTATAAAAAATGGCATAGGAATTTAGATGGGGATTGTGTTGACTCTGTAGATTGCTTTGGGTAATATGGACATTTTATATTATTTTATTTTTTATAGTTTAGTGTCAAGTTGGTTTCCATATAACACCCAGTGCTCATCCCAACAAGTGCCCTCCTCCGTGCCCATCACCCCCCTTCCCCTCACCCCCACCTCCCCTCAGCCCTCAGTTTGTTCTCAGCATTCAAGAGTCTCCCTCCCTCCCTCTACCCAACTATTTTTCTCCTTTTTCTCCCGCTTCATCTTCCGTTAACTTCCTCCTAATCCACCTATATGTGCAAATATATAGTATGTGTCCTTCTCTACCTGACTTATTTCACTCAGCCTAACACCCTCTAGTTCCATCCATGTTGCTCCACATGGCCAGATTTCATTCTTTCTCATTGCCATTTAGTATTCCATCATATAGATAAACCACATCTTCTTGATCCATTCATCTGTTGATGGACATTTAGGCTCTTTCCATGTTTTGGCTGTTGTTGAGGCTGCTGCTATGAACATGGGGGTGCATGTGCTCCTATGCATCAGCACTCCAGTATGCCTTGGGTAAATTCCTAGCAGTGCTACTGCTGGGTCATAGGGGAGTTCTATCATTAATTTTTGGAGGAACGTCCATACTGTTTTCCAGAGGGTTTGCACCAGCTTATATTCCCACCAGCAGTGTAGGAGGGTGCCCATTGTTGAGAGTGCTGCTATGAACATTGGGGTACATGTGCCCCTGTGCACCAGCATTTCTGTATCCCTTGGGTAAATTCCTAGCAGTGCTATTGCTGGGTCATAGGGGAGTTCTATTGTTAGTTTCCTGAGGAACCTCCACACTGTTTTCCAGAGGGGCTGCACCAGTTTGCATTCCCATCAAGAGTGTAGGAGGGTGCCCCATTTCTCCACATCCTCGCCAGCATCTAGAGTCCTGATGTGTTCCTTTGAGCCACTCTGACTGGTGTGAGGTGGTATCTCAGTGTGGTTTTGATTTGTATTTCCCTGATGAGGAGGTATGCTGAACATCGTTTCATGTGTCTGTTGGCCATCTGGATGTCCTCTTTGGAGAAGTGTCTGTTCATGTCATCTGCCCATTTCTTCCCTGGATTGTTTGTTTTTGGGGGGTGGAGTTTGGGGAGTTCCTTATAGATTTTGGATATTAGCCCTTTATCTGTCATTGGCATTGGGTGTCTGTTAGTTTTATGGATTCTTTCCTTTGCCTTGCAGAAGCTTTTTATCTTGATGAGGTCCCAGTAGTTCATTTTGGCTCTTGATTCCCTTGCCTTTGGGGATGTGTCAAGTAAGAAATGGCTGTGGTTGAGGTCAAGGAGGTTGCTTCCTGCTTTCTTCTCTCGGGTTTTAATGGTTTCCTGTCTCACATTCAGGTCCTTTATCCATTTTGAGTTTATTTTTGTGTACGGTGGGAGAAAATGATCTAGTGTCATTCTTCTGCATGTTGCTGTCCAGTTCTCCCAGCACCATCTGTTAAAGAGGCATTTTTTTTCCCCATTGGATGCTCTTCCCTGCTTTGTCAAAGATTAATTGGCCATACATTTGTTGGTCCACTTCTGAGTTCTCTATTCTATTGCATTGTTCTGTGTGTCTGTTTTTGTGCCAATACCATACTGTCTTGATGATGACAGCTTTGTAGTAGAGGCTAAAGTCTGGGATGGTGATGCCTCCTGTTTTGGTTTTCTTCTTCAATATTACTTTGGCTATTCGGGGTCTTTTGTGGTTCCATACAAATTTTAAGATAGTTTGTGCTAGTTTTGAGAAGAATGCTGGTGCAATTTTGATTGGGATTGCATTGCATGTGTAGATTGCTATGGGTAGTAATGACATTTTAACAATATTTATTCTTCCGACCTATGAGCATGGAATGTTTTTTTTTTCCATTTCTTTATGTCTTCTTCAGTTTCCTTCGTAAGTTTTCCATAGTTTTCATCATGAAGATCTCTTCTATCTTTGGTTAGGTTTATTCTAGGTATTTTATGGTTTTTTGTGCAACTGTGAAGGGGATCAGTTTCTTGATTTCTCTTTCTGTTGCTTCATTATTGGTGTATAAAAATGCAACCAATTTCTGTACGTTGATTTTGTATCCTGCAACATTGCTGAATTCACGGATCAGTTCTAGTAGGCTTCTGGTGGAGTCTGTTGAGTTTTCTATGTAGAGTATCATGTCGTCTACAAAAAGTGAAAGTTGGACTTCTTCTTTACCAATTCTGATGCTTTTTATTTAATATGAATATTTTAATAATATTAATTCTTCCAAGTCGTAAGCATGAAATATCTTTCCATTTATGTGTGTTTTCTTCAGTTTCTTTTATCAATATCTTACAGTTTTTAGCATGGAGATCTTTCGCCTCCTAGGTTAAATTTATTCCTGGGTACTTTATTCTTTTTGAAGGAATTGTAAATTGGGTTGTTTTCTTAATTTCTCTCTCTGACAGTTTGTTGTTACTCTATATAAACCGATTTTTGTATATTGTTCTTGTATCCTACAGTTTTACTGTATGTATTAGTTCTAACTATGTATTAGTTCTAACACTTTTTGGTGGCTTTTTAAGGATTTTCTGTGTTTAAAGTCATGTTGCCTGCAAATAGTGACAGTTATTTCTGATTTGGGGTTTTGATTTATTTATTTGATATATTTACCATTATAAAACTAGCTCTGGGTTTTACTATGGGAACAAGAGCTTGCTCAGTCCATTACAAAACATACACACACAGAATAACCTTCATAATTGGTCCAGATTAGGTTTGCCAGATCTAGGAAATAAAACTCCACGAAACCTAGTTAAATTTGCATTTCAGATAAGCAACAAATACTGTTTTGGTGGAAGTATGTCCCAAATTGCTCACTGTTTATCTAAAATTAAGATCTTAGTTGGCATCCTGGATTTTATCTGACAACTCTCTTTAGGATTCTGTGGTTCTTGGATTCATGGCTTTTTTTTTTTTTAATTTTTTTTTTTTTTGTTTTCTTTATTTCTAGGAGAGAGAGAGACAGCATGAGCAGGGGAGGGTCAGAGAGAGAGGGAGTCACAGACTGAAACAGGCTCCAGGCTCTGAGCTGGCAGTCAGCACAGAGCCCGACGCGGGGCTCGAACCCACAAAACGTGAGATCATGACCTAAGCGAAAGTCGGACGCTTAACCGACTAAGCCACCCAGGCGCCCCTGGATTCATGGCTTTTAAAGGAAATATCTGCTCCCTCAACTCATTCCTGCTAAATCTGCATCTCACTCAAGTATATTGTCTCTTTTTATAACATTTTATCAGAGCTAGGTTGAAAGTTATTCTTTGTAGGTGCAAGATACTGTTCCTTCTAAGTCTCAGAGTTCTTTTCTTATTTAATGAGCTTCTGATTCAATGACAAATGAAGCTGGCCTTTGCTTTTCATTCCCTCACAGCCATTTTGGCCATAGCAGTTTATAATCAAGCAGTATGGGGAGAGCTACTTGTACTCTGTAACATCAGGGAAGAAAAAATAAATCTATTCTAAATTACATGTGAAAGTTGTGATGAAAAGAGGCTAATTTGTCATGATGTAACTGAGCATCTGATACAGAAATTAGATCCAGTGCTAGATCTTAAACTGGACTACATTTCATGGGTGGATCATGCACTCTTAATGTAGACACTATGCCACCCTCTTCCCTTGGTCTGCCCTGGAAGTTGCATGCAAACATTTTCTGTATACACTAATGGCTTCTCCGTGTCTGAAGACATTTGCTGCCATAAGAGAGTCTCAGCCAGTTTGAGGGTGCAAAGGAAGCAGAGTTAGTGCTGCCAGAGTCTCCGTTAATTAGCCAACGAGGGATGGGAGATGATGGATAAATCCCCAAGATTTCTTGCCCATGGTGGGACAGTTCCAAGGTGTTTCTTAATTCCCACAGTCTCTCAAAGGTTTCCCAGCAAGACTGGGCCCCAGGTGTCCATGAGGGAAACTGCCTCACAGTCTCACTCATAATGCCTCCTGAGATCAATTCCCAAATAAGCTCTTTGCATCTCAATCCTTGGCTCAAGATTGGTTTGCAAAGAAACTCAACCTGACAGTCTTTTTATCCTGGAGGCCAGAGTACGATCCAGCTTTCTACTAACTAAATGTGTAGTTTTCTTAAGGGTCACCTGGCGGGCTCATTCGGTTAAATGTCTGACTTTTGATTTTGTCTCGGGTCATGACATGACTTCGGATTCTCTTTCTCCCTCTGTCTCTGCCCCTCCTCTGCTTGTGTGCCCGCTCTCTCTCTCTCTCTCTAAACAAACAAACAAATAAACAATTAGTTTTTCTCATGTTTTTCATATCTTCACATTGGAAATAATATTGGTTTTAGTGTTTCTATTGGATTTAGAATGTGAGGCTTTTTAGCAAAGGGCAAGACTAAGGCTAGTAACATTGAACATCAGAGGGAATGATGTTGGCACTGGATCCCTGGAGTATGAAGAGGAAGCCAGGAAGGACTCCAAAAGAGAAATGACAGAGTAATGTCAGGCTGGCCTTGAGTGTGAGTGACTTAGGGCAACTACAAGGAAAGGTGTCAGCTTGAAACCCTGAACAGGCTCTTCATGAAGGATAGACAGGCCATCTAGAATCTTCATATTCTGACAATTACCTGATTTTTTTGCACTTTAATCTAGAAGATAATAGAGTCAATGGAATGGAAAATATTGGACTAATATTGTCATAAGATGTGAATAGATTGTCCACTACTTGAAAGTATGCCATTTCTTATGAGTATGAAATTGTTTTGATGAGAATAATTTGACACAAAAAGCAACAGAATTATATGCAAGTTGACTATCTAATCCTTTACATCAAGGGCTTATGCATATACGTGCGTAAAGAGAAACAGAAGGAATTGGTTTCCAAAGAGTGAGGCCAACTTCTACCTTTAGCTGTTTGAACCCACTTCAGGCTATATTATTTTTTAGGTAATTAGGATCAGGGAAAAACATATAGCTAAGAGAAAGCATGACAGTTGATAGTACTCTTTTGTTACTTGAAGTAATTATGGGGAGAATAAAGTGATTTAACAAAATGAAAGAATTTATAAAGGTGTTAAATTTATTTATTTATTTATTTATTTATTTATTTAAAGTTTTTATTTAAATTCCAGTTCACATGCAGTATAATATTAGTTTCAGGTGTACAGTATAGGGATTCAACACTTCCATAGAGCATGTCTTGCTCATCAGGACAGGTGTACTCCTTAATTCTCATCACCTGTTTCACCCATCACTGACCCCCCCCAACTCCTTTCTTATAACCATCAGATTGTTCTCTATGGCTGGATTTATTTAAAATGTTTTCATGTTTGTTTATTTTTGTGAGAGAGAGAGAGAGAGAGAGAGAGAGAGAGAGAGTAGGGGAGGGGCAGAGAGAGAGGAAGACACAGAATCCAAAGCAGGCTGCAGACTCCAAGCTTTCAGCGCAGAGCCTGATACAAAGCTTGAATCCACAGACAATGAGATCATGACCTGAGCCAAAGTCAGACACTTAACCAACTGAGTCACCCAGGTGCCACAGTAGTTGAATTTATTTAAATGGGAAGCATATATTTTCTTAAAAGTACACACTAAAGGGAGTATATTTTGTTGTTGTTATTCTTGCCATGCTTCATAAAACAGAAAAAGATAAATGTTCTTTCTTGAGGCAACTGAGTTCAAACTGAAGCTTGATTTAAGTAGTCATCAATTCACTTTGCAGCTTTTCTTCCCAAGAATTGTAGGTGAATGAAAATAAGGAAATTTCCTCTGACAACCAAATACATCAGCAACCTTAGTAGTCGAAGAAAGCAACTCCACCCAGCTGCATCGCCACACTCGTCACCTAAGTTAACATTTAGGGTTGTTAGCTATGTATAGTTAGACATTACATTCTTTAGTCATCTTCCTTCTTTTTCTAAGAGATGATTACAGATGACAAATCAAAGAAAAAACACAGATTTTGTGGCCCGGAATCCATTTAAATTCTACTCAGGTCAGAGGCCTCTGCCTGGTTCTTTCTATCTCCCTCGCTCCCTACTTCTTCCCTCCCACACTCCCTCTGTTGGAAACCTGAAAAAAAAAAAAAAAAAGTTTGTGGGCCTTGCAAGTGCACCGTGGATATCACAGATATGCTTCTCTGTGTTCTGTGACAGGACCTTTTGCCATGTCCATTTGAACAGCATTTTATTATGAGGCAGGCCTGAAATGCAACCACTGTGCATCACTGTGGGGAGAGGTCACTTGTACGGAATCTGCCATTAGGCAAGGCGAAACCAGTCAAACCTCTGTTGGTGGTTACTGTTAAATGTAGCCAGAGTGTTGACTCTGGGTAACTGGGAAAAGTGGAGTGTGCTGCAAAGTTTGGAAAAACCAGTCGTTCTTCATAGCTGTTGCTTTAGATCTGAGTCACCCAAAAGTTTGCTTTAGGTTTACTTTAGATCCGAGTCACCCAAAAGTTATTCTCTTGGGAATGAATGAATTGAACTTCTCCTTCCCCTTGCAGAGGAACATGGCAGAAATAATTCTGGTGGGTTACTTTTGTCTTAAGAGACCGACCATGCTGTTGATAAGGAATTAAAGGGTTTCCCTTGAAGGAGTGACGGTATTGTTGAGGAAAAATCTGTTGTGGACTTGGGCAGTGATTAATGGGAAGGAAGCTTGCTATTTTAGAGGGTCTTACCATCAAAAAGAAAGTATTTGACTGAAGAGCCATTTGTCTCAAAGCACAGTCAGACTGAAATGTGGTTGAAGGTTTAGCTTACTAGCCAACTTTCCAATTCTTTTGAGAGGTTTAGACTTTTTGTTTTTAATTACATCGGCTTAGTAACAGCATCAACAAAATCCTTACCATATAAGCTATTAGAATCTGCAGATGTAAATATGACATATGCACTACACTCTGACTTCACTGAATGTTCTATGTTAAGTACTGATGAATACAAATGAAATGGTCTTTTACAAGCTCACTCACCTAGCCTTTGCTTGCAGCTTAGTTAATCTCAAGCATTTGGGTTGCCAGGGTTGTGAAATACCCTCTTCTGGTGACCTTTAAAATGATTTTGATGCTCACGTAATGCGGAAGTTTTAAGTGTAATCCTGCTCAAGGACTTGGCATTTGATTTCATTCCATTGCATTCTGTTCCATATCATTGAACAAACACTCATTAAAGCACAATGGGTGCTATGAAGAATATAGAGACCGGCTATATATGGAATCTTCCTCAGGAAAGTCACGCTAGTACAGCAGATAAAGACAGAAAACAAGTGACCATTGTACAAGGCAGAATATGGCAAATGACTTGAGAATATTAAAAACAGTGAGTTATTTGGACAAAGGAGATGAGTTGGCAGAAATGTAGGGTGTATGTCACTTGCCTGGATTATGTGTTGCACTATCTACAGCGCTAAAAGACTACAACCTGACCATGAAGGGTCTTGAACTCAAGACTCAGGCATGGAGGTATTCCATGGGTAATAGGTAGCTATTATTGATGAGAAATTAAACTAAAGAGTGGTGATTTAGAAAAATTTATCTTAATTTTGTATGAAGATATATCTTATAAGATAAATTAGAGCACAGTTGAATAGGAGGCCAGAAGACATGTTAGGAAGATACTGCAGAGAGTATATAAAGCCTCACTGGAGGCATGTCAGTGAAAATTGTTGTCAGGTATAAAGAACGTTTTGGAAATCAACCGCACAAGCAGCAGAACTAAACTTAGGAAATGAGCAAGAGGATTGAAATAATAGATTGTGAGACTGGGCAATTGGGAAGCCAAAACTGTATTAAAAAATAGCTAGTGTTAAGTAGAAATAAAATATTTGGAAGGTGGAGGAGGATTTTGAAAAGCCTAAGAATGCCATGCAATCAAGTAGTGCTTTTAATGTCTAGTCAGCTCTCCTCAATCTTTAGTAAGATTAAAAGTTATCAGTTACTGCTATGAAATTCCATCTTATTTCCTATTACTTTATAAGTGATTAGTGAATGTTTGATGGCTATCACAGTAAAAATAAGCAGTGTAATCAGGAAAAAATACTGTGCTACAGCCAGAAAATCAGATAGACCTCTTCTGATTTCTCTACTGCCTAGCCAAATACTTAGTACATAATTGGTGCTCAGTAAATGTTTTTTGTTTCTTTTTTTGGTAGCAGGTGCTTTAAATTATTTTGACTAGCTCTCTTTCACATGCAAGCCCCATCATGACTTCCTTTCTTATAGACACATAAATACGACAACTTAAATAAGCAAAAATTGTGAGTAGGGGCAAGGAAATGACTTATAGATGTGGAAGGAACACATCTATAAAGCAACGCACATGGAGATATTATCCCTGATGCCCTCTGACTACCTTTCACATTTGTTCCTTCCTTCTATCCCTGTTTCATTTCCTGTTAAAATATGTTAATGGTTGTAATCCTGGCATCTTCATAAATAGCGCAGACGATGCCCCCAGGAGTCATACCTAGGTATGTCTGTTGAAATCAAGCCTGTAACCCTTGCTTCTACAGAAAAGGCAATCCATTTGATGGATTCACATTTGTAGCTGGATACTTGCCACAGGATGGTCAGTTCCTGAGGAAAATGTGCAGACTGGACCAGCTGGGCAAACTCTACTATCTATAATCATAAGACTCTGTTCTTAAATTCTGACCTTGTGAGTCACCGTGAACCTAATATAACTCATAAGGACTCCCTGCCGTCTGGCCTCCGTCATAGTCTGCGTTAGGTCTAGTTGGCCCTCTTTCAAAGCTGGCCTTACAACTTAGCCTTTCTTCCCAGATTCGTACTAAGAAAGGAGAGAGAGGGCCTAGAGGCATTATACTTTCTCTATTTTCTGAGTTCTATATAGACCTTACTTGCCCCTCAAGGGGTACAGAATAGGAACCATGGGAGAAACACATGTATTCTCTTAAGATCCCATGACCATCTCAGTACACAGCATGATGACAAATATGTTCCAAGAGAGAATATTCAGGTAGGAAAGATTCATGAGGGAAGTTTAAAACAATCAAAGAAACTAAGCCATGAAGAAAAAGATCACTTGAACCTCTCACTAATGCCCAAAACCCCATATTAAACACTATTCTGATTAACATTTATTGCTAAAATGACCCATTCTTAACCCTGCTTTCAAATAGTAAGAACGTATAGTAAGGCCTAACTATCATGTACATGTGTGTGTATTTTTATTTATTTATTTATTTATTTTTAAAAAAAAATTTTTTTTTTAATGTTTTATTTATTTCTAGGAGAGAGAGAGAGACAGCATGAGCAGGAGAGGGTCAGAGAGAGAGGGAGACACAGACCGAAACAGGCTCCAGGCTCTGAGCTGGCAGTCAGCACAGAGCCCGACGCGGGGCTCGAACCCACGAACGGCGAGATCATGACCTAAGCGAAAGTCGGACGCTTAACCGACTAAGCCACCCAGGCGCCCCAATGTGTGTATTTTTAAAGCTAGCTTTGTAGTTAGTAGTGATCTTTAAAATAAAATAGGTTTAAATCAAGTGACGCCAGAGAGCTAAAACCTGAAACTCAACTGAGTGCACACACATCCACATACATTTACACACAAGAGCTTAAGTTTCTCTGCCTTATGTTGTATAGTTATAGAGAACAGATGTATCTATCTCTTATGCTTATTTAAGCTACAGTAATATCTCTTATACACAGGCAGTATATTATAGACCTTGCAGTCATAGTGACTAGGATCAAAACTTAGCTCTATCACTTGTGAGATGAATCGCTTTAGAGAAGTTACTTAACCACTTTGTGCCTCAGTTCCCCCAATTACGAAATCGGGATGACCATAATGATAATGATGATATCTATCTTATAGGGCTGATAAAAATACTGGAAACATAATTACATAAATAACACTTAGAATAATACCTGGAACCCATAAGTATAGGAATGGCCTTAGGTGTTATTAAAAGATATGACTCCAAGCTGAATAAAATTGATTTGTGTGATAATATTCTTTTGATATAAAGAAGTGGAAAGTTTAAGTAGAAAAGGACAATATCACACTTTATAGTGTACAGAGATGTATATGTATGATACTTTGTTTTAATTTTTTAAAATCTAGTTGAGGAGGCATCTCATTTCCCATCAATATTCTATAGAGAAGCAGCAGATTCCAAGGACAGCTTTACATACTAGATAATGGCATTAATTACATTAAAATAACAATAACAACAACAACAATAATAATGAAATCCATGCTCATGTTTCCTTTTTTTTTAAAAAACACATCAAGAGATTCTAGCTAACAGATTACTAATTGGTTCATAAAAATCAGTGAGTGCTGATGAAATAACATTACATTGCTCAATATATCATAGCCTTGTTTTAAAGTGTATCAGTGCATTGGGGTGCCTGGAGGGTTCAGTCATTTGAGTGTCTGACTCTTGATTTTGGCTTAGGTCACAGTCCCAGTGTTGTGGGATTGAGCCTAGCTGCAGGCTCCACGCTCAGCATGGTGCCTGCTTGAGATTCTCTTTCTCTCCCTCTGCCACTCTCTGCTGCTCATTCTCTCTCTCTCTCTCTCTCTCTCTCTCTCTCTCTCAAATAAAAAAATAAAATAAATCAATGCATCTATTGAAATATAACTATTTAAGATGCCCTAATCTTTGAGACAGTAGCTTTATTTTTTTATTCTTAATTTCTCCTATAATCCCTCTTTATTAGAAGTTTCTGGCTCTGGGGAGCATAAAGAAACAAAAAGGGAAATAGGGTGCTCTATCACTTAGGGAGTTAGTCTCGTGTAAAATATCTCTGTTTTTCTGAGCCAATACCAATTAATTTCAGTTCCCTTGAATAGGTAATGCAACATTAATAATGTAAATGAATTATTTACATATATAAAACATTTTAGAATGCATTTTAGGGGGAAATTTTTCATAAGAAAGCCACAACAGATATGATAATATGGATTTTAAGAGAATAATTTTTCTTGAATAAATATGTGTCTTATAACAAAATACAAAAACATAAATCAATTCTCCTATTAAAAATAAGATTAAATATGGCACTGTGTCTCATTCTAAGGAATATAAAATTGGTAACTATAGGATACAATAATTTTATGTTTAATAGTTCTGTTAAGAACAATATGATTTCTAGTGGTACAACTGGTAGTACTCTGCTAATCAATGGACCTACATATTGCAGAGATAATTTGTGCTGGATACTGTTTTATTCATTCATTCATTCATTCATTCATTCATTTTTAAGGTTTATTTATTTTGAGAGAGAGCGAGAGCAAGCAGGGGATGGGAAGGGAGAGGGAGAGAGAGAATGCCCAGCTGATTCTGCTCAGCAGGGAGCCAGATGCAGGGCTCCATCCCATGACGGTGAGATCATGACCTGAGTCGATATCAAGTCAGACACTCAACCGACTGAGCCACACAGGTGCCCCATGGATCTTTTAGAATCAATTAGCAATTAAAGATCTAGATTGCATCTAGTGAGAATGAGAAAACTACTAAACCAGATATTTTTATATGATGTTCTATAGTTTTAGCACACTGAGACTATTTAGTAATTAGAAGATACGTGATTATCAAAAGTTTTGGCAATAAATACTGATGCCCAGAGGGGCTGTTTCCATAGATCTTAGTCTAAGAATGGAATGATATGGCGATGATGTCAGCAATGGAAGAAAATAAGCATTTCCTCACCCTCTCCCAACTCTTAAGCATTGTGGTAACTGATTCTAATGTATATTCTCATTTAATTCCAGTTCTAATCCTGTCCTGGAGAGATTTAAATCTTTAATTTTCAGATAAATAAATGTGTTCAGTGAGGTTAAGGAGATGCCTAAGGTAATTAAATAGTCATCTGTATACTCTGGCTTTTCAAGTTGACCTGCCAGACTCTCTTACCTCTTGTCTTAGACTCCAAGGAAGTTTGACTCCAGTGGCTATCCTAGAGGTCAGAGCAAATGTAGAGAGTAGCAAAGAGATGAGGGAAATATGGCACATGGTTTCCCTGGCTTGGCAATATCTAGATGGAAGAGATGGAGAGACTACATATAAGTCCTCAAACTCAGAGTAAACACTGGGAAATGACACCCTGTTAGTGGGTGGCTGGGTATGAAATGCTCAGAATTAAAATGGTTAAGGACATTATTTTTCAGCATTAATCCTGCAGCTCTTTCTTCAGAATTAGGGCAAAAGGAACTAGAAAGGGGTGATAGAACAAAATAGGCTTATAATGAGAATGGCAGTCATGTTTGAACAGGAGGATAATCAGTAGAATTGAATACCACATCTGTATGCTATTAGACAATCAGTGCGTATCACTTCTAATGTGCTGCCCCTGGAAACTTCCACCCTGCCCCTCTCTCCCAATATCCTTCTTCTTTTTCATTAATTATTGTCAGGCTAAAGGCATTTTGTAATTATTCATTAGATTTTCTTGGTTTTCACCTTGATCTAACTTTTGATTTCAATGGTGTAATTATAGGCAGGATGTATGGATACATGCATGCATGGGTTACTGAGGAAGGAGGAAATATATGAGAATTGAAGTCTATTATTTAGTGATTAGGCTATGTCCTCCTTGTCCCATGATAGAGCTTTTCTGATCATGCTCATTTTTTAGCAATGTATGAGATTATTAGTTCAGTTACTTTAAAGCTCCTGTTGTTAATCTCATGTAAATAATTTGGAAGGTAAAGGCTTACTTACAGATTTAAATTCATTTTATATATTTCCAGATCCTGAAAATTGGCTATAACTTCAGTTCTTCTTTTCCTGGATTTCCAAAACCATACCCTTACTTAGGATTCTCTCTCTCCCTCTCGGTCTACCCCTCACCTCTTTGCTTGCTCTGTCTGTGTCACAATAAATAAAGAAACTTAAAAAAATTAAAAAATATAGTATTTGTTCTGAATGTGCCTAAATGTGAGTACTTTTTAGTATTAACTAGCTGTTAATGTTTATTGAGTTCATACTGTGTGCCAGGCAGGGTGCTAAGTTATTATATTCAGGATTCCTAGCCACCTAAAGAGATAGCTACTCCTGTTATCCCAATTTTGAGAATTCGTAAGCTGAGGCATGGTATAGTTGGAAACTTTTTCAAGGTCATAGAGCTTGTCAGCAATGCATCCAGGAATCAAACCTAGGAAATCTGACTTCAGGTCCTACACCTTTATGTATGCATATGTTTTTATTAGTCTGTCATTCATACCATGCCCTAATTCCATTTATACTCTGAATGAGGCCAGGTACATTCATTGTCAACACTTTCTAAAATAATTTTTCATATTTATTGAACCCCTTTTTTCTGCAGCTGGAGAGCTTTAGGTTTTTAAAATCTTTCTAATGTCTTAATTGAAATAGTCTTTAGGGCTCCCCCCTTTGGTAGCTTTGGTGTTGGCTGACATGTAAACATTTATTTCTAACAAAAAAGTAAAAACAGTGGGTTCTGATATAAAGACTAATATAACTGTACATTCATATTTATTAAGTGGAATAAAAAGTAAAAGGTCTTCTAGAAAGGCCTGTTGAGGTGGGTTTTTAAAAGTATTCAGCAAATGTTACAAAATTACATACCATAAATAGATCCTTCTGAAGAACTAGACCATACTCTGACCAGTCAGGCTTAGCAAAGTGCATATTGAACTCAAAATAAAATGGCAAGGCATTTCCAGATCATTTCATTCAGGGAAGCAGGAGATAGAGAGCCTAGGCCAGTGCAGAGCTGATGGAAAGAAGGAAATGAGAATGGCCAGAAGAGAAAAGGTAAAGAGAAGGATAAATTGCCTACCTTCTTATCATTTCCTAAGAGATCATAAAATTTTCCGATTCAGCCGGGATGTTTTTATTTGAAAATAAATCAATTCATATCCAGAAGTATTGCATCAGCTACTTGTCCTTAAGTGTCTAGGGTTTTGTTTTGTTTCGTTTTGTTTTGTTTTTTTTGCTTTTGCGATGGACTTTTTATTTATTTTAAAAAAATGTTACTGTTTATTTATTTTTAATAGAGAGAGAGACAGAGTGTGAACGGGGAAAGCCAGAGAGAAGGGGAAACACAGATTCTGAAGCAGGCTCCAGGCTCTGAGCTGTCTGCACAGAGCCCGATGCGGAGCTCGAACTCACAAACTGCGAGATCATGACCTGAGCTGAAGTCAGACACTTAAACGCCTGAGACACCCAGGCGTCCCTGTGGTGGACTTTTTTAAAATATTACTTTCCTATCTAGATATTGACTTAGCCCATTTTCTAGAAACTCTTCGAGTTTCTTAAGATTTTTTTGCAAATTTTATGTCGGATCCAAGTTTTGTTTTCATCAGTCTTTCTTGCTGTGTACATATTTCTGGCTAAACTAAAAATGTAGAAATTACTTAAACCTAATGTTTTATTAAACATCTTTTAAGTATGTTAATTTAAAGTAATATGTAAGAGACACTAGGTTGCTTGGGAATTCACACATAGTCCATGATGTGTGCTGTTTCTAGATGTGTGTGTTCATGTGTGCGTGCATGTAGGACCGGTGTTGGCAATTATCTGTTGGTTCATCATTGAAGTAGAAAAATAGTAAAGTAAACTATGCACGTATGCAGCTGCTCCCCTTTCCTATTCCATGTTGTGAACCATATACTATGGCCATGGGAAATAATATATGTAGCCTCCTAGGGAGATTATAAGAGACCGACCTTGTTTTGGCATTCTGTTTCTCTATGTATCTATTAATTGTTCATCTTCACCTCTAGATATCATATCTAATATTGCCTAGAATGACATATTTCCATTCCTTTCTTTCCAAGCATTAATGTGTGCTAATAAAGATTTAAATTGCTGAAGTCTGAAGTAAACACTTGAAATGACTCTTCTCTAGTGATCTAACCAGTTTTTGAGAACCAACTTGACATGTGTCAGGGCAGGAAGAATTCACTACCACTGATGGTATTTGAAGAGAATGGAAGAAAAGTCATATTTAAATCACAAAACTGTGAATATGTACTAAGAGAATAACAAATTTGGTCAGGACCTTTAACTACAGAATAATTTATAAGAATTAGAATTATTTACAGAGGTATAACAAAATCTGTTTGTCAAATCTAAGCATTTTTAATGTTAAATTTCACTGTTGGCCTTTTCTCTTGTCATAAGGAAAAATAAAGTTTCTTAGTTGACATTAGAGAACAAACATTGCTGACATTTGTATCTCTCTAATAATGGTATAGAAATTTAATTAGGAGCATGACAATGTTTTTAAAATCTGGTAAGTGTAACAAAAGCACTACTCTAATAAAAATAACGGCATGAAATACATAATAAAATACTTAGCATGTACCTATATGTAAATAAATAATTTATATACTTTTAATAAAGAAAAACATACTTTAACAATTGTGTATTACAGCATTTTAATTTGAAGCTATTACCTTTTGAGAGGCAAAAATGTTATCACGTATCTCTGGGGATACATCAATATTTGGAATAATTTGGCTTCTATTGTAGGATTAATTAGCAAATCTATTGTAACTCTCTATTGTATAAATCCAGCTATGAGAAATTCAAACACATAAGAAATAATAATTAAAATTAATTTTAAAATGCTTAAAATTTTTCATCTATTTTAAAAATTGGTAGTCTTGAGAAGCCATATTTTTTTTTTTTTCTAAGAGGGAAGCAAGAGGGCATAGTTTCTACCAATGATCAAGAACCTTATTAATGGATACACAGATGGGCATTTGCTGATACTGGGGGCATTAGCAAATACTGGGGTATGCATTCTATTTCTTTTCAGAGGCAAAGTCTGAGGAAATAGGACATATGCTTACAGTGTTGGAATAGCTTCTGCCTTCAGGCAGTTGAGTGTGCTCAAAAAAGTCAGTCGAGCCCTTTCTGTTTCAATTCCTGATTATGGGTAAAAGGAGAGGTGTGATTTGAAAATGTCATCAAGGGGAAAAAGAGATACTAGAATTAAATCAAATAGTATATGCTGATCTACTCTGGTGCTATGCACACTTCAAGAATTTCAACCTCTGTGGAGTACCTTTCCAATGTTCCTTTATTTCCCTTTACTCACTAAAAATCCAAGTAGTTCTTCTATTTGATTTTGAGCCTATCAACTCACAACTAGCTTTAGTGATTTTTTTGTGTTAGTACTTTAGCAAAAGCATAAGAAGCAAACTCTTGATAAAATACAAGAATATAATTTCTGATTATAAAGCATCCAGATAAGCAAAACAAAATCAGAAATCTAATAGAGAAAATACATAGTCCATTTGATCACATATGCTTTAGAAAGACTGAACCTGAGTTGAAAATTAGCACTTCACAGATCAAACAATGATATTCTCAAGTTCCTTTACTAAAATCTATTAAAATAGTGAAAAAAATTTAGATGTAAAAATGTGAGCTGGTATAGCATTAGTTCTCAGTTATTTTTAATACATGTAATTGTATATACTCTTATACTTGAATGATAGGGGAAAAGAATTGGCCAAATTAAAGAAACCAACTTATCATATATTGGCTACCAAAATATTATTCTAATTATTTTTAAAATTTCTGGCTGACACATTTGAAATGTTCCCAGTCCTGCCTTATATAACTCAGAAAACACAGACTCAACATGACTTTCAAGGACAAGTCTGAATGTTAATGTTTCCATTTTTGGCCTCATGGCAGAAAGAGTTTTATTAACCAGTGTAAGCTCTGGAATGTCAAAGGCGTGATAGGCAGTATAGACTCCACACACAAAATAAATGCAGAGTCATTTTATTCTGAATTGCTTCACTTGAAAATATAGCATAAAAATCTAGAGAGAGGAACTAAAAGTAAGTGATTTTATAGTGCTCTAAAACTGAGACTCCAAAAAATGAAAGTCTTAGGATAAAAATGCTCATGCATTTGGGTTTGTGATGTCACCAACCCCCATAAATTCCCTTCCATCCACCATAGGACATGCATAACTAAGAACTATTCTGATAGATGCCAAGCCTCATTGTTTCACAGGCAGGGGGTGCTGATGGTCTAGAAAATAAGAGCTCTTGTCCCAAACCTGCTCCTCCATTCATGTAGTATATATAATACAGCATTTCAGAGAGTAAATTAGATGGCCAGACATTGTGCATACTCATTTAGGAATATTCTAATAACAGTTAGTGTAGCGAGAGAAGGTCTTGGAAGCACTGGACCTCCTAGGCAAGATGTCTCACTTCTAGAGTGTCCTTCCCTGTTGACTCCTGTTTCCTCTCTGTTTATTTTATTACTCTCTTTACCCTGTTGATCTTTACCCAAAAAACCTTGTATACTATGATGTTTAAAAGATTGAAATACTGGTCTGTGGTTATATGTGATATCAGTGTAAGTATAATTACAGTTTTAAAAAAGCTAATACCTCCTTTTAGATTGTACTTTTTATCCACACTCATCTGTGCATATTGACCTTACCCCTCCACCTGGCACCATTGATTCAAAATCAGTTTATTGATCTTCAGTTGCTTGGAATATGTAGTGAGAAGGACAAGGGACCTCTCTGTTCTAGTGGATCTTCTATTCCAGTTAGTAGAGACAAACAGTAAATGACTAAGCTAATATATAAGAAAATACTGGCTGTGAAAATGTTATATTAAAAAATTTATAGAGATTGAGAGTAAATGAGAAGGAGACTTAGATAACATCTTCATGAAAAGCCTCTGTGGGCAAGTGGCACTTAAAATGAGCCTTGAACACTAAGAAGGAGACGTTATTTAGAGGTACGGAGGAACACTTCATGCAAAACAAATGACCTGACAGATTATGGAAGAGAAGAGTAGTGTGGCTGAAACATAGTATCAGAGAGCAAGAACGGTATGCAACTAGATTATAGAGGTAGGCCGGTGCCAGATTGTTTAAGGAGATAAATAATTTGTATTTGCCCTCTTAGTGTGATTTGACTCCATTTTTTTTTCTTAATCAAAAATACTGCCTCCAGAATTTTTATTGAAGTAAAAAATGGAGAGTTACCATAAAGGCCTAGTTGATGTACAATATTTCATTCCTGCAGATTTTAATAGTATATTATTTCATTTATCTCTTCATTTCATTTTTTTTTAAATATTTTTTTATTTATTTCTAGGAGAGAGAGAGAGAGAGACAGCGTGAGCAGGGGAGGGTCAGAGAGAGAGGGAGTCACAGACTGAAACAGGCTCCAGGCTCTGAGCCGGCAGTCAGCACAGAGCCCGACGCGGGCTCGAACCCACGAACCGCGAGATCATGACCTAAGCGAAAGTCGGACGCTTAACCGACTAAGCCACCCAGGCGCCCCTATCTCTTCATTTCAAATAGAGTTTGGGTTACATTTTTATTTTTTTTTCAAAGTTACACTTTATTTTTTTAGAAATTACACTTTTATTTATTTTTTTTTAAATATAGGGCATTTTATTTTATTTTATTTTATTTTACAAATTGTTGTCAAGTTGGTTTCCATATAACACCCAGTGCTCATCCCCACAAGTGCCCCTCTCCGTGCCCCTCCCCCCTCCCCCCCCACATCCATCAGTCCTCAGTTTTTGTCAGCATTCAAGAGTCTCTCATGGTTTGCCTCTCCCCCTTTCCCCCACTATTTACCCTCTTCTTCTCCTCGATTGTCCTCCGTTAAGTTCCTCCTAATCCTCCTATACGTGCAAACATATGATATTTGACTCCATTGGTTTTTATACAGAGGATTGACATCTGATTTGTAGTTGAGAAGAGAATGAATGAAGAATGGGCTTGAGGACCTGGAGGTTGATGGCAACCTTTATAAGAGAAGAGTAGGGTAAGGAAATGGAAGGAGTAAGTGTAGAGAACAAAATCTTTTTCAGTGCAGAAGAGCAAATGATAAGACAATAGTAGGAAGGGTTTCTTGGGTCAAGAGAGTTTGTTTTGTGTGAATTGATGATGGGGAACTTCAGTAGAGAAAGAAACAATGACGATACCAGGGGCAGCAGGTAATTTTAGGAGAAGAGTCGTTCACAAAGTGAGAGAAGATGGGATAAGGTGTAAAACATCCTACCATACCTTTCTCAAGAGATGCTCCCTCTGTATTTCCACGTTTGTTTGACAGTAGACATATGGAAATTTTGCTGAGCACCATAGCAGAAAATTTGCTTGGAATGGTTCTTATTTAATAAAAAATTATATTACCTAAAAGATGATAAATAAATCCCACACAGTTGAGGATAAATGTTTGTGGCATTCAGTTCAGGGGACTATTATTTGAATTACCTTTATATTATTTATGATTTTTATTTTTATTTTCTTTCAGGTGCTTCAAGAAGACCTAGAACAGGAACAAGTCAGGGTCAATTCTCTCACTCACATGGTGGTGGTGGTCGATGAGTCTGGTGGAGACCATGCAACTGCTGCTTTGGAAGAACAACTTAAGGTCAGATTATTTTTCTTTAATACACTAATGTTATCATGGAAAATAATCAATTGCAATTCAGAAAATATTTAGAAAATTTATAATGTCATTTGTGTATTACAAATATTTACAGTGCTCTATGTTTATTTAAACTAATTCAGATTATGTCCCTTTTGTGCACATTTCACTTTCATTAACTACTGTTTGTTTACAATATTATATAATTTTAAAAAGTCTGCATTCATATATTTCCCCAAAGGCTCTTTTTTTTTAATTGTAATTGAATAACATGTATTAGAGAAGTAATCCGATGATATTACTTATGCCCTCTTCAATCCTACGGCCAAGGGGGTAAGTGCCCCGGTGGCTCAGTGGGTTAAGCGACCGACTTCAGCTTAGGTCATGATCTCACTGTTTGTGCATTTGAGACTTGGGCTTTTGTGTTGACAGTGTAAAGCCTGCTTCAGATTCTGTCTCTCTCCCTCTCTTCCCCTCCCCTACTTGTACACGCACACACACACACACACACACTCTCTCTCTATCTCTCTCAAAAATAAACATTAATAAATTTAAAAAATATTACTGGGGTGCCTGGGTGGCTCAGTCGGTTAAGCATCCTACTTCAGCTCAGGTCATGATCTCACGGTTCGTGGGTTTGAGCCCTACATCAGGCTCTGTGCTGACAGCTAGCTCAGAGCCTGGAGCCTGTTTTGGATTCTGTGTCTCCCTCTCTCTCTGACCCTCCCCTGCTCACACTGTCTCTCTCAGAAATAAAGCATTAAAATTATTTTTTAAAAACAATTAAAACAATAAAAAATTACAGCTCAGAAGAGGACAAAAGTAAAAAAAGAAAACACAAAAAGAATGAATAAATTGAGAAATTAAGCACCTTCAGTATATTTCTTTCCTAGAAAACTTCAATTATAGTCTTGATGAGGACATAGCAGAGCATTTAAGTTATGGAAGTTTTATGGAGAAATAAGCCCTCATTCAACCTGAGTCATAGTAATTGTGTGCTTGGGAATATAACCAGTACATAGTAACAAAGGGTAAGGTGGGTATTTTCATATTTTTAACTTTTCTTCCTATAATTGGGAACAGTAATGTTTTACTGCAAAAATAATGAAAACATTTTCGAAAAAGCAGTATATACATATACCAAAACATCAGCATTAAGGAAAAATAGAAGAATTTATTGTTCTGAAGGTGGCACGTACATTCATTCATATATATATATATATATATATATATATATATATATGCAACTGCAAATTATACTTGAGGCATTCATTGTACCCATGAATCCTGAAATCTCTGCCTTTTCTTTGTGACTGTTAGGCGCCAATAGTCTGACATGTCTAAGGATCCAATCTGTGTGGGCTTAAATAGCTTTATCAGCCCAACGTTGTTCTAAACATTGTTTCTCTTACCTAACCTATAACACAGTTTCTTAAAGCCTTATCTCTGTTTTCTTCTCTTTTTGTGTCAATTGTATTTTTTTATCCGAGGAAAATGTCATTTCCTCCAGTTACTGCTTTAGACTGGCAGTCTTTAACAATGTTATCTTCTTCTTTATCATTAAATGACAAAAAGAAAATTCTTGAACTGCTACAACTGAGCATTTGACATCTATTAGTCATCGATGTTAATTGCATGTTTCAGTGAAATTTCAGGGATTACAGATATGGAAAGGCTTGTGACACCTGATATTATAATATAGCATCATATATATGATCAAATAAACTGTATACACAAAGCACTTAAAACCAGTTGAAGGGCTGTACTAATAGGCCACCACTGTGACCATTTGAAAAAATTCCATAGTTCTGATAAAGTAGTGTTGCAACTAATTGCAGATGGGTAAAAATCTGATACTCAACATTCCTCAGAAATTATCAGAAAAGATAAAAGATGGCTGAGGGGCAGAGTTGGGAGGGTGGCAGGTTAAAAAAAAATTAAGGCAGACATTTTTCTAAATCATAGACTATTTCTAGTTAAAACTACTGAAAGACATCCACTTTGGTATTACTGGACCTAGTCCAGCTAGCTTTAGAATATAATCATTCCAGGTTGATGTCCGTGCTGTGAGGCTAGACCACCTTGAAAATCAGCCCATAGCACTTGTAGATGTTGACTGGGTTAAATCTTAATTAGGATAAGTTGAGCTGTGTCCCTTAGGTTTTTTATATTTATTATCCTACGTACTTTCATTTTCACCTTATTTTCTGTCTTTATTTCTCCTGCCCAGAGATATCTAGTGAGATAGCTGTGCATGTGTTAGTTACTCCTAAATTATATAGACTCCATCTGCATTTGTCTGTGATCACCTCCCATTAATTAGTGTTTACTACCACCTCCTAGCCTCCTCTTTTCCCCTCAACCCCCTTTTCCCTTTTGATACCCTAATTTCTCTCTGCATTCTCCCTTACTGTGCCCTTTCTTTCAGCTAACATAGACTAGTGTCTAAAAGGGCAGAGTTGGAAGGAATTCTGTGGCGAGAATGCCCCGGCTTTAACATTTCTTTCTTCTCATTCTGTCAGTTTTCTCAGTGTTAGAGGAATCCATGCTTGAATTCTGTGCCTTATTTGACCTTTGGTTTGAATTGCTCTGGAATGCTGGGCTTCCATTTGACTTTGAAATTTTGATGATTCATTTTAGGTTCATTTCCAGTGATATGATCTGGTCTTAACCTAGTAGAATTTTTAAAAGGAATGGGGAGAGGAAGAGAAGTGGGTAGAGAAGGAGGAGGAGAGAAAAAATAATAAAGGATAAAAAGATAAATACATTAGAGGAGTCACTTAAACAGCGGCACAAGTATTCTCTGAACATAATAAGAATCCCTTGTGTGCTTCAGAAAACGTAGACTATTACTATGTTTTGTGCTAGGCCCAGAGGAATTCTGTTAGAATGGGAAGAATTTTAAGAGAGAAAAACAGGTATATGGACTCCATACAAGGGAAAAAAAAAAAAAAAAAAAAACTAGCAGGGATCTGAGAAGAAACCTTAAGGGCTTTCATTAGAGCTAGGTCTGGTCCATAGTTTATTTCTCTAGACTTGTTACTATTGAATGTTTATTCCACTCCTTTTTTCTCCACCATCACAATGCCTTAATCTCTTTGACTCCAGTATGCTGAATCCAGAGCCTCCAAATAGATACCCAGTGGTCTTTAGTTCAGAGATGCTCATGGGGCAAACTAGGAAGAGAAGTCCTTGCTTTAGTGTATTAAGAGAGGGATGTGTTCTTATCATTTTGAGTTAGAACTCTGAAAATACTCCTCATAGAATATTTTTACTTGTGTTGACTTAGTTGTATGAACTTTATTATAAGAACTTTCTCTGACTTTAAAAGACTTTTAGAAGTCTTTCTATTAAAAGGTTTGAAGAAAAACAAAGGTCAAAACACATGCTTAGGGATTCTGAAAGATAGCATGGCTTATGAAGGATAATATTCTGATAAGTACAATCTCTTGTAAATTAATCTGATTCTCTCTCAGAGGTTCAACTTGTCCCTCAGCAATGTCACCTCAGGTCATAAACTGGTCCTTAACTTTAGGGGATTCTGGGATATCAATGCACAGAGAATCTGATTTGTAAGCAGTGATGCCAGTTAACAGATTTTATTGAGAAATACCTTGGCTAAATAACTGAGACGAGTAACTTATATACAATATTCAGTCCTGGAGGACATTACCATATCTCCTTCTAAAGTATCTGCATTTTGTTTTGTGTTGTTTTGTTTTGTTTTGTTTTGTTTTCGGAGAGTACTAGCTATGTTGTTGATGTGTCCCAGGGGTTGTGCTGTGTAACAGAGGTAAAAGAGTGAATAAAAAGAAAGTTTGTCATTACCTTCCTAGGTCAGGAGTGAGTAATCTGTGAGCCTGCTGCCTTCCTTGGAACCTAGAAACAATGGTAGCCATTTCTCAGGCTGTTTCTTTGATCAATGCTAATTCCTGTCATTGGTGCTAACCATGTTAGGCTCTGTGACTGCTCTCTTGTTTCTTGCACTCAAGCAGAGGAAATAGATATGAATCAAATATTTACAAAAATGAGCAAGTAGTTAAAAACAGACACAACTTATTTCTATGAAGGGAAGGAATAAGATTTTCTGAGAACACACTAATCTGACTTCAACTGAAATTTGAAGGCAAGGATTGATTCCCTAGGAGAGTATTTAAGCTGGGGTCTAAAGGATGTGTTTAAAGTGCTTGTAAAGGGGATTGGTGGAGGTAGGTAGTTTCCAGGAAGGGGAAACAGTTAATCAAGTGAGCCTGGCATCCTCAAAGAACTGAAAAAAGGGCAAATTTGACTACAACCTTGAGGTTCAGAAGAGTGATGCTAGAGGAGGCTTAGCAGACAAAAGGGACTTGGGGCTTACCTAAGAGTTAGAACTAGTGTGCGATGCTTAACTCCACCAAAATTCAGTCAATAAACAAGTATTGAGCAGCAGCTTCTTCCTGGATGACAGTTGGGACTACAGTGGGCGGGATGAGCAGGGGGAAAAGTCTTGGCACCTCGTGTCCTGGACCTGCACCAATCAGATGCAATGAAATGTAAAATTATGGCCATGATGAGTTCACTGAGGCAAAAGCATACATCGCTAGATGACCTATCTTACTATAGAGGGTCAGGAAAGTAGAGGTTAGATTAGGCCACAGTGAAGTGTAGGAAAGTGTTCTGTGCAGAACAGTATTTATTCATTCAATAACCATGTCTTGAGTGCTGCTAGCTCCCTGCCAAGTCTAAGATTTGAACTTAAGTATGGGTAAAACATTAATTGTTTCTCTATGAAGCTTACATTCTAAGTCCATGCTATAATAAATCAGCAAGTTTTATACTATGAAAAAGGTGATAAGAACTATAAAGAAAAAATACACTGGGTAAGGGAGCAGTTTTACATGGGAGTGCTCAGGGGACGCTTCCTTGAAAAGTTGGCATTTAAGTAGAAACTTAAACAAAGCAAAAGAGGTGTTTTGAAGGTACACAGGTCCTTTGGAGCCTTTTATGTTTGAACTATGGGAGAAAGACTATAAATGAAGCACAAAGAACACCTATTGTTCTAGGGAGGTTTCTAGTAAAAAAAAAAAAAAAACAGAAACAGAGGCCTCTAGTTTATAGAAGCTGTTCTATGGAAACATCTTCTAGAGAAAAGGCAGAGCGATTGAATTCCCATTTGTAGATGTTCTTCTTTACACATCAGTGTTTGAGAGTCCAACTAGATGTGTTAATATTGTCTAAGGCACAGACCCATGAGAGTTTCTTCATATAAAAGGCATTTGGAATATTTTGTGCATTTAGCTTCATTTTACAGTTACTGCCTACTCAGCAGATATGAACAGACAAAGAGGACATCCAGATGGCCAACAGACGCATGAAATGTTGTTCAGTGTCCCCCATCACCAGGGAAATGCAGATCAAAACCACACTGAGATACCACCTCATGCCAGTCAGAGTGGCTAAAATGAGCAAATCAGAGGACTCTAGATGCTGGTGATGATGTAGAGAAACGGACACCCTCCTACACCGTTGGTGGGAATGTAAACTGGTGCAGCCCCTCTGGAAAACAGTGTGGAGATTCCTCCAAAAATTAACCATAGAACTCCCCTATGACCCAGCAATAGCACTGCTAGGAATTTTCCCAAGGGATCCAGGAGTGCTGATGCATAGGGGCACATGAACCCCAATATTCATAGCAGTATTCTCAACAATAGCCGAAACATGGAAAGAGCCTAAGTGTCCATCAACGGATGAATGGATCAAGAAGATGTAGTTTATCTATATGATGGAATACTACATGACAATGAGAAAGAATGAAATCTGGCCATGTGGAGCAACATGGATGGACCTTGAGGGTGTTATGCTGAGCGAAATAAGTCAGACAGAGAAGGACATATACCATATGTTTGCACGTATAGGAGGATTAGGAGGAACTTAACGGAGGACCAAGGGAGAGAAGAAGGAGGGAAATAGGGGGGAGTGGGAGGGAGGCAAACCATGAGAGACTCTTGAATGTTGAGAACAAACTGAGGAACGATGGAGATGGGGGGGAGGGGAAGGGGGGTGATGGGCTTGGAGGAAGGCAGTTGTGGGGATGAGCACTGGGTGTTATATGGAAACCAACTTGACAATAAACTATTTAAACAAATAAAGTTACTGCCTACTATTTTGGAGAATTAAAGGTATATCAAAAGAGTGTATCAGACAAGCATCCTTTTCTGAATAATAACGTAGAAAATATAATTTTAGAACAAATTATCAAATATATGCATGCTCAGTTTCTTGCTTATCTGATAAAGTTACTAAACTTATTTACTGCATAAAATAATAATTTTTCGAGGTAAGAAAGGTCTCTGAGAGCTAAAATACATTCACTATAATGAAGACATGGAAACCAACTTCATATCAGATGACAGTAAACAATTTATACACATATGTGGTATTATTAAGACAGGTTTTGGTGGATTTATTAAGTTGGTTGATCCGGTGGAGTGGAATGAATATAAATTATTTTGATTTACCTAAAATGTTTTGCAAAGCCTTGCCTGATACATCTATGGATACATAAGGTCAGCCTTCTTGTCCCTCTATGGGGTGGTGGAGAATGTCTGTGTTTTAATATATTCTTTCCTGGTACCTAATTTATGTGCAAGAGAATTGGACTGAAAATGATTGAATTCCTTTATTCAAACTGCAGCCTCAGAAAATTTGGGAGAAAGAAGCCATTTGAGGATTTAGCTGGGACACTGTACGTTTTACCCGAACTGGAGTGTTAATGCATTATTTCCTCTCCCACGTGACTTTAGAATATTTACAGCAATGTCCCGTAAAGTCAGAGTGTCGCATTCAAATGTCATATACTTGTCTTTCATGTTTTAAATCAGAAAAGGTATGTTTATTGTTTAAAATGTTGCTGCTTGTGAAAGGTAATATCTTTAAATCAATGAATAAGTTTTTGATGAGAAAGGTCTGACTTCCATCCATACATGTATGTATATATATACACATGTCTGTATAAATGTATATAACTGTACAAATGTACACGTATGTGCATTTGCATATTTAACACACACACAAATGCCTGTGTATACATATATGGAGGGAGAGATAGACACTTCTTAGGCACAAGATTAGTATTAAAGCAAAATAATACAGATTCTTAGTAAGATAATGAAATCCTGGACATGGTATAGTATCTACATTACAAGGAGTAATAATTATATCCCGTGTTGGTTTGAATATACTTTGTATTTTAGAATTTTAGCTGGATTTTACCAGGATCATGGCATCCTCTAAAGAATGTTTATAGAACCGGGGATTACTTAATTTTAAGAAAAGCCTAAGCAGAGATAAGGGATACTTATTGTCTTGTAGAAAGAGGAAGCCTTTTCTCTGTGTTACTCCAGAGGGTTGTATCAAAAATAAGCAGAGGTTGATAAGCCTGGTTGTCTTCTGCCCACATCTCCTTCCTGAGCCCACTTTCTTCTATCCTGCTTTCTTCTGAATAGATCAAATCCAATTTGAAATCCAAAATGCAGCGCAGGCTTAACAAGGTGAAAATTAACTCTTTCCTCTCTACCTTCCTCTGAACTTGCTTCCTTGACTGACTTCCCACTTGTGTTATTACACACCATTCACTGTCACCTGTGACAGAAACCTGGAATCATCCAGACTCATCCCTTTCCTTTCCCTGTGAGCCCTCTACATTGTCATCAGTCACAGAATTTCTTCCTTGTCTCTCATAGTCACTATTTCATCTTTGTTCCTGTCACTGTTTAACCAAGGTAAAGTCCTTGCCTGAATTCTTACTTCTCTTTAATCTAATTTCTGCATTAAAGTCAGTATTGGCTCTCAAAAGCCATTTGTTACAGTTTCTCCTCTATTTAAAATCATTAGTCCCTTTCCATTCCCTATAGAGTCTGATCCCTTAGGCCTGCAATGATTTTTATTCCTCAACTCCTACCTCTCTCTTAATATGTGTCTCCTTTTAGCCCCCAATATCCCTTAACCTATTTTCTATTTCTGTAAGCCATTTTCGATGCTCTCTATGTCACTGCCCTTGTATATGCTTCTCCTGTTGCTCACAGTACTCATATTGGTCATCTGCTATGAAAACTACTTCACGTAGAAAACTCAGTTTGAATTTTTCTCCATGAGGTGGTTTTTTTCTACTTGGTGATGACTATTCCCTTTTTGAAGCCATTGCGTATCATAATTATGTCTCTGTTGTTTGGAAGGAAAATAGTCTGCTGGAAAGTAGTTGTTCAGAAGGGCTCTAGTGTCCTATTCTCTATCAGGGCTTGGAAATGGGTTTGCAATGAAAAGTATTTACAGTACATACCTTTGGGATAATTTGGGGAGGGAAAAAGTCTATGGAATGCTAAAGCCTGTAGAATTAGGAAATAGAGATTATCTGTGAGGAACAGTATGGATGGAAATATTCTTGACATTTATAGTTTCTAATTGTTTACTTGGTGAATAAAAAGCATGTTTTAAACAAAGTTTAAATGTAATGGGAGTACTTTCAGTAAAGTCAAATGTCAACAATTGTTACCCATGAAGCAATAATTATAATTACTAGCACTTTTATGTGCTTATCTTTTTATTAAAAATTTTCATAGTTTGTATGAAAGGCTATCCCTGTTTCACAAATGAAAAAGCCAATGCTTAATGAAGTTAAATCCAAGTTCATATAGCCTTCAGGTCACAGAGCTGAGACTGGTAGCCAGATCTGCATGATTTCTCCTAACCTCTCAGTTTCACAGAAGAAAACTACTATGTGATGTTGAGAAAATTATTACAGGGGAAATATATGCAAGTATATTGGAATAATAATATTCTTTACGAATACTGTGAATATAAGTATATATGGATGAATATATTGGAATGATTATATTCTTTATGAATGTAATTCTGATATAGTCTAAAGAGAATTCTGGCCTTTTTGGTCTCTGAAGGGAATCTAAACTTCACATTACGGCACAAAATTATTTTTTTTTATCAGAGTATCCAGAAAAATACACAGATCATATTTTAGGTTGATGATGTCACAAAAGTAACATACCTGTAGTTCTGCACCCAGATAAAAAGATCATCTGTTGCCAACAATTGAGACACTCCTGTTAAGTCCTATCCTAGTAGTCATAAACCTCTCACAGCTCTTCACAGTTACCCTCTATCCTGATTTATAATATCTCAGAATAGTTTTATTTTTAACTTAACATAAATGCAATTGCATAATATATAGTTTTGTAACCCTCCCCCCCCCTTTTTTTTTACCCAATGTTATGTTTCTGTGATCCCTCCATTATGTATATAGTTGGAGTTCATTAATTGTCATGGCTGGATAGTATTCCTTCTTGTGAATATACAATTTAATTATAAGTTCTTTTCAGAAAATTAGGGCTCTTTTCAGTTTGGGATCATTATGAATAACGCTGCTATGAGCATAACTGTATTTATATATTTCTGGAATATATGTATGCTTTTGTATTGGATATATACCTAAGATTAGAACTCCTAGATCACTGGATATATGCATATTTGGCTCTATAGGCATTTCACAAGAGTTTTCCAAAGTTGATGTATAAATTTTTACTGTCCTCAGTAGTGAATCAAGGTACAAATTGCTTCATAGCTTCTTCATTACTTGATATTGGCAGATTTTAAATTTGAGCTTTTATGGCGGTTTTATAATGGCATGTCTTGTTTTCATTTGCATGTAGCAATGACTCATGAGATTAAAAGCAGTATTAACAGCTGTTACATTGGCTATTCGAAATAACCTATTTTTTGAAATGCCTATTTGTCTGGTGGATTATCTGTATTTCTCTTAGTGATTTGTTGTAGTTATTTAAAGTATATATATTCTTGGTTTTGATCCTTTATTGATTATTAACCATTTCATTTTTTTTGCTTTTATAGGCTCCTTTATCCTTTTACCTTTTAATGATATCTTTTTTAGTAAACAGAAGTTTTAAGTTTAGTGTAGTCTACTTATTTTCTATTATGGTTAGTATTTTTTTGTCCTGAGTTAAAAATATTTTTTTTTACTCTATGACCCAAAATATATCCTCCTGGATTATCTTACAGGGACTTAATTGCTTTACCTTTCATATTACAATCCATCTAGTATTTCTGGTGTGAGGAAGGGATGAATGTCCATTTTTTTTTCTCATTTAGATGAAATAGCAAATTTATTGCAAAGACCATTCTTTCCTTAATGTTCTTCATTGTCACTTTCAGTCAAATACTTATACATAAATGGGTCACTATATGTATTCATATATATGCTTTTTTTCCTCATATATATGTATTCACACACATGTATATATATGTTTTAATTACTGTGGCTTTATGATCAATTTTGACATCTGGTAGTATTGTAAAAGAAAAATTGAACTAGTTGGTAAAACAGGCAAAGGGGAATTTATTCAAGACTACTGCAATTAGGAATCAAGATTATTGTAATAGGGAAGAGATTGAACTCAGTTCCACTGAACAAAAGGCAGACAAGTTTGTTAAGTGCTGGAATGAGCTGGCATAAAAGCATTGGAGAACTTTTATGGGGTTGGGTAATCAGTACATTTAAGCGATCTCTGTTTGCTAATTGTCCCTTATCATAGCTAGGCTCCTAGCCTACCAAAGTTTGGGAGACAGGGGTATTGTCTTTCTTGACATTTCAAAAAGATGCCTTTCAGGTCCTTGAGAAAGACTTTCTTGGGCTATAGAATATTTACATCTCAAAGGGGCAGCGGAAAAATTTACAGTTCAAAATTCTCTAAGGTAAGTGCTCTAAGAAAAACAAGGTCGGAGGCCTATAGCCAAAGCTTAGTCAAGATGAAGGAAAGACTAAATCTGTCTTGGCCAATGTAAACGCTTATGTTTGTTTTCTCCTTTTAAAAAAGTATCTTGGCTATTTTTGTTTATTCACATTTCCGTACAGATTTTAGAATCAGCTTGTCTGCCTCCAGCAAAAAACAAAAACAAAACAAAGCAAAATAACCCTTCTGTGATTTTAATTGGGTTTTATTCACTATATAGATTAATTTATAGTGATTTTAATTGGGTTTTATAACTATATAGATTATTTTGTAGTGAATTAATATCTTGATTATGTAAAGTACTTCATTTCATGAATGTGGAATAGCCTTTCATTTATTTAGGCCATTATTTTCTCTCAATAATGTTATACAGTTACCAGGATAGTGAGTCTTAGACTTTTTATCAGATCTATTCATTTTTTAAAAATATTTTTGATAAATTTGCTGTTTTTATAAATAGAGTCTTTTTAAAATTTCATTTTCCGTTTGTCTTTTGCTGATAGGGACAGATACAACTTGATTTCTGTTCCTTGGCTTTGTGTCCAGAGATTATGCTAAACTTACTTATAATTTGAATAGCTTATCTGTTGCATCACTCTATTGTATGTATCCAGGTTGTAAGTAATGATAGTTTTGCTTCTCCTGTTCCCATCCATGTTCATGAAATCAGTTTTCCTTGCCTTACTGTGCTGTGTACTCTAGTACAGTGAAATTACTGTTGATCGGTTTCTGAAGGTGAGGCTTTTAGTAAATCACCATAATAAAGCATGCTATTTCCTGCAGGTTTGTTGTAGATTCTTTTTATTCCTAATGGTCTAAAAGGCTTTGTCATTACTGGGTGCTGAATTTTATCAAACATTTTTTTTCATGATCACTTGAGATGATCATTTAGTTTTCTTCTTTATTCTCTTAATGTGTGAAATCACACTGCTTCATTTTCTAGTGCTAAAATAGCCTTGCATTCCTGACATACACCATAGATGATATGCATAATCTTTTGTCTTTGTTGTTAGATTTCTTTGCTAATGTTTGCTAACATTTGATTCAGAATTTTCTCATTGGGTCCATGAAACATATTGGCCTATTGTTTTCCTTATTTTTTTAAAATTATTTTTATTGTTTATTTATTTTTGAGACAGAGAGAGACAGAGTATGAGTGGGGGAGGGGCAGAGAGAGAGAGACACAGAATCTGAAGCAGGTTCCAGGCTCTGAGCTGTCTGCATAGAACCTGATGCGGGGCTCGAACTCACAAACTGCGAGATCATGACCTGAGCTGAAGTCAGAGCCACCCGGGCGCCCCTTGTTTTCCTTATTATAAGTTGCTAGGTTTAAGCGCCTGATTGTGCAGGCTTAGGAACTTGCCGTTTGTGCCTGGAATTTTCTTTGTTGGGAAAGTTTTAAATGAAAGATTAAATATATTTAATAGACATAAGATTTTCCATTTTTCATTTCCACTTTTGGGTTTTATCTCCATTTTCCAGATTTTTCCTTTTTTTTTTTTTTTTGTCAGTTTCAGTAGTTTGTTTCTTTCTAGGTATTTGTGTTTGCCTCTAAAATTACAAGTATGTTCATGGGGCGCCTGGGTGGCTCAGTTGGTTAAGCAGCCAACTTCGGCTCAGGTCATGATCTCACAGTTTGTGAGTTCAAGCTCCATGTCGTGCTCTGTGCTGACAGCTCAGGGCCTAGAGCCTGCTTCAGATTCTGTGTCTCCCTCTCTCTCTGCCTCTCCTTCACTCATGCTCTGTCTCTCTCTGTCTCAAAAATAAATAAAACATTAAAAAATACAAGTATGTTCATATAAAGCTCTGTTTAGTCCACATGGTATATAATAATATTTTTAATTAGTTATCAATACTTGAAGTTTAGGAAATGTGATACAAAACTATAAAGTTCTAGCCTCTGTTGGAAAAGCAAGTGACCACATCCTTTGACTCTTCCTGAATATTAACCTTGGTAGGAATCAAATAGTTCTGGCAACTTTAGCAGGAGCTCTCCATTTAGCTATAGTCCCCATTACTCCCCATTCTCTTACACCTAGATTATTTTGTGCATTTGATTATGTGTACACATTAGAATTTGTGATTCCTTTTTTAAAAATTTTTAAATGTTTATTTACTTTTGAGAGAGAGACAGAGTGCAAGCAGGGGAGGAGCAGAGAGAGAGGTTGACACAGAGAGAGAGAGAAAGAGAGAGAGAGAGAGAGACAGAATCTGAAGCAGGATCCAGGCTTTGACCCATCAGCGCAGAACCTGATGTGGGACTCGAACCCATGAACTATGAGATCATGACCTGAGCAGAAGTTGGATGTTTAATTGACTGAGCCACCCAGCCACCCCAAATTCGCAATTTCTTATAGATGGCATATTTCAATGCCTAGAGTTAGAATGAAGCATAGAGGACTTTCTGTTTTTTCCTCACTTGATTACAAATAAGACACATGATAGATTATGCTCTTGGTTTAAAGTTCTAAAGTAAAAGATTTTCAACTATTGTATAAAACGTAAACCTCAATAAAATATAGATAAAATATGAATAATTAGTAGTTTTAGTGTCATACTGAAATGTTTTGCTGTATTCTCTATTAAAATTATGTTATGCTGTAGACTTATCATACCTGGAAACAAAAGCTGATTTTTTATCAGTGACACTCAAATATTTACCAATCACAAGCATATACATAATTTATCACAGTTTTTGGAGCATTTTCACATTTGTTGACCTGTCTGACCCTACCAATGACCTGGCTAGGAAGGTACCAGGGCATTGGCTATTATCTCCATTTCACTAGTAGGAAATCTAAACCATAACAAGATTAAGTGTTCGCTGAGAGATAATACCTCCTTGGGCAACAGTAGAATTGGGACAAGAATTCAGGCAATCTTTACTTCATGCTTGGTGATGTGTCCCAGACTCAGAGATTCTGCTATAAGACTGATGCCCACTGTAAGTATTAAAGATCTAGAATTCGAGGTGAAGAAGATAGGACTTCACATGTGAGTCTGTCTTCCTCTGCCTCTTCAAATTTACTCTAAGTAGCTCTGTTGTTGCCATAAATTACTGGCAGGTAGTTATTTAACGAAGAAGAAGGAAAGAAGTTTCTAAGACTGTTTAAGTCTAAGAAAGTCCCCATATCGATAACTCTTGTGGTGGTACTCAGCCTGAGACATTTCTATACTGTGTGGAGTTCATGTATTACCCCCAGGAGACATTAAGCATGAAGGCAAGGAACACTCCCCTCAAGAAGGTCAGAGCCTGTGAGGCCTAAAACAATAAGTAACAGTAAAACCTTAAACCACCAAAGAATGTGCAGGAGTGTAATGGACACTGAAAGGATGTTGGAATGCTCCTTAGGACTCCTGTTCTT
Source organism: Hyaena hyaena (assembly GCF_003009895.1). Lineage (NCBI taxonomy): Eukaryota > Metazoa > Chordata > Mammalia > Carnivora > Hyaenidae > Hyaena > Hyaena hyaena. Next base: position 225,773 of record NW_024081101.1, on the reverse strand, counting down.
TATTTTCTGGTATCCCAATTCAATAGACTTGTGGGAGTGGGAGAGTACAGAGTTTATTAAGCTGCCACAGAACATTAAATAATAGCATGCAAATAATAACAGCATCAACAACCGAGCCTTTCCAGATTTATTCATTAGCACCTTATAAACTCATAAAAATAAATAATATATGGAACTGACTGCAATGGCACAGGGGAACATGCTTCTTCAAGTTCGAAATCTCACTATGTTTTTAGCATAATCACCAAGACAAAATTTCATTAACGAGTCAGACAGTCATATTTACCTTTGAAAAATAAGTCCCTGCAAAAGAGCACATAGTCTTGATCGGGGAGTGTGAGTATTTTCTAAAAATATCTTAGGCAAATATGGAGTTAAAATGTCACAAATGTTTTTAGATGAAATTATAATGTTAGGCTTCAAATCCTTGTTAAGTAGGTTAGATAAAATGTATAGTTAAGTCTAGTCAAACTTCTGCTAAAATTAAATATGAAAAGACTCAAAAAGGATTCTGCATGTGTACATCTCACTTGGTTATATAGCACACATTACAAGGCAGATTGAATGTTGCCTGTTCCACTGAGTAAATGACATCATGAAAGAACACAGACTTGTAGCCAGATGTATCTGAGGCCTGATCCCAGAAACTCAATCCTGTGGCTCCTGTGGCTTTAGGCACGTTACTTAACTCACTTCAGTGTCTGGTTCTCACTTTTTTTTTTTTTTTTTTTAATTCTCAAGTGATTCATCTCTTACATGTGACACCCAGTGCTCATCCTGAAGAGTGCCCTCCTAAATGCCCATCACCCACTTAGCCCATCCCCTCAACCACCTCTACTCCAGCAACCCTCGGTTTATTCTCTGGATTTAAGAGTATCTTATGGTTTGCCTCCCTCTCTGGTCTTATCTTATTTTTCCCTTCCTTCCCCTAGGATCGCCTGTTAAGTATCTCACATTCCACCCATGAGTGAAGTCATAGGATATCTCTCTTTCTCCAACTGATTTATTTTGCTTAGCATAATACCATCCAGTATCATCCATGTTGTTGCAAATGACAAGAACTCATCTCACTGTCCGCTTGTCACCTTTAAACTACACATTGAGAAGTGGCAGTCACAAGTTCCTGGAGTGTAGTCAAGAATCCTACAGGATCATTTAAACAGAAGTAAGAATGTTATTTTCAGAGAAGCCTACAGTTAAGTGTTTCCCAGTACATGAGTACATGTGTTTCCACCCTGGACCATATGTTAGACAGTGAGGTATAAGGCATGCCATTTTATAATATGCTACTTTGGTTAACAGTTTGTAAAACCATGTAACATTGAGAAGAGAATTCAAGAGTTGGCTAAATACTAGTCAGTAATACTCTGCCCCATGTCTAACCTCATAATGGGTGTTATTTTATTTCTTTCAGTAAGGTACTTGATAGTATTTACATTTCACCATCAGTAAAGTGAGGTTGTTTATCTTTTTTAACTCCATAATTGTTTATAAGGTAGGAAAGAAAAATCAAGAAAATGTCATTTATCAAAAGGCACATTACGTATAAAATTCATTTAGCTGGAGAGCATATTCCAGGGTCTTAAACTAAATAATATGGGCTGCTTGCTGTCTCCCTTTCTTATAAATCCTAGTTGCTGCTGTGTTGTGTGGTCTATGGCACATAATTGTTTCTTTCTTAGTGGACATAGTCCTGGGAACACTTTATCTCGTAATGCCAATCTTGATGGGTACAGTTTAACTCTTACATTCTATCACTGGCCTCCATAAATTCAGAGGTCAAGGTACTTAAGTTTTACCTTCCAGGCTTGTGAGATTTTCCTCAGTTGCCTTTATCCAATGTTCCTCTGATGGCCACTTTTCACTTTTTCTTTGAAAACCAACTCACCCAAACAAAGGAACTCAAATGAGAAATGTTCTTGGCATGTATAACAATATGGGATGTAAACTGAATGGAAGAGGGAAAGTTTCCCCATTGTGGATCTAAGCAGAGATGATAATGGAGTTGTGATTTAGCCCACGAAAGCGTGTTAGAGTAAGTGAACTGACCTTTGGCTTCTCTTACTGCCGAGACAAAATGACAACATAAATAAAAATTAATTTCTTCTTATCACTTTATGAGATGTTATAATTCATTTTCACTTAGGTGCATTACGTTTACCTAGCTTCACAGAAATATGCATTATTTCTAAAAGCTTGAAAGATTCATATATTTAAATGGAAACTCAGAGAGACTTTTTTCTCTAGAGCAGAGGTTACTAATTGTACTATAGTGATTCTTTAAAAAAAACTATTTAGCTTTCCATCAACCGCATTCGATCCAGTCTTTGAGACTTGTCTAACAACTTAGTTACATCCCTTTAGGCAATGATAGGAAGCAGCATCTTTGAGTGATTATAGAGCTGACTGATAATCTTCCAATTGTTTAGCTCTATTCTTTGTAATTCAAATCAGCACCAATATTTCTAAGTAATAACCAGATAAATCCATAAATTCAAGCACTGTGTACATCCATTTATATTTGTGCATATGGCATTACAAAAATCTACCTGTGGGCAAACATGTCCAGCATACGAGCAAGCAATTTCTAATTCATTTATCTAATTTTACTGAGGTGAGTAAAAAGCTTCATGCCTATATTATAACAGAAATGACTTAGATTCACTTCATTGAGGGTTTTTTGAGAGTAAGATAGGTTTAAGCAGTGGAATGTATTAATAAAGGATATGCATACTCTCTTGTGTTGGAAGTCTTTAAAGAAGAATATACTTGAAATCTAAACAACTACTTGTAAAGATTTAATAAGTACCTTTGTAGTATGAGTAGAGTAAAATAGATGACCCTTGCAGGTTCTTAGAAGATTTGATATAAACATGATGATGGAAAAAATGTAAATAACGATGAGCACTCATATTACTTATTTCAAATTAAAATTTACCCGTACACAATCTTGTTTCATATTAGTAGTAGCTCTTTAAGGGGTTGATATGATTTTTTTGGGGGACAGATGAAATGATTTACCCGTGAATTTCTTCAAACTCACTTGATTTTCTTTGGGAGTAGGGGATAATAATAACAAACTCTTAAAGAAATGCCAGAATCACTACAAGAAAATGATGTGTTTATATATATATATATATATATATATTTTTTTTTTTTTTTTTTTAATTTGAGAAGCAATCCAAGCAATTGACTGACCTAACACTTAGGTCTACCTTGTTTGGTTCTAGATACTTGTGTCTTTCCCCACATGAAACACAAAACTACAAGGTGATAACATTTATATATTTGGGAAGTTGAATCACAATAAATTATAAAAAATCTCCTCTATTTAAATGATTTTAAATAATTTTATTCTAGTAATTGAAATGTGTTTTCTAAAATTTTCCCACTATAGTAAATACATCTTTACTTTCTACAACTTTAGTTTTATGAGATATTTTGTAATTCCATGGAATCCATCTCTCTTAAATATGTCTTTTTTATTAGTTTGAGCTGCTGTAACTAAATACCAAAGACTGGGTGGCCTAGACAACAGAAATTTATTTTGTCACCGTTCTGGAGGCTTGAACTCTAAGATCAGGGTATTAGCAGGTTTGTTGCACCTGTGGTCTTTCTCCTTGGCTTACAGATGGACATCTTCTCACTGTGTCTTCACATGTTCTCCTGTGTGCTCACACATCTCTGATGTCAGTCTATGTGTCCAGATTTACTCTTCTTATAAGAATACCTGTCAGATTGAATTAGATCCTACCCTAATAGTCCCATTTTAAACAAAATCTCTATGGGGGCGCCTGGGTGGCTCAGTCAGTTAAGTGTCCAGCTTCGGCTCAGGTCATGATCTCACGGTTCAGCTCAGAGCCTGGAGCCTGCTTCAGATTCTGTGTCTCCCTCCCTCTCTGACCCTCCCCTGCTCACGCTGTCTCTCTCTCTCTCAGAAAAAAAACAAAAAAACAAAAAACAAAACAAAACAAACAAATAAAAAAACCCATTAAACAAAATCCCTATGTAAAGGTCCTATCTATAAAAGCCTTGTCTCCTAATACAGTCACATTCTATAGTAGAGGGGATGGAGCTTCAGCATATGAATTTTAAGGAAATGCAGTTCAAATGACCATCAATTAATAAATGGATAAAGAAGATGTGGTACACACACACACACACACACACACACACACGTTAGAATATTACTCAGCCACAGAAAGAATGAAATCTTGCCATTTACAGTGACATGGATGAAGCTAGACATTATTATGTTAAGTGACATAGGTCAGTCAGAGAAAGACAAAAACCATATTGTTTCACTCATAAGGAGAATTTAAGAAACAAGACAAACAGTCATAGGGGAAAAAAGAGAGAGACGATCTAAGAAACAGACTCTTAAATATAGAGAACAAACTGATGTTATCAGAGGGGAGAGATTGGTGGGAGATAGGTGAAATAGGTGATGGGGATTAAGGAGAGTACTTGTGATGAGTATGGGTGCTATATGTAAGTGATGAATCACTAAATTCTTCACCTGAAACTGATATTTCACTGTATGTTAACTAACTGGAATTTAAATAACAACTTTTTAAAATGTTATAAATGTTTCAAAACATAATTGTAGATATATATCAGAATAGTTCTGTGCTGAACTCATTGAGACATACTGCATGTTATGCATCCTTCAACTAACATCTTTTCTGTTTAAGATACAAGTCTTTGTAGATGTGTATAATCATAGGGAAATAGCTATATTTTTTAAAGTTTATTTGTTTTGAGAGAGAGAGAGAGAGATCATGCACGAGTTAGGGAAGGCCAGAGAAAGAAAAGAGAGAAAGAGAATCCCAGGCAGGCTTCATGCTGTCAGTGGAGAGCCCGACACATGGCTTGAATTCACAAACTGTGAGATCACGACCTGAGCCAAAATCAAGAGTTGGACAGTTAACTGACTGAGCCAACCAGGTGTCCCTGAATAGCTGCATTCTTAACTCGCTGAAACTATAATGCATCTTTTTGCTAACCTCTTCTTTCATTAAGATATAAATGTTTCTAAGTAAAATGTAGATGGAAAAATAAAAATGAGACACAGTTCAGCCCATAACTTCTTTATTCTGTTGTTCATTTTTGACATACACTGAGTGTTCAGTAAATATTTGTTATATAAGTGGACTCATGTTGGATGAATGAATGAATTAAAGTCTGTCATTAACTGCATGTTAATGTAAATATTGGTGTGGATGAATTATAAGCATTCAGTAAATTACCAAAATTATCTATTATAATTATTGGAATACCAAAGACACTTCTTAAAATAGTTTCTTGGGCGCCTGAGTGGCTCAGTCGGTTAAGCGTCTGACTTCGGCTCAGGTCATGATCTCAGTTTGTGGGTTTGAGCCCCACGTCGGGCTCTGTGCTGACAGCTAGCTCAGAGCCTGGAGCCTGTTTCCAATTCTGTGTCTCCCTCTCTCTCTGACCCTCCCCTGCTCACACTGTCTCCTTCTCTCAGAAATAATAAAAAAATGTAAAAAATAGTTGTCCTAAATAGGTTGACTGTGGATCTAAAAGAATATTTATTATTAGTTTCATTCATATAGTAAAAAAAAAAAAAAAAAAAAAAACAAAAAAACTATAGTGTAAAGTAGTATTAGCATATTTTGGAATTTCTATAAAGTTGACAACCTTAAGGAATCTAGTATATGCAGGTCTTCATTTGAAAAAATGTTTTAGCTTATTTATTTATTTTGAGAGAAAGAGAGAAAGCACGAGTTGGGGAGGAGGAGAGAGAGAGTCCAAAACAAAATCCCAGTCCCATTCTCAACTTGGGGCTCGAACCCATGACCTGTGTGATGTCTCTAGCCGAAGTCGGACACTCAATGCACTGAGTTCCCCAGCCACCCCTATTTGGATTTACTTTATAGGATGTCCTACTAAAATCAATAAATTGTAATTGCCAATCTATGAGGTTAAAAACCTATGCTGCTCCTTCTTTGGACACTACCTTCTTGTGTCCTGTAGCACTGGAGAGACGATACTGTGCCTATTTAGAAGTCTCAGTACATTTTCTTTCATTTATGAAGAAGGTGCTCCAGTTTGAATATGTCTCTCCTCACCTTCACTCCCATCTCCAGTGGGATTGAATGGGTTTAGCCAACAACTCACAATTTGGCCTTTTCTTTCTTTTTTCTCAAATCAGGTAAATAGTGTAGTTTATGACTATAAGAGGTAAGATTTTCTCTGAAGCTAACTTTTTAAAACAACTAAGCTAGTAACAGACACGTTACATACCATTTTACCTGATGTGTCCTGACATAGGCACTAGGAAGTTCGCTTAAGGAACTTCTAATGTTTCAGAAGAAAATCCCCAAAGTTGGTTGTAATAACTAAGTGGCTAATATTGTTGAATTCATTGATTTATGTTAGCACGCTTCCTTTGGGTATCTTGCATTATTATTTCAGTGCTCTGGTTCCTGACATAAACTAACATAATTCAAAAGGAGTAGAGAGTGAAACTATAAAAAATATAAAAATGAGTTACATTATGTTGAAAGCAATAATATTTTATTGACATTTCTGGTAAAAAACTGAAAACTCACTTGTGACCATGGTGAATATGAGTACATGATCATTTTCATACTGTTAGTAAAATGTTTATTGCTACTCCTTACTCAGGCACAGGACTCCCTTTTTGAAAAGCTGGTAGGGTAAGATGGTTTTGAAAAAATTAGGTGGGTCTTCAAGCCCTCCTAGGAATAGGTGGATTTTTTTTCATGATGCTAAGTGCATTTGTATTATTTGAAATATATATCAGTATCTTCTAGATAGGTGAATCCAAACATGTAGCATCAACATGTAGCATCAAATATGCTACAGATTATGGCAAAATTTATCTCAGATACCAAATGTATTTGTAAAAAACATGAATTGCCAACATTTTTTCTAGCCTTAATTCTATACAAAATAAAACATATCTTTATTTTGAGATACTTTTCATTGTGAAGATCTGGTAGCTATGGGAAAATAATTCTGTTATTTACACTAAAATTAAAAAAATGAAGTTTTTAGACTCTGAAATGCATCATAATGGAATTAAAATAAATGATGCCTAATTTTTGTCTTAAAATACTCCCCTTGCACAACTGTCATCCAAACATGTATTTTCTCATCTAAACACCATTGGTAGTTGGGTATATGACAGTACATCAGTAGTGGGAGGGCCATAGCTGTGGTGGCAGCTGCAGTGGAGGGTAGAGCCCAGGGGAAGGGGGTGTGGTGAGAAGGGCTACACTACAGGCTGTCATACAAGACAGCATCCCTCTCTTACATATGAAGCTCACTGAGATGGCATTATGGGCACTGGGAACCTGACAGAGCCACAAAAATCTACAGTAAACCCTTCATTTGCAAACATAATTTGTTCTGGAAACATGCTTGTAATCTAAAGCACTTGTGTATCAAAGTCAGTATTATTATCAAAGAAATAATGGAAACACTCCACAACCCCAATATATTCATATAAAAATGATTACAATATTTTAATATGATGTGAAATAATCGAGAAAATACAAAATATAAAGGAAAATAAATTAACCTGCACTTACCTTTGAAAGCATTCGTGGCTGATGTGAGGAAGAGAAGGGTTATTGTGTAGGACGACTTTCACTATCACTAATGGAATCACTGCTGGGTCACTCTTGGCTCAACAGAATCTTTTTTCTTTACGTACACCTTTAACAAGGAACCTACCCAATGACCTAGAATGAAGTACAGCATTCCTAAGCCTAGTCTTGTCTGGAAAAGCAAAGGAGCTTGCTTTTTTCACTTCCATAGGAGCTTGGAAGTGACAAAAAATATTACACTAGTGCCAGTTGTGGGCACCTTCCAACATTCTGAAAAATCACTGATTTCTGCCAAACAACCGTGGCCTGAGACTGAGCATCCAAGCATGGAAGACAATCACCCACAATCCTGCAACGAGAGAGAGAGAGAGAGAGAGAGAGAGAGAAGATCCATTGGCTCACTTGTGCTCATGTGACATTCAGTGTCATGTACCACTCATATTGCAAGACATCAGTCGTTTATCAAGTTAAAATGTTTGCTAGTCTTTCAGAACACTCACATAAAAGGTTACTTGGAATTCATGGTTTTACAGTAATTCCTTCTTACCCTTCAATTTAGTTTCAGGGTTCCAGGAGCTTGTCAACATTCCTAAAAATGATCTTCATAATAAAGTGTTTGGCTTTACCTTCTGTTTGTCAAATGTGGATAAAGACAACTCTCAGGTCAGCCTTGACTATGTCCAGCAAATGTTCTCTAGCTCTGGAGCCTCCCAGCTCCTTTGCAAGATAAAATCACAGTATGTGCAACATCCACTCCTATCAGATGACTGGAGAAAGAATGCCTGAGGCAGAGGAGGAGTCCCGCAGCAAAGCACAGAAGTTATCAAACTTGGTGGACCATATGTAGAGCAAAGAGTGCAAATTCAGAAAGCACCTCAGGCTGTTTCAGATGTAGCACCTGAAAGGAAATGGTCACCCTCCCCCTCCAGGAATATTGCAAATATGATTCAAAAGACACAGGGCAGCAGCAGTATTTCTCATGGGCCACATAGAGACAGTGTGATTCACTTGTTGTCACTGAAAGCCCACAAGAAATCTGAGCAGAAAGGTGTTGTCAGTCAACAAGATGGGAACTCCCTCCGAGCAATTCTGCAACAGGTAGCCAATCGGAATCCTAAGGGCCTCTTGTATAACGTAAAGTATGTTTTTAAAGAGCATCAAAGAGACTGGCCTGGATACAGTGAAGTAAACAATCAGAGTTAATGCTCTGGAGAAAACTAAATTTATCTCAGAATGCTGCCAGAACTAGCTATTCAGAATCTCCGGCATGTTCTAGTAGCAAAGCCGTATCTTTTCCTCAGAAATGGCTCTTGGATTTGGATTTCATTGATCTTTTAATGATTAAAAATATCTCAAGTATCTCACTTGACAAAGAGTGCCTCCAGCAGTCAATGGTCCTTGGAATCCCACCCGTGAAAAATCTGCTGCAGGCTCCCTGGGGCGCCCTGCAGCTGCTGCCATCCCTACCCCTCACTGCTGCCTTCAGTCCACCTGCCTATCTCCAGTGCTCCTCAGTCTAAGTTCTTACTCCACTTCGCCTAGCACTTCAGAAGGCCGGAGGACTCAGGCCCTATCTGTTGACAATTTTAGTCAAAACAGTAGTCTCTATGAGGACCAGCAAGACAAATATTCTTCTAGAACTTCTCTGGAAATACTATTCTCTGGTTCACTTCTACTAAAGTGTCCAAAGCCTATGGAAGAAAACCATTCAGTCTCACAAAAAGTTAAAAAAAAGTCTAAAAAAAAAAAAAGAAGGACAAAGGTCAAATTAAAAACCACAACTTTGCGACACCTGAAGAAAAGGAAGAGTACCTTAAAAGAGAAGAGGGACTTGCCAAGCTGAAGAAAACTTCAGTCCAGTTAACAGTGAAGGAGTTAATGAAGGTCGCACTGCCTCTATGGAGCCTTCTTCCACAATTGAACTACCAGCTTATTTGATAAAATAGATTCCTATCTTCTCTGAGCAATACTGGAATTATAAGTATGACTTTAAGAGTGAGTTTGAGGAGTATAGGGCCTTGCGTGCCAGGATGGAGACTGTAGATAGAAGATTTATCAAGCTTGATGCACAACAAAATTGGTTTCTCTGGGCTCAAAAGAGAATCAAAATGTTCATGAAGAAGTCTTACAAGAATATCAGAAGATCAAGCAGTCGAGTCCCAATTATCACGAAGAAAAATATGCATGCAATTAACTTCATAACAAGCTGGCTCACATCAGAACAAAAAACACAAAACACTAATAGGTGAATTTGACCACCAGCAAGTAGAGTCATGGTGCTAGACCTGTATTTCATGGATCCAATTCTGGGTTGTCTGTTCTATTCCATTGGTTTTTGTGTCTACTTTTGTGCCAATACCATACTGCCTGGGTGATTACAGCTTTGTAGTAGTGGCTAAAGATTGGGGTTGTGCTGCTTCCTGCTTTGGTTTTCTTCTTCAATATTACTTTGGCTATTCAGGGTCTTTTGTGGTTCCATACACAATTTAGGATTATTTGTTCTAGCTTTGAGAAGAATACAGGCGCAATTTTGATTGGGTGTATTTAAAGTTCCAAATGAGTTGTTCTAAGATTCTAAAAAAAAAATGAAACTTTGCTTGTTGCAAGTTTCAATGTTAATAAACTTGAGTTATTTTTTTTACCCATTGCACTTTGGTTCCCTGAATCTATGAGGCTGTTTTTTCTGCCCCTCCCCCCAATTTATGTTTTTCAATAGAAATATATTTTTTTTAATATTTGACATACAGTGTCAGTACTTCACATGAGTTTTTTTTTCCTTAAAATCTTGTGTTTATCATTAGAAATGATTATTTAGGTAGTATGTTTAAAAGAAAACCAGTAATGTACAAGGTGAAAAAGTTTTAGATAAACATAAGCCTATTTCCTGATATTTCTTAATGCAAATTCTTTGCCGTAAAATGGTAGTATACTTAGAAATTCACACAAAATATAAAAAAAGTTAAAACATTATTTTGGAGCATTAAGGAATAGAAAGATATATGAGCATTTGTATGCGTACAGATATGCTCACACACACACACACACGTACATACAGGCTGATTTGATTTAGAACAGTAAATCCACCCTTCAAGTTAACCCCCCATTGGAATGGTTGTCTTAAGGTGTTCGCTAGTTCTGTACATGGTGTGGTTAATCATTAGCTACATTGCTTCCTGCTTGGTTAGAGCAATGGGAAGCATACTGTGGCCTACCGGTGTCTGAAAGTACATGCTCAGGCTACATTTGGGCAGAGGTGATGTGCATGTGAGTGTGCATGGAGGAAAAAAATGCTACTAATCTCAGTAGGTCAAACCCTCAGGTAAGCAACTGATGAGCGTTACCATACGGGTTTCTTTTTTCTGTCAATTGTTACTTCTCTTGTGGAAGACAAAAGCATTTCCATTTCAACAGTTTGGGAGCTTTATTAATGTTGGACAAAATCAGTGTTATGAAAATGAAACAGATCTATAGTTTCGGTCAAAGGTATAGAATTAAACATGTAGGTAACCTACTTATATAGTGCTACAAAGCATTTTTTGAAGAAGAGATATACAAAGAAACTATTAACGGCATGAAATGTATCTTTAAAGTTTTTTTTTTCTTTTCATCCTGGGACCCAGAAATATAAAGAATGGACACATTTAACCATATCATATTGTGATTCATCAAACAGCACAAACTTTCATTTCATTGAGTTTATCTTTTAATGTCGACTTAAACTATCATTTGTTTTATCATGTGGGAACATAAGTAATGTGGTCAAAAATGCAAGGATTTTGAACTAATGTCGATTCAAGTTGTGTTGTCTTATTGTATTGACTTTTCAAAGTGCTGCCTGTTGGAAGCACTGTTTGCAAATCTCTTGTGAAATGTTTGTCAAAATTTTGGTAGTATCTTTAATAAAGATGTTTGTCTCCAGCAGCCAGCAAATATATACATATGTACAAAAATATATACATACATACCATTGGTAGTTGGTTTACGTGACGTATTAAAATAGTGTGTGTCTATAAATATTAGTAACATGCTATGGAGATGGCAGTTACTACACAGGGAATATTACAGTTTTCTCTCTTGAATACTTTAGAGACAGAGAGATTTTAAATAGTTTGTAATAATAATCTAGATAATTTTTAAAGTCCACATGTGGATGTAATTTAAATTGAAATTTTCTTTTACAATTAAGACATTAAGCAATTCTAATTACACAGGATTACTTCCCAGAAGAGTCTTTAGGTATTCTATTTAGTAGTCAGACTTTTATTCTTTGGGATATATTTTCAGATCTAAGAAAGATACCCATTTTGTATATTATCCATGCAAAATCCTCTTTAATTCTATATTTATGTCTTAGCTCTGTTTAATTTACCACAGAGACATTTCAAATAGTGGTATGATAACCACCTCAGACTTCTTATAAGTATCTTTACTTTTCACTGTAAGATCAAAGAGTGAGTGAAATAATCTCAAGACAAATGAAAGGCATACTACTTATGTAATTATAAGCAAATCATGAAGGGTGTCCTTTACAACTCCTAGTATACATAGGAGACTCATGATTGCTTTTATGATTCATTCATGCAATTTCATTTTATTTTTATTTTTGAATATTTATTTATTTTGAGAGAGGAAGCAGCGGGGCACTTACAAGTTGAGGCGGACAATGAGAAAGAGGGAGAGAGCGAGAATCACAAACAGGCTCCATGCTGTCAGTGTAGAGCCCAGTGATATGGGACTCTATCTTACAAACCATCAGATCCTGAGTTGAAATCAAGAGTTGGATGCTTAACAGACTGAGCTTCCTTATTCATGCAATTTTAAATGAAATTCAGTTAACAATTGTTTGCTGATGTGGTGATGGGTTGTTTGTTCCCCAGGTACTGGGAGATCGATGGGCAAACATCTGTAGATGGACAGAAGATCGCTGGGTTCTTTTACAAGACATCCTCCTGAAATGGCAGCGTTTTACTGAAGAACAGGTGAGTCATGTGGGGAAATTGTATCAGTGAGAGATACGGTAGATGTTAAAGGGGTAAAAGAAAACATAGGATGATGTAATTATGTAATAAGTAATGATCGGTAATTATTAATGTTCTTTTTTGGAATTATTTTATTTCTTTCAGTGCCTTTTTAGTGCATGGCTTTTAGAAAAAGAAGATGCATTGAACAAGATTCACACAACTGGCTTTAAGGATCAAAGTGAAATGTTATCAAGTCTTCAGAAACTGGCTGTATGTATTTTTTAGCTTTCAAAACTTTTTTCTAAAACCCAACAATTGACAGTAACACCATTATCTGATCTCTTTTTTTTTTCTTTGCAATCTTAAACCAAATGCTCATTGTTCTGGCTTACATTGTAGTCTATTCATTTATATCATATTGTAAATTTTCTTTAAAATAGCGACAGCTATATTATCTTAAACAGCTTGGGCTGGTATAACAGAATTACCATAGACTGGGTGACTTAAACAACAAACATTTATTCCTCACACTTATGGAAGTTGGGAAGTCCAAGATCACTGTACCAGCAGATCTAGTTTTTGATGAAGACCCTTTCCTCATTTTCAGACTGCACCTTCTTATCTTGTGTTCCCATGGTAGAAAAGATAGGAAATTTTTGGTGTTGTTTTCCCACCTTTATTTTTTTCAATTTAAATTTTAGTTTATCTATAGTGCAGTAGTGGTTTCAACGGTAGAATTCAGTGATTCATCACTACATACAACACCCTGTGCTCATCACAAGTGCTCTCCTTAATACCCATCGGCCATCTAGCCCATCTCCTATGTTTTTAAATTAATATTTAAAATATAAATGTAATTGATGTATCATATTATATTACTTTCAGATGTACAGCATAATGATTCAGTGTTTGTATGTATTACAAAATGATCACCATGATTAGTTAACATCTGCCACCTACACAGTTACATTGACTTTCTTGTGATGAGAACTGTAAAGATCTATTCTCTTAGCAACTCTCAGATACACATTATGTTATTTTTAACTGTTGTCACCATGCTGCACATTACATTCCCCATACTTACTTATTTTATCACTGAAAGTTTGTACCTTTTGACCAATCTTCACCTATTTCCTCCTCCTATAAGGGCTTGAACCCTAATGTGAGGTCTCCACCCTCATGATCTCATCTAAACCCAGTAACCTCTCAAAGGCCCCACCTCTTAATACCATCACATTTTATGTATGTGTGTGAGTAGAGTTCAACATCTTTTTTTTTTTAATATTTTTTATTTATTTCTAGGAGAGAGAGAGAGAGAGAGAGACAGCATGAGCAGGGGAGGGTCAGAGAGAGAAGGAGTCACAGATTGAACCAGGCTCCAGGCTCTGAGCTGGCAGTCAGCACAGAGCCCGACGCGGGGCTCGAACCCACGAACCGCGAGATCATGACCTAAGCTAAAGTCGGACTCTTAACCGACTAAGCCACCCAGGCGCCCCTCAACATCTGAACTTAGTGAGAACACAGACATTCAGTCTATAACATCACACCCACAGACCCCCCCCCGCCAATTCATGTCTTTCTCACATGCAAAGTGCATTCATTCTATCTTAAGAGCTCCATAAGTCTTAAATGGTTCCAGAATCAGCTCTAGAGTATAAAGTCCAAAGTTTCTTAATCATCTAAATCCGATGTGGTAAGACTCCAGGTGCCATTCATCCAAAGGTAGACTTCCTATCCAGCCGTGACACTATGAAACCAGGCAAGTCATGTGCTTCCAAAATATGTTCGTGCATCAGACATAGGATGGACATTCCCCTTCCAAAAAGGAGAAAAGAGAAAGAAGGAAGGAGCGACAGGTTCCAAATAGATCTAAAACATAGCATAGCAAGGAACATTCCATTAGATCTTAAGCCTCAAGAATGATCCTCTTTGGACTGATGCACTGCCCTCCAAGACCACTGGAGAAGCAGCATCACTGCCAGGGCTCCACAAGTTAGCCTTGTCTCTTCAATTCCACAGGGCACCACCCGGGTGGCCCTCTGCAGCAGCCCTACCCACAGGCTTCTCTGCAGTGGCTCTACTCCTGCCATACTGGAGAGGGGCATCCTGCCCCACAGACTGAAGAGGTAGCCCCACTCTTTGAAACCCAGGAGGCACTAGCCCTGCTCTCTGGGCCTGGGGTGGGAGTGGTACCTCTTATATCTCGGAATCACCTACATCATCCCTCCCTTTTCTTGAGGAATAGCACATGTTGGACAGCCTTCCTTCATTCTGTCCATTTTTCTCTGTTTCCTTTGGTCTCAGCGGGCAGTGTTTCTGTTGGTATAATCCCATCTCCATTCCTGATTTCTGTTGAGACGATTCACTAGGTCTCTGGTTCCCACCCACACTAATCTTAGCACGTGGTCAGTCAGCCTTACCCTTAATGTTCTCTTCCGAACATATTTTCTCATTTTTTTGCAATATGGATAGGCCAAGGATTGGCCACATCTTTAAATTCTAGTGCCTTTATGCCAAGTGATTATTGTTTAATTCATTTCTCTCTTCCCCCATTTTCCCATGAGCAAGAGAAATTTTGCCACTTTACTTAGATATCTCCTCAGCTAAATATTCACTTTCATCACTCACAAGCTCTACCTTCTGCAAAATGCTGGAACTTGAACACAATTCACCCAGGTTCATTGCCTCTTTATAACCACATCATCCTCCCTCCAGTTGCCAATAATATAATCCTCATTTTCATCTGAGACCTCATCAGAATGACTTTTGCCATCCATATTTATACTAATATTTTGTCCATTTTAATTTTTGTATTCTCCAAAAACAGGACACTTTCCAGGTCTCCTTCTCTGAGCCTCACCAGAATTGGCTTTAGGAGTCCTTTCATGGCAATCTCCAGTTTTTCTAACCTGCACCTTGGAGATCTCTCAGCCTCTACCCACTACTCAGTTCCAAAGCTGTATATGCATTTTTAGGTATTTGTTATAGTCATACCCTGCTTCTTGGTACCAATTCCTGTCTTAGGCATCTCAGACTTCTATAACAAGATACCATGAACTGGATGGCTTACACAGCAGACATTTATTTCCCCCACTTCTGAAAGCCCCGAAATATGAGATCATGGTGCCAGCAGATTTTGTTCCTGGTGAGGTCCATTTTACTGGCTTTTAGACAGCCACTTCTAGCTGTATCCTCACATAGCAGAATTAGAGGAAGATCTCATGTCTCCTCCTCTTCTTCCAAGGGCACTGATCCATCGTGGTGCTCTACTCTTTTCTCCTCATCTAAACCCAGTTACCTCCTCAAAGCCTAGGCTCCTAATACTAACACAGTGGAGGCTTCAGCCCTCATTTCATGAATCTTGGAGGAATATGAACATTAATTCCATAAGATGCAGGCAGATTTGCAACTATGCTTTTCAAAAAAATTGTAATTTTGAAAAAGATATGGCATACCTAGAATAAGACTTCAGTTGAAAAGGGTAACACTGAGAAGTACATAGGAATGTCCTGTGAAGTTCTAAACAGTCTTTGGTTCTAAAGTAATAGTCTAAATTAAATGCTTTGAGAAGGAGAAGGATATGATATGATTATCCTCACATAAGGGGCTTATACCTGCATTTGGGAAACTAGACACAACGTTGAAGCAAACGAACAGCATGAATTATAAGTGCCTGTGTGTTTTGAGAAATGAGGCAACTTTTGCAATAAAAGAATATCACAGAGGGCTTCAGTGAGATATTTCAGTGTGAGTGGCAACTTAGAGGATTAGAAAAGATCTCTAAAGCTTCTCTTCCACTGTGAACTTTAGTATTTGGCTGTAAAGGAGAGCACATTGTAATATCAAGAGCTTAATTTTTCAAATAAAATAATCCATAGTTAGAATATCTTCTTGTTTTGATAAAGCACTTCTCTTAAATGCTAGCTCAGTGTTAATTTTAATATAAAACAAAGATCTGTTGTAAATAACATCTTATAATTTTACCTAAATGAATCTATTTATATCTATATTTATATTGTATGACATAATTAAATCATTTGTTTAAAGCTAACCCTAAATATGTTTCCCCAATTAAATTTATACCATTTTACTAAATATTGATTTGTATCATGCATTTTTGCTCCTTAGTTACTAATCCTTGGGCTTTTAGTTTAAAATTGATTCACAAATATATTGCTTGTCATTACAGGCTAGCTTGTTATAAATAAGAATTCACCCCTCAAAAAATATATGCTTTCTGGAGTGATTTCATCACTAACGACAGATTTCAGAACAGTGAACTGTATTTGTATCAAAAGAATACAAAAATGTCAGTGATGTATTTGTAATTTTTTTTCCACAGCTGATGGGGAGCCATTGAGAACTTGATAAAATTCATATTTGTGTTTTTAGAATACTCTTTGGTAGTAAGGAGGCTGGTTAGTAGAACTGAACTAAGTAGCATTGGGTATGAAGAGGAAGAACTAGACAAGATTATTTCAGAAGAGAATATTGAGGCCCAGAGAGCGGAAGGCAGGGAACCATGTGGCATCCATAGGCTATCATAGAGCATTAGTAGCAGAGTCAAACTGAGCACCAAGACATCCAGACTCAGGTCCATCCCTTTTAAGCTTTTTCAGAACTCCTCATATCTTTTGATTCCTTGACATAAAAAGAACTGTGATTGACAACCATCATTTCTAACAATCAAGTGCTACTATGTTGACATTTTTGTGAATAAAAGACTTTACTAGCCTCAGGACCATGAAAATGCTCAATAATTTTCCAATATGATTAAAATTCAAATTATGTCACCTTACTTGTGAACAAAGTGAAAATATGTTTTGTACAAGTCTTACCGTTTGATAGTTTAAGCCAATTAACAAAACCTGACAGCTGGTCTAGAATTTGAGGTAAAATTCCCCTGCTGACTCAGGCAGTGAATAAGAATTTATGTTCATTAAAATATGTCACAATCTGAGACCCAAAACAGGTACCATCTGTCACCAGTTCCTACTACATACCTAGGTATAGATACAGTGTGCTCAAACTCTCTTTTATTTATAATCAGTGCAATTTGTTTTGAAATATCATCACTAATAGCCCATGGGATATTCTCCTACTTTTCATTTGAGGTGGGAAATGAGGAGTCAAGTATTTTATTTCCTCTTGATCTGTGCTTTTATTCAAACCATGTAGATCTCTTATTTTTTCATGGTCAAAACTGATTTTTTATTTGATGTTAATGATCAAAAGTAAAGGAGAGAAGAATCTGTGGCCTTTAGGAGGTGAATTCTAAGACTTGTAGAATCGGGTAGGCCATCATGGGAAGGCCCACATTTAAAAGAAATACGTTCCTGGGTGAGTTGTTGGCTGCTGTGAGGACCTGTGGTGTTTTCTGGGAAGGACCACCCTGGGAAGTGTCATGGTCCACAGGCCTCGGGTGTACAGGATGGTATTGAGGACAGTCTCAGGTGGCTGTGGGACACACGGCAGGGTGGAAGTACTTACAGTGGCTCAGCAGGTCCCTGCTGATAGTGCTTTTGTACTAAGACTTGATATTATGGCCTCACCTCCTGTTACCACCTTCAAAGAATTCATCCAAGTAGAATCAATGGTTCTCAAAGTATGGTCCCCAGACTGGAGCATCAGCATCACCTGGGAACTTGTTATAAACACAAATTCTTAGGTTCCATCCCAGACCTATTAACTCAGAGGGCCTGGAAGTAGAGCCCAGAAATCTGCATTTTAGCAAGGCTTCTAGGTGATTTTGGTGTTCCCTCAGGGATTTCCTGGACTTTTTGTAAGGATACATTCCTTTTGCTCTTCAAATCATCTTCTAACACTGACCAGATAGAACATGTCTGTTCTGTCTTCTTGGTCTGCTTATCTATCCCTTGTCCCTCTTTATTACTGGCCTAGTCTGGTTTATTGACTGTACCTTCCTGCCTATCTGGACATAGGTCCAACTTCTTGGCTCTTGGAAAATAAAATGTATTTCTTCTTTTAAAATCCTGGCTGACCTCTGCCATCTGTAAATGTTCTAGAGCTTCCTTTTTCTTCCTGAGTTTCTTCCTTTTCCAGAGTTATGTGGTTCTCTGGCACTCAAAGACTTATAATCAGTTTTTGATATGCAGAAAGACATCTTTTTTTATACTCTAATAATAAATAACAATTAAATCATAGTTATTTAATGTGCATACATAAATTCCAAGAATAAAAGTGTTGATAGTCAAGAGTAGATGAGAGAAGGTACTTCATTAGCGTGATTCAATGCATCCGGCAGCACCATGGATTTCCTGTCTTCTCCCTCTGTTAGGTGTAGTAGAAGAGTCCTACTTCAGAGAGTAGGAGATCATGAAGAGAGAGAAACTTGCCTTCACCTTTTAAAAAAATATATAGCTTTAAAATTTACTAGCTAGAAGCTTTGTTTAGTACCATGCTGTTGTCATATGGATTTAAGTAAAAATATGTTGATTCAGTAATTCCACAATTTGATTATAATAATCTTTTTACTTCACCTTGAATCCATTTTTCCTAAAGGTATTCTTTAATGGTAATTTGACTTTCCCTTTTTTTTTGTGATGCTCACCAAGTCCTTTTTCATTTGGCTTAATCTTTACACAGAAGGCTTAGTTGCAAGTGCCACTAAACCTCTTTGGGTATCCAATTAGTTTTATAGATCCTCTAAGAAAAACTGTTTAAGTGACAGGAAGTTACCCATAAATTTCCAACACAAATTCTTTCCTCTTCTTCAAACATAGCTCTCAGATCCTTGTTCTGAAATGTTTCCAAATCATTGCATATTTAGCTTAAATAACTGTGTACCCCTTAGCCCTATGCATACAGCTATTTAAATTAGCTCCTGAAGCCCTGAGAAAGTAAGCCAAAGAGGATTGTATTTACATGTTTTTTTTTTAATTTTAAATGCATGTCTTTAATTCTATCATAACCTTATTTCCCCCCAAAAGAACCTAAAATGGCTTACAACAAAACAAATGCATGCCACAAGTTAAAAGAACAGCAACTACAAAAAGAAGATAGGATGCCATAAAGGAATTGGAGGAATCTACAAATTCATATTTGGGTCCCAGCTCTAGGCAGGTAGCATAAACTGTTGTTTTACTACTATTCCACAATGCATTTAAATTTAATGGAGAACTAACATGTAAATTAAAAAAACAAAATCAACATATAAAGCCAATGCATTACTAAGTTCTTACACTGAAAGTTTTATTTTGATATGAATTCATCTTTAGAATCTTAACTCATATTTTGATTTATTGCATTCTTTCAAACTGAGACAGAATAGTGGGGGGAAAAAAACCCCTAATTGTTGATGGAAAATTAGAAATCAACTTCACAACCAGCTTTTATACCTTAAAAGCGGCATGCACTAGGAATCCAATATAAATGAACACCAGGTGAATCAGTTTCAGAATAAAGGATGAACTACCAGAGCATTCTGTGGTTCAGAGTGATCAGTGCAAGTGGCATGCCAGAATGAGCTACATAAAGTGTCCCTTGCATGGGGGGTGGTGTATTGATTTCTTTGTGTACATGACACGTCAGTTCATGAGCAATTGGTACATCTGTTTCATGATCATTTATTTGTAATGTGTAATATTAGTGGTTCTTAAATTTGCATTTGTTTTGGGAAGACAGGTCTCACTGTTCAGTTTCTGTTCACTGTACTCGCTATGGAGAAAAGGAGTTTGCAAAGAGGCTGTAAAATAACTGTCTCCTTTCTCCCTTCTTCTTGTTTGTTCACATGCTACATCCGGGGCTAGTGTTTGGGAGCTGGAGATTGGCTTTCCCAAAGTACAGGGTGGCCTTAATGGAGAAGTGAAAGAATAAGCTGTCCATATCTACTGATTTCATATAAGCCACTTTGTTTATTCATTACATTTTCACCAAAGGGCATGTGTAACCCTCCGTTAACTCACAAGAACTTTGAAAATATAAATGTTATAAAAATTACTCCATAAAACACGTATGGACTTAGAAAGCATATAAAGTGATTCCAAAGGATTTATGTCACACTCAATTGCTTAGTTCTATTACTTAATGGGCTTTAAAATTTGCTTTAGAGGATAATTACTCAGATAGCCAAATGTTAATTGATTAACAGATACTAAAAAAATTTAAAAGTCAGTAAACTGCCCTTTGAGTAACACCACTCTTTAGTTGTAAGTTCCTCGAATATTTCTAAGTAGCTCTTAAGTTTCTCTCCTAAGTGTTTATTCTACATCTGACTTTCATTTTTTTTTTCTCTTCAAGTGTCTTGGGAAGATTATTTGGATTATAATCTTCTACTTACATTCTTAGTGGCTCTTGCTCCTTTGCAGGCATGATTATAGTCTTTTTGTACCTAGACAAGTGAAAAGCTACACACAAAAGCAATTTGAAGTATAGTGTTTTATAAAGTGTCATTGAGGCTTATTGTGTATTCTTTCCTGTTTTAACAGGTTTTAAAAACAGATTTAGAAAAGAAAAAACAAACCATGGACAAACTCTGCTCACTCAACCAAGATCTTCTGTCAACACTGAAAGACACATTGGTAGCCCAAAAGATGGAAGCCTGGCTGGACAACTTTGCCCAGCGCTGGGATAACTTAGTCCAAAAACTTGAAAAAAGTTCTTCACAGGTTAGTGATCCTAATGAATTACCCTGTAATCAGTCATCCTCGAGATTCTTGAAATCGTCATATAAGACAGCAGTATTATAAGCCTACAAAAGATATCACTGTGTTAGTCCTTGCCAAGTAGTCATTTGAATAAAAAACATGGCTTTCTTGCTTGTCTTGATAGTGGAGAATGTGGGGGAGAGGTGAAGGAGTGAGTGCTGATTGAGTGAACTAGTTCTTGCCTCAGAGTGTAATTCCCCAATTCAGTGGGGATGAGGATCTGAGTGACTTAGAGCAGTTTGACAGAGTGCTAGGGGACTGTGTCACCACAACCTAACCCCAAATCACAGATTATAGAACTTTGAGGGCTATTCCTTGATCCCTACATTTTACATGTGAGAAAAATGAAACTTAGGGAGGAAAAATGAATTATCCAAGTGAAGTTAGTGATAGGAGTATGGCTAGGGCCCAGGTCCCTTGATTTTACTGAGAACTGTTTTCTTAATAAGAGTAAGGATCTGTTTATTGGCTCTTCTTTCTGCCACAAACAGTTAATTCACAACAGGGACACACAGTCTGTGGATTAGGAAAGCATCTGTGTTATACTTGTAGTGTCATAATGTGGTTTTATGTTAAGAATTTTAAAAGTTTTGGTAATTTAAAGGAAATGGGGCGATTTTAAAGTAGAAACTTTTATTATCTGCTCTTACTGGATCATGGAATTGTGGGTAGTCACTCAAAATATTAACATTATATATAATAGCATTTAACATATTCTGCCATATTATTTTTCATTATAGAAGCTAACTTGTGCCAGTCGGTTATAGTCCATAGCTCAAAGCACCATCTATATGTCTCTATGAAAGCAGTGACCACATTCGGTAGGTTTAGGCATTGATCTCCTTTGTTATGAGACAGTGCAGGGAACTGGTTTTCCTGAGACTTCACATTTGATAAGTAGCACTTAGAAATGTTTGTTGAAAGATAAAATGAAGTTTAAAGTATTGCTTCCAGAAATATAATTTAAGAAAATATGACCAGGCAGTGTATACGATTTTCAGTCACAGTTCAAACTTCCTTTGAAGTTAAATTCATACTTAAAAATTTAAATTTGAAAGGATATATATTGTAATCATTTCCTGTGCACTTTGGGCATTAGGAAAAATTCCATGTGTTTTCCACTGAATACATTTCTAGCAATTGCTTGATTGAATAGCGATTTTATAACCACATCATGATTCTTATTATTATATATGATCTGGCGATAGATACTTTGCATTAGCACTGGAATTTATGTAACAAATACATGAGATACTAGAGAATTTGATACTTTTTAAACCAACAGTGATATCATTCCAATATGTACCCATTGTTTCCATAGATTATTGCTGCTGTAAAATGGTCAGTTACCATGTTAAGAAGGATTGGCATTGCCTTATAAAGAAAATTATTTAGGAATACATTCCTTTAAAGGGGTATGTTTATGGAGATGTAACTGTTAACAGTAGGTCACGTTCTTGTTCACTTGTACTATATCCAGTGGTTTTCAAACTTGAGTCTACATAATAATCACCTGGGAAACTGATTAAAATTCATAGTCCTAGATTTCATGCTCAGAAAATCTTGCTCAGTAAACCAGCAATCTGCATGCAGCCTTTGATATAGTCTGCAGACCATATTTTTACAAAACATTGAGTTAACAAGACAGTGACATGCGTACCAATCCCCATGTTGTGGTTTATTTCCACAGTCCTGCCAGAAATGGGGAGAATGGAGACCTTCCTAGCAATGCAGTGTTTAAATATACTTACCTCCTTGGAATGAGCCTACTTTCTAAAAAAGTGTTGTGCATATCATTTTTTACACTAGTTGGTAAAAAAACAAAACAAAACAATAAACCTTAGTAATTTTACTTTTAATGGCCTAAAATTATAAGTCTTCTGCCTAGGGTCATTACTCACCTTCCTATGTTTGAAATTTTCAAAATCTATAATAAAAAAAAAACACTAGTTCTGGTTTATACAGTTCTTTATAAAATGATGTCCAATATACAGAACAGCATGTATCTACTGTTTTTTGCCAATAAAATAAAGTCACAGACATGAGGGCATTTTGGAGGGGAAAACCACTGGTGTTCTTAATATATACAAGGGATACTGTTCAGTGAGTCTCGATGGCTTGTTGTGGTTCACTATGTTATTTTTAATCTTTATTTTCAAACATTTATGCATTACTATACCAGATCTATACCAGATCAGAAGCAGATATATTAAGCAAGTTACTTTTTAGAACACTAAGCTTCAGCTTTCTACACTTTGATTTCTGGTTTTGTTTGTTGCTTTTTCCCCAAGAATAACTATCAGAGGCCCAGTCCAGATCATTGCTGGGTTGAGTTAGGATTCTAACAAAAATAAAAATGAAGGTACCCAAGGACAAAGAAATTGAAAGGAAGATAGAGCAAGCCATGAATAGCATCTTATAACTAAAAGAGCCCTTGAATTTTTTTTCTTGCATCTAAAATTGAGCTTGATTGAAAGAACATGGGAAGAAGTCTAAGAATGTGGAGGGTGAGGTTGTGACTTTGAAGAACAAAGCTCTCTTGTATGCACACTTTCCAGCATGTTTGCAGGAGTGGAGATGTGAGAATCAGTCCCATTAATGATATGATATACTCAGCCTTCGAAAAATCCTGTTTAGGATTAAAGATCAGTTTAAGGAATGAGGAAAATCTGGTAATGGTTAACATCCAGAAGGATATAGGAATTGTGACTGAGGTGACAGGGCATCCGATTGTGCTCACATAAGGGACACTGTGTGCCCGAATGTTTGACTGCTATTCAGGTCAGAGCTTTGAGGGATTTTGACCTTAAGAAATAGTAGCATGGCAAGAGATCAAAATATGGGAAAAAAATAAACTGTGAGGCTGTTCTCTTGCATTTCAGAGTCAAGGCTGGCTTGACTAATGCCGGGACACATGCTGAGGATGCTTAAGTTGATGAGAAGGCAGCATAAGAAAACACATACTTTCTGTTTCCCAAAGTTAGGAAGAATAATAACCCTTGCTATATGGAAGCTTAAGATGAGAAAAGAGAACAAATCAAATAAACTCTGGATTGACTTACTGAAATACTCAAATGGCCCTATGTGTTCTCTACATTTTTTATAAATCTGCTTCTTGAAATTTACACAGTCTTTTTTTTTTTTTTCTAAAAGCTGTAACCCTGATGAATGTATTTTTATCTTGATTATAATTAGGGAATATGATAGTCAGAAATTCATTATAGTTAATAATTTAAACTTACACATAATTTTAGTGATTTGAAACATTATTTTCCCCATTTAACTGAAATCATACATCGTGTGGAACGGGTTTAATATTCATGTGCTTTATAATGTATTATGGTAATTTATAATAAACTTGGCATTAGGTGTTTAAATGTAAGAATATATCTAGATCCATCTAAAAATTCTATAGCTTTGTCATGTTTTTTAGCAGAGTAAATTATCTTCTTTGCCAGAAGTAAGGGACATTTTATGATACAAGTAAGTTTATACGTATCATTCCCGTTTTGTGAATATTTTGCTGTATTTCTATTGACCATATTTGCAATGTTCTGAACTATAAGCACAAATATCTTAAAGATAAAATTAATGTACCCAGAATTCTCCTCTCCTTGTACATGAGAATACATGTTGATGCTATATATTTCTGTATCTATAGTTACAGATGTCCAAATTGATTATGTGATCATTATATATGTATATATCTATTCTATAACATTTTCTCCTGCTGGGAATTTTAAAACTCATGCCAGACATATGAATAGTGTAAAATGTGGTTGAATATAATGAGCCAGTATTTTTAAGAATATCAGAAATGCTACTGGGGGCATACAAGAGGATTAAGATGAACATTTCTCTATTTACCTTTCTTTTTTGAGTTCATTCTCATTTTTTAGAGTTCCCTCATTTTACTCTCCACAAAATATTTTACATGCACATTCTGACTGTGCCCATTTTCAAAGCATTAGTTTGTAGATCTATTGATGCTGAAGATGTAGTTACAATTGGTTTACCTCTTTTCTTTTTGCCAATAATTTGTATAGTACTCTAAGGCCTTTCCATTGACCACCCTTTTCACTGGTTCGCGAAAGTTCTCCAAGCTAATCAACCTGATGCCATTTTAAAAAAATTGTTTTATAACACTTAGAATTAAAATAAAATCCCTTCACTTATTTTAGGTTTCTATATTATTGAAGGACTACCTAAATTCATAGACTAACCATCTTTAATTTTAGAGCATATTTTAGTTAATTGCTTAGGTTAAAGGTTTTATTAAAAAATTGTAAAATTATACCTAAAATAACTTGGGAAATGAACTGTATCCTTTTCCTACCTCCTATTAAAGTAGGTGTTTGAGAAAGGGCCTTGTCTATCAGTGTAATAGTTTTTATGTTATAAATTCATTATTTACAATGATATAAAATTGTAGGCATTGAAAATTTAAGAGACAAGAGCTGAGTTAACTTTTGGAATCTCTCATTCCTTATTTATAAAAAGGGAAGTTTGGGCTAGGATGATTTCCACAGTATCCTTCCAGTTCTAAATGCATGTGATATGTTTCTCTTTGTTTGAAATTGTATATAACACTCTTGAGTAATTAGTGAAGAGTTTCCAACTATCCCTGCTATATCGATCTTTGTGTCAGCTGGAAGATGATAATGCAAATACAATTCTCTTCCTGTAAAAAGAAGATAGACTTCTGAAATGAGTATATTTAACTCATCTCGAGTATGTAAGATACCCTGAAAATAGGGGCATCTGGGTACCTCAGTTGGTTAAATGTTCGACTTTGACTCAGGTCATGATCTCATGGTTCGTGGGTTCGAGCCCGACATCAGGCTCTGTGCCAACAGCTCAGAGCCTGAAGCCTGCTTGGGATTCTATGTCTCCCTCTCTCTCTGCCCCTCCCCCACTTATGGTCTGTCTCTTTCTGTCATAAACACTAAAAATTTTTTAAATAAGATACTCTGAAAATAAAATAATCATATCTATATGATTCATCTATTCTCTACAGACAGTAAATGAAATAACACATAAAGAAAAATGTAAGTTTCCCCTCAGTGTATACTTGATTATCTGCATCTATAGTCAAAGAATGTGTTTCATTTCTTCATTTCAGATGGTATGTAGAGGAAGGTCAGGTGGATCAGAAAAAATAAATTTCATGGCTTTTTGAATTTTGCAGATGCACTTAATTCACATGGTTGCTCAAAATCGGTGTTTATATGAATCCTGAATCCAACATGAATCTCTTCTTCTTGATAATTTGTATAAAATACAATATGGAGTGAAGGACAAAACACATGAAATTGCACAGTTTTATAGAATAAGCCTTTTAATTAATAATTAAGCCTTCTTAGTTATTATATAATATTTTATTTCAAATGGAATTACTTCTTTCTTTGATGTCTTTTTAGTTCGAACTCTAAATGTGTTCATGAGAGGTGCCTGGGTGGCTTAGTCGGTTAAGCATCCAACTTTCGCTTAGGTCATGATCTCGCGGTTCGTGGGTTCGAGCCCAGCGTCATGCTCTGTGCTGACTGCCAGCTCGGAGCCTGGAGCCTGTTTCAGTCTGTGACTCCCTCTCTCTCTGACCCTCCCCTGCTCACGCTGTCTCTCTCTCTCTGCTAGAAATAAATAAAACATTCCAAAAAATAAATGTGTTCATGATTCTGATGTTTTATCTTTTCAAAATGTTATATTGCCTTATTAGCAGTATCAAAACAAGACAATAATTAATAATTAAATTTAGGGATGCCTCAGTGGCTGAGTCATTTGGGTGTCCGACCTTATCTCAGATCATGATCTCACCGTTTCATAGGTTTGAGCCCCACTTTGGGCTCTGTGCTGACAGCTCAGAGCCTGAAGTCTGCTTCACATTCTGTGTCTCCCTCTCTCTCTGCCCTCCCCCACTCATGCTCTGTCTCTCTCAAAATTAAATAAACATTAAAAATAAATAAATATAATTTAGTTATCATGCCACTCTCATGACCTTTGGTACTCCTTTTATGCGCCCCTTAGCGATGGTAATTCCTCTGCACTTGTTCATGGGATAGAGCATTTTATAGCCTTTTGATTAATCACGCAGCTTCCTTTGTGAGCACCTCATGTTTTCTACCCCAAGTTTCTAACAAAGCTCAGCATATAAAATTCTTTCTGTTGCTTTGAATTGTAAATCCTTACACCATCAGATTTTTGAGCCTTGTGCTACTGTGCCTATGGAGATGGTTTTAAGCCTGGCTACCAATTATCAGTTAAAGCTGTTGCTATGATTATGCAGTACATTTTAAACTGTAGAACTACAATTTTTCCATACCTATTAAAAGTAAATTAATCACTCTAAAGTTATGTATATAAAAATGACACAGCAAAAAACTCTGATCCACAGTTGTCAACCTGATTATAATTTTTAAAAAAATTTCAGGTGTATTTAATTTGATCGATTTTCCCCAGATTTAGTTTATCAGGAGCTGAAAGGCATTGTGTTCATTTTCAGTCATCTTCTGATTTTATATATGTACGTGTGTATATATAAACACATACTCCTCTTTTAGGAAAATCACCATTCAGAAATCTGAGCAGGTATAGCAGTAAGTGAGCATTGAGACTTGGATTTACATTTCTGTTCTGCCACTTACAAGCTGTGTCTGCCTCGAAATTTTACCTCTTACCTGTAAAATGGGAATAATATTATTATTACTCTTAATGCCATAAGGTAATGGCACCCATCATTTAATAAGCCTTCATTGGATGTACTATTCTAAGTATTTTCAATAAGATAATTAATGAAAAGCTCTTAGCATAAAGCCTGGGACATGCAAAGAGCTTTGTAATTGGTAGGTATTATTACATGCGTTAGTATTTTAATAATGAAAATGATAAGATAAAGTGGGTAACTGGTTCTTTGTAACTTGAATCTTTTAGTAAATTTCTTTAAATGTTCAAATAGTAGGATATCTCACAATGCAGTAAGTAGAACTCTGTAACCCCAAAGAACTTAAAAAGGCAAGAATATCTAAATAGTTAAATGGAAGAATCAAAGATGCAATTAAGAATGCAGCCGAAAAAAAAAAAAGGCACCAACAAAGTTAATTTAAAATGTGAGAGCAGGTGGTAACTACAACTAGCTACCCCTAAGAAAATGGAGAGAGTGTTTGAAATGTGTCCTTTCATTGTATCCCCTTTTATATTCTTTAAATATGCTTGGATATACATACATTTTGCATCCATATGTGCATTTTAGACACATGGAAGAGAAGCTGGCAAGAATTTTATTGTTTGAGAGTACTTTGATTCCTCCAGAACTACCAAAATTGTACAACCTTACTGCAGGAAGCTGTATACCCTAGAACTATCAAGAGACTGAGTAAACGCTCTTCTAGTTTTTCTCACAAAGGGAAAATGTAACTTTTGGAAATTAACATATGAGGGAGAAGTTTCAATAGAGAATTTTTAAAAATTTTCTATGAACATTTAGAAAAGCTAGCTGCAATTACGAATATGTATTGAGAGAGCACTTTCTGTGTTCAGACGTTACATAGTTTAATTCTTGAAACTAAGGTTTGGTTACATAATTTGTGAGGCCCAGTGGAAAATGAAAATTCAGGGCTTCTTGTTCAAATATTATTAAGAATGTCAAGAGTCTGGCAGCAGAACATGAAGCCAAGCATGGAGTTCTTTGAGTGAGAGAACCTGGGTGACACCATAAGTTGTATACTCGTGAAGCTGGCCCTGTTTGCAGTGGCCTTGTGAAGATAGGTTACCATTTCTATTTTACATATGAAGAAAAGAAATCAAGGTTCTGAGAGACAAATGAACCTACCCTAAATGCTATCATATGCCAACTGTTGACCTGGCATTTGAGAATTGTTGGGCCTGCCTCAAAGACCCCTGACTTTTAATCCGTGTAAGAAGTCTAAACGAAGTCTTTGCCATTTTTACTGGCTGACTGACAGATCAAGGCAATACTGTTTAAAAACAAATACATTTTATTGTCATGGCAACATTTGAAAGTCATTTCCAATATACTAATAATCAAAATGGAAGTGTAGGAGGGATGGGTGAAATAAGTAAAGAGGATTAAGAATACACTTACCTTGGGGCTCCTGGGTGGCTTAGTCAGGTGAGCGTCCAGGTCATGATCTCAGGTCATGATCTCACGGTTTGTGGGTTCGAGCCCTGCATTGGGCTCTGTGCTGATAGCTAGCTCAGAGCCTGGAGCCTGCTTCAGATTCTGTATCCCCCTCTCTCTCTGACCCTCCCCCGCTCATGGTGCCTCTCTCTCTCTCTCAGAAATTAAAAAAAATAAAAATAAAAGAATATAATGCAAACTATGTTATATACTAATTTTGACCCTGCTCTCTTTAGCATTTTAATGGAGACCTTACGTCATTCTTAGTAGATTTTCACTTTTCCTAATATTTAGTTGTTTTAATATATTTGGATGACATCATTCCATAGTTCTAAAGATACATCAGAATGATAGACTTATTTTTTTTTTTACAAATAGTTTTTTGTCAAGTTGGTTTCCATATAACACCCAGTGCTCATCCCAACAAGTGCCCTCCTCCACGCCCATCACCCCTCTTCCCCTCCCCCCACACCCATCAGCCCTCAGTTTGTTCTCAGCATTCAAGAGTCTCTCATGGTTTGCCTCTCTCCATCTCCCCCACTATTTCCCCCCTTCTTCTCCCCCATGGTTCTCCGTTAAGTTCCTCCTAATCCTCCTATATGTGCAAAGATATGGTAGCTGTCCTTCCCTGCCTGACTTATTTCGCTCAGCATTAACACCCTCAAGGTCCATCCATGTTGCTACACGTGACCAGATTTCATTCTTTCTCATTGCCATGTAGTATTCCATCGTGTAGATAAACCACATCATCCTGATCCATTTGTCCTTTGATGGACACTTAGGCTCTTTCCATGTTTTGGCTATTGTTGAGAGTGCTGCTTTGAACATTGGGGTCCATGTGCCCCTATGCATCAGCACTCCTGTATCCCTTGGGTAAATTCCTAGGAGTGCTACTGCTGGGTCATAGGGGAGTTCTATTGTTAAGTTTTTGAGGAACCTCCACACTGTTTTCCTGAAACAACCATTTGAACAGAAAAGTTCTGAATTTTTTTTCTGCCCGCAAAAGCAACATTTTGCAGAAAATGTTTTATTGTAGAAAGTCAGAAAAAAGAAAAGAATATAGAAATATATAGTCTACGATAGAAATTATCTGTGCTTTCTCTATGAAAACATAAGTACTGACAGTTATATTTTGCATTGCTCACTGAGGACTATAGCATAAACATTGTACAATGACATTGAAAATATTTGACACATCTACAGTCACTCTATCATGTGCATATGCTATAATTTATTTAAGCCAGTACCTCCTGACATTAGGTTGTTTCTCTTTTACCATTTTACCATTATGCTTATCCTGTGAACAGAGATAAATGTTATATGCAATCTCTAGCATCAAATAGATTTAAATATGAGGATACCGGCTGAGGGAAATTTATTTATGTAACATTTAAAATTTATTTATATAACATTTCAAAAGAAACTACATTGATTATTGTATGTTCAGTGCGTGTAATTACTTGTCTCACAATTGTTTGTGTGTTTGTCACCTTCACTACTATGCTGTAAGATCCCTACAAATCTAGATTCCATTTTATGCATTTCTGAATGTTCTGTAATGATACGTAAAGAATATATGTTGGAATTTAATTAAAATGTGATTCAGCTCCTGAGTAAGTCATATAATTTTAGATTGTTTTGATTAAATATGAGGTCCAAAGATAAGAAACCTAAGTTTGGGAGCACCAATCAGATTAAACCTAACTCTAGCCCATACTTGGTATTTTTTTTTAAATGTTTTATTTATTTCTGAGAGAGAGAGAGAGAGCGAGCGACAGCGTGAGCAGGGGGTGTCAGTGAGAGAGGGAAGTACAGAATCAGAAGCAGGCTCCAGGCTCTGAGCTGTCAGCACAGAGCCTGACACAGGGCTCGAACCCACAAACTATGAGATCATGACCTGAGCCGAAGTCGGATGCTTAACCGACTGAGCCACCCAGGCGCCCCGGTATTTTAAAACTTGGAAATAAGATTTATTAGAGTCATAATTATCAGTCTTCAGGTCTTTAAGACTGTCAGTTAGGAACAATACTCAGCTTACTCTGTGTCGGTTCAGGGTTCCAAACAAACTTTAAATGAACCAAGTCATACTAAGACAGGCTTCCATTAGGTGTAAAACTTTGCTAATGGGAAAAATTTGCTGCCATAATAAGAAAGGAGTTGTCTCCTTCTGGGAGTAAAAAATTCTATAATAAGTGTAAGTTATACTAAATGACCTCCTTAATCCCTTCCTGTCTGTATTTCTAATGATTCTAACACATAATTAAGTGTTTACAGTCAATAAACTAAAAGCCATGGGGAAATTTAGTAGACGACCGTTTAGTTTTTATTCTGATTATATGGATAGGTTTTAAAAGTTACTATTAATTTGTCATATATAACAAATTATATCCTGTAGCTACAAGGTCAGTGCACAGTTGTTGTTCTTTTCCATCCCGGAGGAAATGGAGGAGTATTTTCAGTTATAGTAGAGTAATGATTATAGTGTAAAACAATTACAGATTTATGTCTCGCTATTATTTCATTAGATTATTTTTTCTGTCTTAGAAAGTTTGCCATATTCCTAATTGTCTTTTCATAGTATATGCTGTTGCCATTTCTCTTTACCCTCCCCTCCATGGGTACTTCTTTCCAATTTCATAAGTATCAATGAGAAGATATTATAACATTATAGAAATTAACTCCACAGCCAGATATTCAGTAGCACAAATGTTTCACAACACTAGATACAATTGTAAACAATAGGTTTGCATTTTCAGAATTTCTGCATTCTGGTGCCTAACATATAAAATTAAAATTTCCCCCTTAACAATATTCTTTTCAAGCCATCATGGTATGCAAAAAAATTTGCTCACGGTTAAAAAATACTACTCTGAAATAATTAAATGCTCTTGGAATCCTCCTTAAAAACTACATTTTTTTTTATTTGTTAAAGGTAAACTTAATTTGATTATGTAATGATCATTTTGTGTTGAGTGCAGTTAGGTTTGAGGTTCTATTTTAAGGATTTTTTTTTTTTTTTTTGACAGCCATGTTACTCTCTGCTTTCATTTTGGTGTAACTTGTCAATGGACTGTATAAGTATTGTTTGAGACTCAGTGATGGATTCTAAATAATGAGTCCATACAGTTCTTAAAGAAGATAAAACCAGTGTTTGACACATGCAGAAGCTCAGTATTTCTTAATGTCCTTAAAAAAAAAAAAGCAACTAGGCTACCAAAATGGAAGTCTCTAAGGCCTTGACATATGTAAGGGTAACATTTCTATAATGTATTTGTCAAAAGGAATTTTTATACAAGATGCCGTGACAAAAGATTTCATTCCATCACTGTCAGTTGCCTCTTTGGAAGCTGCAATAAGAAGATGCTGAGGTTTCCCTGATTGCCTCTCATTGAAGGAATCAGTCATGTGTGAGGCAGGGAGGTTGTCCCAAACCCTTTCCATACCTCGTGGCGAAGTCAGGAATATTAGTCAAACTAATCTTGACTTCAGCCAGATCCCTAGCTCTGTGCATATCAAGTACTTAGAAATGGATCTAATGAAGGCCTCTTTTGGTCTCCTTATAAATTCACCTTCCAAATGATTTGGATTACTTGAAGAGTAATAATGATGAACATCTAAGAGATAACTATTCAGTTCTAATAACAGGAAGACTGTGAGAGAGAGAGTTGATGGTTAGGGAAGGAAGGGAGAGTATCTCCCCATTACACAGCTAGTCTGGTACTGGCCTTCTACTGAGGTGATGGCTTCTCATCACAAACCATATTATTCCAAAGAGTGATAGTCTATGCTTAATAGATAGGTTTCTTTTTTAAGTCTAAACACAAAGTTAGTGTGATTCTAAACCAAGAAGTATCTTTAATGCTAACTTTGGAAACTGAAATATTTTAACTAACTAATTAAACAAGGGTAGTGTGTGTTTTAGTTTAAATATGCTTTTGGATTAATAGATACTTGATGTTAACCTTTTATTGTAGTTTTAAAGGGCATTTCACTTATTTGATTAGAAAGTAATTTTTTTGTAAAGTTCAAGTAATTTTATCTAAAAAGGTATGGATTATAACTAATTAGTATATATGATAATCAAAGATGCACTCACCACACTAATAAGCATCTGTGGTATGCTGAGGCAATGAAGTTGGTGCTGGTCTACCTTATAAAGTTTATATTAATGTGGTAAGCACTGTAAACGGCATGTTTAATTAAATGTCAGAGTGACACCCTACATTTTACTCCTTTGCCCCCCATCTCCCTTTATTTCCCATAGCATGACTAATACATTGAAGAGACACTAAGGTTACTTCCGGTTTTGAGATTACTTCCCTTTGTGATTTAAGTCAACATAACTTAAGTCAGATAAAACAATTTGATTTTGGTTCAGTATGGTGCTATTTTGATCTGAAGGCCAATTTACCAACATGCAGGAACAGTTTCTCATTATTTTCCTTCGATTCTCTGTGCAGTCCTTACTGAAGTCTCTCAAGCAATGTGTAACCTCTGTTTCAATACTTCTCCCAGATTTCGCAGGCTGTCACCACCACTCAGCCATCACTAACACAGACAACTGTAATGGAAACAGTAACTATGGTGACCACGAGGGAACAAATTCTGGTAAAGCATGCCCAAGAGGAACTGCCACCGCCACCTCCCCAAAAGAAGAGGCAGATTATTGTGGATTCCGAAATTAGGAAAAGGTGAGAGGCTCTTACTCATGGCTTTATCCTGAAGCAAAAAGTAATTGTTAAGCAGGAAAACTCTATAGCTGTTGGATGGCAGTGTGTTTACTTAAACAATATTTCCAGAAGCCTCAGGTGCCTGTAATGTCAGTTAAGTTAGAAAAATTGTGCAGTGAATTTTAAAATTTGCCCAGGGAATCAGCATCCCAACAAAAACTGAATGCTTAATAGAAATAATATTTTCAGGATTAAAAGAAGAAACTATGGGTCATGAACTGCCACGGACTCATTTTATCCTAAAAGTTCCTTCCTTCCTTCCTTCCTTCTTTCCTTCCTTCCTTCCTTCCTTCCTTCCTTCCTTCCTTCCTTCCTTCCTTTCTCTCTCTCTCTCTCTCTCTCTCTCTCTCTTTCTTTTTTCTTACAAAAAGCCTGCTTGTTCAGTGCCTACTTTTGCATTAAATGTATTTTTTTCCAGTAATGGAAAGTACATTTTCATGAAGAAGTACACCTATAATAGACAAGCTCCATTCTGCTAGTTTATGAGAACATAATGTCTCAATCTGCACATCCTAAATCAGGAGTAATTACAGAATAGATTTCCTGTTCTTTGATATTTATAAAGTCTTATCTTGAAGGTGTTAGAATTTTTAGCTGATCTTTTGGTAGATATTTTCAACTAGACATTGTAGATAAGCTAGGTATTATGTACATCCATGGGTATATTAAAATGATGAGAATAAAATCTCAGAAATGCAAAACTACCATGAAAGTCATAAAAAATGGTACCGTTTCTTTTTTACTCCAATTATTATCATTCTAAGATTAAGAAAGAACATTAAAATCTGCCTTATGTTTCTAAGCAACATATGTTTAGGATCGCGTGGAACATTTGACATTAGAATTTATGTATACAAGGGTATAGAAGTATGAGGAGAGGAACACATACCTAAAAATAGCATGTCAGATGCTTTAGGGAAAAGAAAAAAAAAACACCTAGAGAAGTTACTCAAGTATATTATTTGGGACTTTCAGTACTTCTCTTTTAACCCGTAATTTGTAACCTGCTGTCATAATTCCACAGTGAGCTGCTAGGCTTTTCCAACTGGTGGGATCTACGTGGCTGGGTGGATCCTCTCATGCAGTGGTCAGCAAACTCAAGCCAGCAGACTAGATTTACCTTGCTTCCAGTGTTTCTATGGCTAATGAGCTAAGAATTCCTTTTATATTTTTAAATGGTTGAAAATAATCAAAAGAAGAACAGTATCTCGTGACATGTGAAAATTATATGAAAGTCCAATGACAGTGTCCATAAACAAGGTTTTATTGAAACAAAGCCACAATCATTTATTTATATATCATCTGTGTTGCTTTAACATTACAAGAGCAGGGTTGGGTGATTGTCACAGAGACTATATGGCACACAAAGCCTAAAATATTTACTATCTGCCCCTTACAGAAGAAGTTTGCTGACTCTCATTCCAGTCAAATAGTTCTTTGAATCTTTCAGTATTAGCATTCTATTTGGGCCAACAGCTTTCGAGGATTCTACTCCTGATGGTAGCTGAAAAGTTAACATTGATAGAGGAAAAAAAACTTAATGGCAGAAACAAATATGTGAAGATCTTAATGAATCTGCTTTTTATTAACCCAAAAGCATGGGTATGAATTTCACATCATGTGAAATATGTGTCTGCAGACAGTGCTTAGTGGGGACATGGATTTATGGATCCTTTGCAACAACTCAACAGCTCTTCACCAATTTTCCAAGCAGAACAGTATGGAAACCTAGTTGTTTTACCCTCCTAATGTGTTCAGCATTCTACTAATACAGAAATTAGCAGAGCAAATTGATTCATGTCAGTTTCTCTCCTGGCTCCTGACAAGTATATTCTTGGCTTCTGTTTGGTAAATGTGATTTGGTTAAGGAAAATATGTTCTGATGACTTTTTGTTTTCAGGAAAGTGTGGCTAGTGGTGAAATACTTTGTCTCCTAAATTCTCTTTGCATCTCACCCTCTCAGCGTTTTTTATGAGTGCCTGAAATGAGATGACCTATTGGGAACATAAAGAATATATGACTTAAATAAAAGTTAACGCTTACTGATGATTTTATTGTGTGCTCAGCGCTAGATTAAATGCTTTCTCTGCATAGCACGTTTATTCTTCACAGTTACTCTACAAGATAAGTATGGCTAATATTACTGTTATATACCACTACAGAGTATCTGAGCCAGAATTTCAAGTGAGGTAGCCTACTACAGAAGCTAGACTGGCTAGGAAAATGTTTCTTCAGTAGATAAATGACTATGGTGATCTTATATCTTTGTTTCCCTAAATCCATTCAAGATCATACCTTTTGTGACATCATAATTATATGTAAGACCAACTGTCAATCTCACATATGTCCAGATTTGGACAGTACCGTACCATGGATGCTTTATATAAGATTCTAGATTGATAAATCTATAGTGAACAAAGAGCAGTCACAAGTGAACATTTAGGACGTTTAAATTCAATAAGTGATCATTGTCTACAGGATGACAACTGCTTAAGATAGTGTAATGGTTCAAGAGGCTTTATGCAAACATGAGTGAAAGCTTCATGATAGCTCATGTCCATCTCGTGTCCCATGTGATAACCCCTATCACATAACTTTCAAGGCTGTAGTCTTGAAAATCTATTGAATGCTCATCTTTTACAAATGACCTCCTTTTTTAGTTTCTCTGACACACAACTGGGTCTGCACCTGACCTGTTTTCTACCTTTTGCCTACGTACTATGGTAGTAGCTCATAAATGTATTTTTTTTTTTTTTTGCTTTTTTGGTGTCATTTGAATTCTCTTTTTATGTTGATTCAAGTCTGACACTAAGTGAATGACCCTGCGATTTTACTTATAGCTCCATATCTGACTCTCTCTTAAATTTCATGTTTATATCTTTGAAACTATATAGTTTACTTGTGTCTAGTCATCTACGTACATTGTATTGAGGCATCTTGTCAGTGTCTCAGTATTTTTTAATCAAATGCAAACAGTTGTTTCCTCTGTTTAACGACACCTACTTTTACATTGTACAAATATTTTACTTCTTATAATTTCTTGCCTGTATATCTAAAGGAGTGGCAAATATTGGGAAAAGCATGGACTTTGGAACCAGAATTAGTCATGTTTGAAACCTGCTTGTTTTAACTATGAGCTTAAGATCCCAGGAAAATTACCTAGTATCTGTGCCTCATATCTACTATCCTCACTTTATAAAATACTAAGGATTAAATGAGAAGCATTTGATACAGTAACTGTAGGGTAGTAAGAATTCAGCGAATGCAGTAGCTGTTATTCTTGCCATTTGGTTATGGTGGACACTGAAGGATTAGGGGTGGATGTAGTAGAGGTGACAGAGGTCGTAGAGATGGTGGTGGAGACAGTGGTAGTGTAGATGGTGATGGTGATGAAGGTGGCAGTGGTGGTGGGGGTGGAAATGGTGATCATGCGCTTTTGGTTAAAAAAAATCCCACAATAAACATCATCTAAAAGAATATAACAAATATTACCTTCTCATCTTCCTCTTTAAAACAAAATTTACCAAGTGATTGCCCTATTTCTGTCAATCTCTGCTCTCTTACCTTGTCTCTTCTTTATTAATATTGCATTATACTATTGGGGTCGTGACAATTTCAGTTATTTCCCAATCATTCTAACTGCCAACTCCATAACCTACACCATATACCTCCATGTGGTGAGACTTGTCCCTTTTTTAATTAATCCTCATCAAATTAATATATCTAAAATGTGGCTGGCTTCTTTGCTGACCTTCCAGATCTGACATCTTGGTAACTCCAATTACCCCCAAAATAAAACACAACTAACTACTTATGATCTTCAATATTCTTCTCCCACCAATTGTATTTCTAGCTTCCCCAGAATCTTTCCACTTCAGCCAGCAAAATACAGTACATTCTTTTGGTAGATGCCTTAATGTTACCCACATAAATTTTTCTCATCGCCAATTACCACAAACGGGGACTATTATTACCCTCCTTTATATTTTACTTTGAATCCATATATAGTACCATGCATACAGTAGTCAACGAATATTTGTTTGAAAGAGTGAATAAATATGGTTCAACAGATTGTGATAGTTAAAATTTTATATTCCTTGGCACTTAAGAATGTTATCTGGTTCTTCATGGAATCATTCTTAATAAACAAATGAACATTCTAATAATCTTTAATAATTCTATTTTTGCCCATTAGGCTATTGTTATTTACTCAGAACTGTTAAAGGTTTAGAACTCAGCTTTGTACCACACAGTTTTTTTAAAAAATATCTAAGATGTGTTTACTTGATTCTTTAATAATTATACAGTTTCTGCTTTTGTTGTACTTACTGCATAAATTGTCCTCCTCACACTAAGATATATGCAAAAGTGTTAATGATCTTGGATCACAGTATAATTATTTTTAACAGTAAATTATCCCTGCAATTCACTGATATGATTTTACATATAGGTAATTATCAGAGTATGGAACTCATACTATGTTAAAACTAGATTTATTATCTACTTAATTGGAATTTATTGAGGAGATTAGTCCCTAAACATGTAGCAGTTCTTTTAAAAGACATTCAGATTTCATTGTTTCTCATTGCCATGTAGTATTCCATGGTATAGATAAACCACATCTTCTTGATCCATTCATCTGTTGATGGACACTTAGGCTCTTTCCATGTTTTAGCTATTGTGGAGAGTGCTGCTATGAACATTGGGGTACATGTGCTCCTATGCCTCAGCATTTCTGTATCCCTTGGGTAAATTCCTAGCAGTGCTATTGCTGGGTCATAAGGGAGTTCTA
>NW_024081101.1:127986-186314 GCF_003009895.1 Hyaena hyaena | reverse complement strand
ATGGAGGAGGGCACTTTGGGGATGAGCACTGAGTGTTATGTGGAAACTAATTTGACAATAAACTATTTGTAAAAAAAAAAAAAAAAGAACATAATAAGATAAAGACATTTTAAGGAGCACAATGAAGAGTATTTTAATACAAATTTATTAAAATATACACATTTCTATAATGTGTGGGCCCTAATAATGAATAAATTGGGTTAAGTGAAAAAACCTAAAAAAATAAAATAAAATAAAAGACGTTCATAACAGCTTTCATTTACATTTTTGCATCAACCACGTGAAACCAACTGTAGATTGAATCTATTTTTTAGGTAAATGCTATCTCAATAAAGATAATTTTCCCAAGTATACTGTTAATAAATGACTATTCTTTGACCTGAGGGAAGTATAGAGACATTTAGAAATACCTACATTCACCTAGTCTTTTTTTTAATAGTTTATTGTCAAGTTGGTTTCCATATAACACCCAGTGCTCATCCCAACAAGTGCCCTCCTCCATGCCCATCACCCTCATTACCCTCCCCCACACCCCCATCAGCCCTCAGTTTGTTCTCAGCATTCAAGAGTCTCTCATGGTTTGCCTCTCTCCCTCTGCTCCCCTGTTTCCCCCCTTCTTCTCCTCCAGGGTCCTCCGTTAAGTTCCTCCTAATCCTCCTATACCTGCAAACCTATGGTAGCTGTCCTCTGCCTGACTTATTTGGCTCAGCATAACACCCACAAGTTTCATCCATGATGCTCCACATGGCCAGATTCCATTCTTTCTCATTGCCGTGTAGTATTCCATTGTATAGATAAACCACATCTTCTTGATCCATTGGTCCGTTGATGGACACTTAGGCTCTTTTCATGTTTTGGCTGTTGAGAGTGCTGCTATGAACATTGGGGTCCATGTGCCCCTATACATCAGCACTCCTGTATCCCTTGGGTAAATTCCTAGCAGTGCTACTGCCGGGTCATAAGGGAGTTCTGTTAATTTTTTAAGGAACCTCCACACTGTTTTCCAGAGGGGCTGCACCAGTTTACATTCCCACCAACAGTGTAGGAGGGTGCTCGTTTCTCCACATCCTTGTCAGCATCTAGAGTTCTCTGATTTGCTCATTTTAGCCACTCTGACCGGCGTGAGGTGGTATCTCAGTGTGGTTTTGATTTGTATTTCCCTGATGAGGAGGGACGCTGAGCATCGTTTCATGTGTCTGTTGGCCATCTGGATGTCCTCTTTGGAGAAGTGTCTGTTCATATCTTCTGCCCATTTCTTCACTGGGTTGTTTGTTTTTCGGGTGTGGAGTTTGGTGAGTTCCTTATAGATTTTGGATACTAGCCCTTTATCTGATAGGTCATTGGCAACTATCTTTTCCCATTCCGTCGGTTGCCTATTTGCTTTATGGATTATTTCCTTTGCCATGCAGAAGCTTTTCATCTTGATGAGGTCCCAATAGTTCATTTTTGCTCTTGATTCCCTTGCTTTTGGGGATGTGTCAAGTAAGAAATGGCTGCGGTTGAGGTCAATGAGGTTGTTTCCAGCTTTGTCCTCTAGGGTTTTGATGGTTTCCTGTCTCATGTTCAGGTCCTTTATCCATTTTGAGGTTTTTTTGTGTGTGTGTATGGTGTGAGAAACTGATCTAGTTTCATTCTTCTGCTTGTTGCTGTCCAGTTCTCCCAGCACCATCTATTGGAGAGGCTGTCTTTTTTCCACTGGATACTCTTTCCTGCTTTGTCAAAGATGAGTTGGCTATACACTTTTGGGTCCAACCCTGAATTATCAATTCTATTCCATTGGTCTATGTGTCTGTTTTTGTGCCAATACCATACTGTCTTGATGATGACAGCTTTGTAGTAGAGGCTAAAGTCTGGGATGGTGATGCCTCCCGTTTTGGTTTTCTTTTTCAATATTTGGCTATTCAGGATCTTTTGTGGTCCCATGCAAATTTGAGGATAGTTTGTTCTAGTTTTGAGAGGAATGCTGATGCAATTTTGATTAGGATTACATTGAATGTGTAGATTGCTTTGGGTAGTAATGACATTTTAATTATATTTATTATCCCAATCCATGAGCATGGAATATTTTTCCATTTCTTTGTGTCTTCTTCAATTTCCTTCATAAGTTTTCTATAGTCTTCTTAATAAAGACCCTCGAGAAAGTCGGGATAGAAGGAACTTACTTAAACATCATGAAAGTCATCTATAAGAAGCCCTCAGCTAACATCATCCTCAATGAGGAAAAACTGAGAGCTTTCCCCCTGAAATCAGGAACACGACAGGGATGTCCACTCTCACCACCGTTGTTTCACATAGTGCTGGAAGTCCTAGCATCAGCCATCAGACAACAAAAGGAAATAAAAGGCATCAGAATTGGCAAAGAAGAAGTCAAACTTTCACTTTTTGAAATCGACATGATACTCTACATAGAAAACCCAACAGACTCCACCAGAAGCCTACTAGAACTTTTCCAAGAATTCAGCAAAGTTTCAAGGAACAAAATCAACGTCAAGAAATTGGTTGCATTTGTATACTCCAACAGTGAAGCAACAGAAAGTGAAATCAATAAACTGATCCCATTCACAATTGCAGAAAAAACCATAAAATACCTAGGAATAAACCTATCCAAAGATATAAGAGATCTGTATCACCTAGTCTTTTTATCTTCTCCTGGCTGAGTAGATGGAGTCTTAAGTTTGCTTTCTCTGACTGTTGCATGCTTACTAAATGGCAGAATAAATTGCCTGGGTAATTACAGGCTTGCATTATTTGTTTGTTTATTGCACAGTAATCATTTTGTTTTTTTTTTTCTTTTTATTTCCATTTCCTGACATGAATTTATGTCACGCCACTGGACAGAATTTAGATAAGTGTTAGATAAGGCTCTTTCTGCAGTTTTATAAGATCATTGCCTAAAATATTTTTGTGTTAGATTTTTATCTTAACTTTGCCTCCCAAATTATAATCTGGAACTCATAAACTAAGACAGTTTAGTCTATTTTAAGAATCTAACTAGATAATTAAGAAATCTAAACTAATTTTTAAAATTTTCTATATGATAAGTTGATCCCAAACTACTCTGTTGGTGTTGGTCTCTGTGGTAACATTTTTGCCCCTGAGCACGGTCCAAAAAAAATGAAACTGCATCTTTTATCTAAGGAGATGAGACTCTGGAGTTGTCTACAGTTACAGGTTAATTGAAATCCGGAAAGGTTAAATAACTTGCTTTCAGTTGCAAAATAAGGACTAGTGCTGAGTCCCCTAATTTCTATTCCAGTGTTATAGTTGCAATAGCCTGCTTCTTTTTATGTATTAGAGTCAAATGACCTTGGTCATAAAGTCAGATTTCAGTTTAGAAACTATTTTTGGTGAAGAATAGAAACCTTACACTCCATCTTAAGATATTCCCAAAGATAACCACCTATTTTAGGTTCTTAAAATTATTTTGTCATTTAAGTCAAGAATAAGTCAATAAATACATTTTGGAGAATATAGGAATGTGAATTCTAGAGGCAAACTAAAGGACCAGGGAACCCTTAGAGCAGTGACATTCTTAGTGCTGTGCATTAAACAGCATATCACTTGGGACCATATTAGAGATGCAAATTTGGAGGGGGCTGCCCCAAACTTGCTGAATCAGACACACAGCAGGTGGACCTAGGAATCTTTTACAGGATCCCAGGACATTCTGGGAGGCCTTCAAGTTTGAGAACCCTTGCCCTCAAACAGTGGTTCTCATATATTAGCATAAATCAGAATTATCTGGAGGGCTTATGAAAAGACAGATTGCTTGTTCCTATCAGAGTTTCAGTGACTTTAGGTCTAGGGTGGTGCCTGAGAAACTTAATTTCTTTTGTTAAGTTTATTTATTTATTTTTAGAGAGAGAGAGAGAGAGAGAGAAAATGAATGAATGAATGAGTGAATGAATGAGAGACGGCAGAGAGAAAGGGAGAAAGAATCCCAAGAGGGCTCCACACTATGAGCATGCAGCTCAACACAGGGCTCAAACTTACAAACTGAGTTCATCACCTGAGCAGAAATCAAGAGTTGGACACTTAAATGACTCAACCACCCAGGCACCCTGAGAAAGTTAATTTCCAACAGGTTCCAGGATATGCTGATGCTTCTGTTTCAGGGCCCACATTTTGGAAATCAGTGCACTTGAGCATCTTCTCAGTTGCACCTTGACTCTAGCTTCTTTTTCCCAAACCAGCCTCACTGATAGGAACCATTAATTCCCAGTTAGGCTAAGTAATGCTCCCATTCCATCTTGTGATACCCCTATTGCATTATGTTGAAATGATCTAGTCATATGCCTGATTGATCCACATGACCTAAAGCTTCACTGGGCCAGGGTCCATAACGCACTCCTTACTCGGTATGGGGTCTTCTATATGGTAGATGTGCAATACATGTTATGAACTGAAGCACACTGTGATGGCACTGGTCGTATAAGATAGTCTCCATAGTTCTGGATATCTAGCTATAGTAGCTTTATGAATTGCAAGTCATAAAGGTATGCCAACAGGGAGAAAGGCGGGGCCATATTCGCAGAGCCGGAACATGCCATTTATTTGTTCCCTGAGTGAAGGAAATGGTAGTCATATTTATTACTTATTCATCTGCAAGAAGAAGCATAGCTGAGTGCCACGAGAAGTTCGTTTTTAGTTAGAGGATCTGAACTACCTCTTCCTTACTTGTGTTTCTTTCCTTCACCCTCTCATGGTGTGTACCAAGCACTGAAACTGCCCTCAGCAAGGTCACCAGAGAGCTCCTTAATTGCTGACTCCAAAGGTCACTCTCTAGTTCTTGGCCTTCTTGACCTTTGTGCTGTGCACAACAGTGATGATGATTAGTGCCTTCTTGAAATTTTCCTCTCCCTTGACTTCTGGGACATCATTCCCTCCCGTTTCTTTTCTCCTCTTCCCTTTCTTACTATGGCTTCTCAGTCTTCTCGTCTTATCTCTTTAACAGTCTCCACAAGATTCAAATTCTGGTTTCCTTTCCTTCTCTCAGCATGTTCTTTCCCAAGGCAGGATAATTTATAGTCTTGTCTCTATTGGCCATCTATAGTGGATGATTTTCGAATTAATATCTCCAGCTTGACCTCCCTCTTGATGTTCCTATCTATGTGATCCTAATGGTTATTGGCATTTGCACCTGGACTTCTTACACAAGTTTCAGACATGGTTCCACAGTGTAGACTGCACAATGTTAGAAAGCACCATTTGCATCATCATTTCTAAGAGCAGCACATTCTGCTATTGTGCAGTAAACAACCTTTGCAACCA
This sequence comes from Hyaena hyaena, assembly GCF_003009895.1. Lineage (NCBI taxonomy): Eukaryota > Metazoa > Chordata > Mammalia > Carnivora > Hyaenidae > Hyaena > Hyaena hyaena. The sequence goes on along the minus strand of NW_024081101.1, from coordinate 181,043 downwards.
TTTACAGTGGTCCCAAAAGCTGCCACCTCCGTAAATCTTTCCAAGTGTGCCTCTGAAATTCTCTTTAATTTGACCTTCCTTTCATATACAGGCTGCCTTCATCCTAGTTTAGTCTCTGATTATTTTCTGCATGAAATTAGTAACTGATCCCTCTGCCTCTGCTTTCACCCTTCGTTATAGACTTCACAGCCTCCTGAGGGCCATCTTAAAAGGCTACTTGAATTAGATCATCTCTCTCTGCCCGTAGTTCTTGAAATGCAAAGCAAGCAGAACTTGCTTTCTGATCTTTAGCTGCCCACCTCTCCAGCTTCACTCCCTTTTCCCCTGCCCATTTCTTTATATGCCAGTGCTCCTCAACATAGCCTGCAAGCTGTTTATTACCAGGGCACCATGAGATATGGAACTCAGGTTAGAATATCAGTCAACACAGTGCTTCCTTTGTCAAGAAAGTTTTGCACTTAAAAAGAAATCAGGTGAATAGTATGCTTAGTGATTTTGTTGATTTCGACTCTAGCGACTTTTTCTTATCACAGACTACTAACAGTTCACAGACCGGCCACAAACTGCATTTTGAGTGGTTCTGCCCTCTCCTCAGCTGTAATTAACCACTCTCTAATCTCTAAATGCTCTATGTTCCTTCAAGCTTCTCTTCCTTTGCACCTACTGTTCTCTCTCTCTACCTAAGATTCTCTTTACTTTCCTTTTTCTGCCTTTCACATTCCTTGCTCCCCTAACTACCTACCTAGTTTCTCTCCCAGGCATTTCTCAGCATTACTAATACTTCCATTAAAGCACTTGCAGAGTTTTATTGTGACGAGTTTGGTTTGGCTTGTCTGTATCTCTAGTGAACTCCTTGAGTGCAGGTGCCATTTTATTTTCAACTCCAGACCTACAGTGCAGAGCCCAGAAGTTAGTACAGCACGGATATTCACTAAATATTTTTGGGATATTAAATGAGTATTTTGTCAGACTCTTATTGCAAAAAGAGAAACCATTCTAGGTGTTTCAGAGAGAGGAAACTTAATACAGGGACTTGGCCAAGCAGGTGGTAGAAAACTGGGAACCAGCTGGGATAGGGAAGCAACCCACACCAGTAGCAATATCTGTAGAGTCTGAGGAACAGTTCAGGGAGAGGAGGTTACCAGAGCCCCAAGCCGGAGCCTTCCGACAGGGGCTAACACTGTCAGGACTGGAAGGCGAGAGTCTGGACCACAGGAGGGAGGGGCCATCTAGAGGAAACTAAAGCCACAGTGGAGACATAGCTGCTCTACCAAAACTAGAATGTAAAGGAACAATACTTTGGCATCTTCCTTCCCTTTTCACATATTCTGCCAGTGCCTCCAATTGAACCTGACTGGAAGCCAGAGGACAATCAATGGTGGGAAATGTAGGTCCCTCCAATACAGAGAGGGCCAGAGGAGTGTGGTGAGTGGATCTGAGAGTAAATGGACCTGTGACTGCACAGGTTGGTTCTGACTTGGATCTTCCACTCAGAAACTAGGTGATTAAAGAAAGTCACTGAACATGACTCAATATCTAGTTCTTCATCTTCATCTAGTTATCTGACTTTCCTTGTTTGCCCTCACACTGGGAAGATTTTATTACGCATGCCTCTCTTGTTGACTGTTTAAGTAAAAATAATGCATCTTTTTCCCAGGAGAAGGCTGAATTCCCAATTACTAATTTAGAACGGTTATCTTCCTGTTACTACATTTGTGTTACAATAGAGAATATTCTTGTTCTGACATTTTCCGAGAATACTCTTATTCTTCTTGTCTCCCCTGGTCAGGAACTTGTACCTCCACAAATCAATATACATCATGCCATTACACACACATAAAATTACACCTAGCTCTTACAGACTGAATTGTGCACCCCCCCCCAATATTTCATGTATTGAAGCCCTAACTCCAATTTATTGGAATTTAGAAATGGGGTGCTTGTGAGGTGATCAAGTTTAGATGAAGTCATGTGGGTGGGGCCCCATGAATACATTAGCACCCTTCTAAGAAACGCACCAGAGAGCTTGCTCTCTTCCTCCCTGCTGTGTGGCGACACAGTGACAAGATGGCTATCTACCACTCAAAAATGTAGCCATGCCAGCACTTTGATCTTGAACTTCTCACTTCCAGAATTCTAAGAAAATAAATATCTGTTGTTTAAGCCACCCATTGTCTGGCATTTTGTTTGTTGGCCTGTGCTAAGGCCCTGGCTTTGTGGAACAGTGATTTTTACTTTGTTTTTTAACCAAAGTTGATAGAAGTGCTCACTAAGAGAAACAGTTGTATTGAAACAACTCATGATGCTAGGGAAACGGCTGTGGGGCAGTAAGTACACGTCAGATTTAAATGGCTTTCTGCATTGCACTAGATAGTTTCTGAACCTTGACTGGAAGTTATTTAAACTTTAAAGACCCACAACATAAAAGCATGTTGAAGTCCTTTAAACTCAGCGAGCTTTCACACTGAGAGTATTTAAAGTTTAAATTGCCTCCCACAGGGTCCAAGGCACCATCCAATGTGTGGAGGGGTGCTTTGAATACTCCTGTAGTCAGTATGAGTCCACTGTGTTTCAAGAATACATTGACAGCAAAGTTAGTGTTCTTGCTAATTTCCATATCCCTTCAACTTATACCTCATCAATTGCTATAATTTGTAAGGCACTCCAGTTGCTGTACCTGTGAACTATATTTAATCCTTAATACTAGGAGGTAAACTCACATAGTTTACCTCCTAGTATAAACTATGTCATGAAGATGTGCCAGTACAATGTTAGAAAAATAGTAAGGAAGAAAAGTTTACTTACTGCTGGGAGTTTAACATGGAAAGCTCAGAGAAATTAGCATCCGAGTGGACATTTGAGGGACAGGGTTGTGTTGGACTCAAGATGGGGTGGGAAATGATAATTCAAATACAGGCTGTCCTACAAGCCTGTATACAGTAGGCGTTGACACAGGGGTATGTTTCTTTTTCTTAAAGCAGAAGTATGAGATATTGGAAAGAGGAAAATAATGGATGAGGTTGAAAAGGTGAAAAGTATATTATAAAAAAGGTCTCAATGCCAGACTAAGGAATGTAGACTTTAATCTGGTCATGGAGAGCCAGTGCACATTTTTGAGACAGAGCAAAACAATATAGCTTCTTCAAACCATACCATTTTGACTCTCCCTGAGTGTTGGGAGACATCATCTCTCATATAGATCTCCCATATAGATCAGGGAGAGCTAGCTCTCTAAAGAGCAGACAGAAACTATTTTACACATTGAGCACCATACAGTTTCTTTTTCAAGTACTCAACTCTGCTGCTGTAGTGAAGATGCAGTCATAAACAATAGGCAAATAAATGAGTATGGCTGTGTTCCAATAAAACTTTATTTACAAAACGAAGTGGTTGGCCAAATTTGTCCCATGGGCCATAGTTTGCCTTTTCCTGAAATAGAGGGTGCAACAGATGGGATTATTTTGCTCTTGATGATTTTTATTTATTTGTTTTATTTTCTTTGTTACAGCTTCCTTTGCAGTTATTATTGTTATATTTTTGAGTGTAGTTGACACACAATGCAGTATTCATTTCAGGTGTACAACATAGTGATTCACCTTCCCTATAAGTTATGCCATGTTCACCACAGTTATAGCTACCATCTCTCACTGTGCTATGCTATTATAATATTATTGACTATATTCCTTATGTTTGTGTATTCCTTTGTTTTGTTTTTAGGTTCCACATATGAGTGGAATATATAATATTTGTCTTTCTCAGTCTGACTTATTTCACATGATACCCTCTAGGACCATCCATATGGTTACAAACGGTGTGATCTCATCCTTTATATGGCTGTGTAATATTCCATTGTGTGTATGTGTATATACGCACACACATATATATACCACATCTTCCTTATCCATTTGTCTCTCAGTGGGTACTAATCTTCAGGGAAATGCAAATCAAAAGCACAGTGAGATATTGCCTACTACCTGTCAGAATGGCTAAAATAAAAAAGACAAGAAAAGTAACAAGTCTTAGCAAGAATGTGGTTAAAAGGGGACCCTCACTGGTGGGAATGTAAACTGATGCAGTCACAGTGGAAAACAGTCTGGAGGGTCCTCAAAATAATTAGAAAGAGAACTGCTGTCGCCCTGTCAGTGCAGAGCCTGCTTTGGATCCTCTGTCCTTCTCTTTCTTTGCCCCTCCCCTACTTGTGTTCTCTCTCTCCCCCAAAATAAATAAAACATGAAAAAATAGAAATGCCATATAATCTAATAATTACATTACTGGGTATTTTCCCAAAGAAAGCTAAACACTAATGCAAAATGATATCTGCACCCCTATGTTTACTGCAGCATTATTTACAAGATGCAGATACAGTCTTTATTCTTGTGGTTACCGTAATAGTTTGTAATTTGCCAGTTCTCTTTTGTTTGTTTTGGTTTTATTTTATTTTATTTTATTTTTTATTTTATTTTAGAGAGAGAGAAAGCATGAACATGGGAGAGGGACAGAGGGAGAGAGAGATTCTTAAATAGGCTCCATGCTCAGTGTGGTCCCCACTGTGGTGCTGGGTCCCCAGACCCTGGGATCATGAACTGAGCTGAAATCATGAGCTGAATGCTCAACTGACTGAGGCACCCAGGCGCCCCTAATTTACCAGTACTTAACAAAACCCTACAACAAACATGTCTACCCTCGAAAGATAACGTGAAAAGTAGCATCATGCTGGCTTAAACCCAGTAAGAGTCACGGAAGGCAGTGATCATAGTAGCTGACACACATGTGGCTTCTCCCACGTCAGGAACTCTTCTACATATTTTGCACATATTAACATATTTTAAACACTAACATTACAAATTTTTTAAAATTTATTATTGCCCTCTTTTTGCCAAGGGGAAAAGTGAGGCACAGAAAGGTCAGGTGACTTGCTCATGCTTGCAAAATTTACAGGAAGCAATTTAGCCAGAATTTGAACCCAGGCATCTAACACAGGATGCTGCATTCTTAAACTCTATGTCATGCTCTCTTTTAATGGGAAGTTAAAGGTGATTTCCTCGTATTATTCAGCTGAAATTAAAAGATTTCCTGTGACTGTTTAAGAATTTATTGAGATGTGGTCTGTGTATGGAAAATGTGTACTTATCCTAGATTATCACTATTTTACATGCTGAATACTCATAGACCCTAGGGTCCCTTTGGAGCATTTGGCTATCTTTAAATGCAGAGATCATTTTCAGGGAAACGAAAAATTATTTCAAAGATAGGTGTCTTTTTAGCATCAAGGCATAAACAGGAGTGCAAGTGTTAAGACTTCTAATGCTAACCATTGTCTTAACTTCCTTGTGTGTTGTCAGTAAAAACCTTTGTCATCTATGCTCTAAAAATATTATTTATTTATTTAATTTTGAGAGGTAGGAGGAGCAGAAAGGGAGGAAGAGAATCCCAAACAGGCTTCTCACGGTCAGCGTGGAGCCTGATGTGGGGGCTTGAACTCACGAACTATGGTATCATGACCTGAGCTGTAATCAAGGGTCAGGCACTTAACCGGCTGAGCCCCCTCAGGTACCCGATCATCTATGCTTAATATAAGAATATACAACAGATTGGAGATTTGGAGGTTTTAGGCAATTAAGGAAGATTCCAAGGTAAAAAATCCACTAGGAGTGGCAACCATTTAATAATGCCATTGGGGTGTCAGTTAGGCAGCTAAGAGTCCTAGTGAAGGTGAATGACACTGTTTAGAATGAATGTCCTAGCGTTAGAGACTTCAGTCAAATAGCACAGTAGTAACCACCAGACTTTATAGCAACGGGCAGGAAATTCATATTGACTTCTCCTTAATTTAAAAACAAAACGTTTTCACTTAGAGCAAAGGAAAATAAGTGTACTATAGTGGAAATCGTTGAATTTAGACAGACCTGGTTTTGAATCTTAACTCCAGTTTTCATTGTGTGTTGAAAGTAAAGGAGGGTTCTAAATGTCTCTGTTCATGGTCAGTCTATGCAATTAAGATTATAATAATTTATACTCATATTGCGGGAGATGAATTTTGTGTCTTTATGAAAGCATGTGACATGGACAAGATGCTTAACATGCTGTTTTTACTTTATTCTTGGATGTGATTGAGTGTAAAATTAACATATAGATATACAGGAGTGCAATTGCAGGCAGATTTATGGAGAATGAGTGTCTATTTATAAAGTTTCCAAAATTAGGTAAAATTAATGAACGGGGCAAAAACTACTGGGTTACAAAGTCTAGAAAATGCCACTCTATTATTTAGATTAAGCACATCTCCTCATATTGAAGACATTTTCTCAGGGGAATTTGTATATTATGACTTCAAGATACTTTGGTGTGTGTATTAAAATGGCTGAAGGCATTTTAACTGTGCATCTGAGAATGTCTTACTAACATGATCTTTTTACACCATTTTATCTATATCTTTGGACATTTTATGTTTTTCTGTAAGCGAACTCCCATGAAAAATCCATTTGTCACCATGTTATCGTTATGTAGATAAGAAAATAAAAGAGAAGCCAAACTGAGGACCAGACAAGCTGTGAAAGAGAGTGTGCGCCCTCTAGTGACATACATTTATTTCTCCCGAGGGTTTACACACAACTCTTTTTGTTTCATCATTTTAAATAAACATCAAATTTGATTTTAAAATAAATGGCTCAGAGTTTTCCACTTGACCATATTACATTGTATGATTGTAGATTTATAACTATGACAAGATTTCATCTATCACTTAAGAGAATGTTTCTATTAACCTGTGTTAAGGTGATTTCATTGCACAGAACTGTGTTTCAAAGGGACTTTCAATTTACTGAAAATGAAAAATGGGCCCTAGGCATCTGTGGCTAAGCAACATTTTATTTCCAATCCTCTGGGTCATGTAATTTTTGTCCACATGCTTGCCCACTCCTAATTCCTCTAATCTGGTTCTGACATCCTTAGAATTGGGGGGATTTCCTCAACTTTGAGGGTATATTTTCCTGAAAGCTATATTTAGAAAAGATATGAAATGGACTTCTTTGCGACCCTGACATGTTTTAGAAATAAATATGGCCAAAAGGTTTTTAAATGATTAAGATCTGTTACCAAATTAAGAAGATTATTTTAGTCATTTTTTTCTTCCAGGTATTAAAATATTTTAGTTACATGTTGCTTTTTTCAGAGAAAGAAAATTTTGTAGGAATTTCATTCTGTTTAGTGCAGTCAGCTGTCTGGGAGGTACAAAGATTAATATCACCAGTGGCAGATAACCCAGAGTTTTCTACCATTTGTAGCTTACAAACACTAACTGAGGCTCATATCTGCACGCATCTGTTTTCAAAGGCCATAGTTTTATACACATTAAACGTATAATTTGGTTTGCCACTATTGGCAATGAACGAGATGTGCAACATTAAAGACAAATTTCCTGTTTGGGTTTACAATTCAGAGTTTGAAGCATATGTTAAGTAGGCATATTTCAAGACAAAGTAAACTACATAGACATTGATTTTTTAGTATCTTTTAAAGATACATTTCTGCACAATCTGGAATCATTAAATTTTACAGTACAGAAACATATTATTTTACGACTGGTGCGTTTAAAGTTACACATATAAAACTAGAAATACGTTTAAGATTGTAAATAAGATCATGCAAACATAAGGAAAGTAGATTATTTGATAGGACTGTTAATGTAGCGAATTTATAATAATTGAGGACAGTGTCCTTTCTCACTCATCATATTTTGTTTCAGGTGCTGTTTGAACTGTTGAGCACAGTTTATAGGGTTCTTATTATAACTGGGAATTATAACATCCTTAGATGTTATTTAATTTGATTGCTAGATAAACAGACTGATGTAATTGGAATATAAATGTTGTAATGTAAGCAAAGCTGACCTCAGCTTCGTATCTCAGGTCAAAATTGCTTGAATTAGTGAGGGAAATAAACACAAAAGAGTAATTTCTAAAATGTTTTTGTTCATTTCATTTTAACACCAGTTAGATGGAAGCTCTTTAACTTTGCAGTTTCAAGGAAGAAGTAAAGGAGGATCAGATAAGTTGAGTCATTTCCCTAAGAAAACACCATACAGATCAAGAAGATTGATTAAAACCTGTGATACCTCTGGGTGCCTGGGTGGCTTAGTCGGTTAAGCGTCCGACTTTCGCTTAGGTCATGATCTCGCTGTTTGTGGGTTCGAGCCCCGCGTCGGGCTCTGTGCTGACTGCCAGCTCAGAGCCTGGAGCCTGTTTCAGTCTGTGACTCCCTCTCTCTCTGACCCTCCCCTGCTCACGCTGTCTCTCTCTCTCCTAGAAATAAATAAAACATTAAAAAAAAACAAACAAACCTGTGATACTTCATTTTTAGTTCCCTATTTTTCCACTGTGCACTGTTCACTTTTTACATTTAAAACACACACATGCACACACACGTATAAACACTTACATCAAACACGTTAAAAAACTATAAGGCAGCCATGTGGCCCTGTCTCCCCGCCCTCCCCCTCCCCAGAAAAACATAACCACACTGTACAAACACACACACATATGCATCTGTGTGTGTGTATAGTACACAAACTACTTTGATCTGGAGGAGATATTTACGTTGACTAGTTTTCTCTTGGTTACATGAGATTTTTCCCCTTAAAATATCATGTAACTATGGAAGTGTAATAACTACAATGTACTCAGCACATCTTAAAGTTTTACGAATACTTTGTTTTTAGCACTAACAGAATTTATACTGAATTTCATTTGATAATTTATTAGAGCTCTCTGATTCAAATTGAATTTATTCTGTTTATTTCATTTTTAAAAGCAACTAACGTGTGGAAACATGAGGGAAAGAGGGACCAGCTTTCCCAGAAAGGAAGTTGAAAGGGAAAGAGTAGCGAGAGGTTGATCAAGAAAACCTTCAGTGAAGTTATATATCTTGAACTGAATCTTCATAGGTGGATAGGAATTCATCAGATGGTCTGAGGTCAGGAGAGTACGCATATATGTCAATATGGAATTAAAATGTTTTCTCATTTTCCAGAACTCTGAGGAAGATAATTATTAAAAATATAATAAAATTTTAAACTCTTCACTCACTTCCCAAAGACTTCTTCCATGTTGTAATACCAGTGAAAAGGAGTAATAGTTTTTGTTTCTATTAAGCATGAAAGTGTGTGTTCTAGCTAATTAAAATTTACATTAAAAATTTGTTTTGTTAAGTATGTGGTCTAGATCTAGAGCCTTAGGATCCTGTAAAAGTTAACATACTGCATGAGGGTCAACACTATTTTGAGGCTTCTAAAGATGAGGCTCATGATTTTTTATGAAATTCTATGTGCAAAGATGTTTAAAGATGTAAAATGGCCATGCATAGCCGAGCTCACTAATCAAATTAGTTATGTCTGGGAGCTTGGAGAATTTCTGTTTCCAAAGTTTACACATTTGGGAATGATGACTACCAAATGGTATACTGAAAGTGACTGGATTACAGTTTATGTAAATGTGACAGTTTAATACTTCATATGGCAGCCACTGTACAGAAAATTAACAGAATACAGTTGGTGCCCATTAAGAGGCTCTTCTGACATAATTAGCACAACTATCATATAGAACAAGTTTCACACAATGACATGCTAACAACATTCCTAAAATGATAACTTTTTTAAGTGCAAGTATTTATCTAGTTCTTTGAGATGTGTTTCTGTGTTTTTTTTAATATTAAAATATTTACACACACATGTCTCCCAATTTTGACCATAAGGGAATGTAAATGATCTAATTTGCATTGTCTTCATGAGAAATTTAACTAGATGAAGTAGAGTCCATTTGTACAATGCAATTAAGGGAAAACTTTAACCTTCTGAATATTTGGTACATATGCAAATAGATTTTGATATTTTGAAACTTCTAGGAAATGGAAGGTCTTTTTGAAAATGACCTTGGTTTGGTAATAAATTCTTTCCAAATACTAAAAATTGAAAGATATGTTTCTTGGCTGTATGGGATCTTACAAATTTTAGTTTTGTAAGGAGTGCCTTTATAAAGAAGAAAAAATGTTACTTCATGCTGATTATAAATAACAGCAAATATGAGACTTTAGAACATGCTTCGAAAATGGAAGACAGAGTGCTCATCAACAATTATTGGAGAAAAATCATTTTATAAAGAGAGAATAAGAAGTCATAGTTTTCTTAGTAGTTAAAAAAATAATTTTAAGTTGGATGAAAGTAGACTGGATTTAAGGGATAATTCTATCTGTAATAACATACAGAAGTATATTAAGTACAGAGTAAAATGTGTTATGAGAGTAAGATGTGGAAATATTAAGGAGGGCGTAGAGACCCCTTATGGGTAACTTAATATATATCAGTTCATTAACAGTGATTTCATAAGAGTTTTAAAAGTGAAGAAAAAAAAGTTAGTAGAAATGAGCGATTTTACAAAAAAGAAAATACATGCACAGCATCCAAGATTTAATATGGTATTAAAAACAATTGCCTAAGTGTCCATCAACGGACTAATGGATCAAGAAGATGTGGTTTATCTATACGATGGAATACTACATGGCAATGAGAAAAAATGAAATCTGGCCATGCGTAGCAACATGGATGGACCTTGAGGGTGTTATGCTCAGCGAAATAAGTCAGGCAGAGAAGGACAAATACCATATGTTTGCACGTATAGGAGGATTAGGAGGAACTTAACGGAGGACCAAGGGAGAGAAGAAGGGGGGAAATAGTGGGGGAGAGGGAGAGAGCCAAACCATGAAAGACCTTTGAATGCTGAGAACGAAGTGAGGACTGATGGGTGTGGGGGGGTGGTGAGGGGGGAAATGTGCATGCAGGAGGGCACTTGTGGGTATGAGCATTGGGTGTTATATGGGAACCAACTTGACAATAAACTATTTGTAAAAAAAAAAAAAAAAGAGAAAGAAAGAAAACCAGGGGGAAAAAAAAAACAATTGTTCAGTGTTTTCCTTTAGAGTTTTTGAGAAGGTTACATCTGTATGATAGCTTTAGTTGGTGATTAAATACCCAGCCTCACGTGGTACAGAGCATGGTAGAAAATGCCACTGGTAAGGGCATCTGAGTGGCTCAGTCAGTTAAGCATCCGACTTCAGCTCAGGTCATGAGCTTGCAGTCCCTGGGTTCAAGCCCTGCATTGGACTCTGTGCTCATGGCTCAGAGCCTGGAGCCTGCTTCAAATTCTGCATCTCCCCCTCTCTCTGCCCCTCCCCCCTCTCAAAAGTAAGTAAATATGGATACAAATTAAAGAAAATGCCTCTGACAGAATGCTGGGGAGAGCAGATAGCACCCTGTTTATGAACATGTGTGTATTTAAATCAGGGGAGTTTGTTAACGTGCCATATACCTTAGCTGCAATGTCTGAAAAAATATTTAATAGTAGTGAAAACTAGGGGACAAATGAGAGAAAGTGATGAAGCAATAGCTGCCAAATTGATAAGGAATAAAATAAATGTGCAGTTGCTACTTGGAGGCCAGGATCTGAGTAAGCCAGAAGGCGACCTGCTTCATTTTGCTAAAAGTAGTCATGTCACAGAGACTAGGCATTGACTGTGGGCTCTTGGTGCTCAATGAGAGAGCATGGCAGGCCTTTTGAAACTGTATCTGTTTCCTCTTCACCCTTCCATTCTCATTGTTGGTATCAAGACACGGGGATGACTACTGGCAGGATATTGGAGTGGGAAAACAGTGCTAGCAGCTGAATTCCCAGAACTCTAAGGGATGGTGTCAAATGGAAGACATTGGGAGAGAAGCTGACTGTATATTACATTGGGACAAAGAAAGTTTAAGCAAATCAGAGATGTGGCTGAGGCAACAAGGCCAAATGGAAGCAACAGAAAAAAAAAAAAAAAAAAGAACACCAAAAGGATTAGATAAGGAATAGCTCAGAACTTAAGTCATGTAAGAATTAGGTTTGGCTTCCACCTATTTCCAAAAGAATCCAGATGTCACAACCATGAAAGAAAAGAGAAAAAGAAAGTCTAACAGCTGAGAATAGTACAAACTCATTGTTATTTCTCTTCATTCTATTTCAGAAAGAACGTGTAACATATTAACCTATGTGCCTATGAATAGACTTTTTTTAGGTAAAGCACTGCACTCACAACTGCCCTAGAAAAATTTGAAATCACTTTTAAAAATCTCTATATCAGAAAAAAGGAGTATAATCACTCTCCGAAGGATCTTTATGTAAAAGAGGAGTTCAGGCACCTTGTGCAACCTCTTTGCAACTTTATCCAGGCAAACAAACAAAAAAAAATTGAATGAGGAAAGATCCCTCTGTGGAATTTCACATCCTGTTGCCTCAATTGATCTGAATTATTAGAACTCAATGCCAACTGGTACCCAGTCCTCCCTTAAAATCTTCACGGACGAGCAGCAAGCAGACAGTTACCATGGTGTTGACTCCACAAAGCTTTCATTGTGTGGAGATAACCAATTCACTGGACAGAGTGTTTACTCTAGATGCTGATTTAATTCTGACTCATCTTAAAGGTATTTTTTGATTATCCAAAAAAATGAACAGTGTGATCTGAGCCCCAGTTCAATGTTTAAAGCACTTTATTTTGTCAAACAGATGCTTTACTAAACCACACTTTTTGATCATGCGGACGGATGCATTTTTCTTTCTGTTATCTATGGAGGTTAATACCATGGCACATAGTAAGCGCTTAATATAAACTTTGTGGTAGACATGAAGGGAAACATTTGACTGTTTTAAAAGGAAACATACACAGTTTCACGTTCTTCATAAAGACACATAACTAAAAGTATTATAAGAGTTCTTTTTGAATGACATTCATTTACTATCAAATTGAATGAATAACTTTTTGGAGTGGATTGGAGGTGATGGTAAATGATAATTATAACATGTGTGTCAACAAGACCAGTGTAAATTCCAGGACTATTAGAAAACTTTCTCCAGCATAGGTCTTAGCACAATTCTCCCAGCTGTAATGCCAGATGTGTACCTTTAGTCAAGTTTAATTTTAATGGACCCGTAGGTGGAAGTGAACAAACTTTCTTCGAGACCGTCTGAATTGACAGGGTATGAAACCAAAGAGAAGCAAGTCTAAAGGGGGAATTTGACAGTGAATGATGGATATTTATATCTCACCTTTATGAGTCAGAGTGTATTTGGTGTGTAATTGGGTCAGACTGATTTAAAGGAAAAGGGACAAGTTTGGCCAAAGTGGATTATGCTAAGCAGCTAAGTTTCCAAGACGGAAATGTTCTAGTGGCTGGGTGAATAAGAGTCAATGAAGTAGGAACAAAAGTTAAGTGCGGTTCTGGACCCCCTAAGAAAGTTGAAGTGAGATTTCATTCTAGAAGGGCTTGAATAAAGGCTAAAATAGAATAAAAGCTTAAGTAATCTGTTATGGCCAGATAAGGGCTGTATTGAAATTTTGGTCTGTATCCTAAGAAAGATGGAAAGTTTTGAGGGATTTTGTGAAATAGGGTAACATAATCAGATTTGTTGTTTGTTTGTTTGTTTGTTTGTTTAGAGAACCAAATAGGGGATGGGCGGAGGGGGTGGGAGAGAGAGAATCCTGAGCATGCTCCATGTCCACTGCGGAGCATGACATGGAGCTTGATCTCATGACCATGAGTTTATGACCTGAGCCAAAATGAAGGGTCAGACACTTAACCTACTGAGCCACCCAGGTGCCCTCAGATATGCTTTTAGAACTTATCACTTGCCAGTAATGTGTCGACTTGATGGAAGGATTCCAGAACGGTTTTCCAGAGCCAGTTGAGAGGCTGTTGCAGTAGTTCTGATTATATTTAATGGCCAGGTGAATGAGTGTACCAGCTGTGGAAACCATGAGAAGCAGACAGATTCAGAAGAAATAGAATGTTTGATGGATTAGGCTTTGTGATTGATTAAATACGAGATGGTAGAGAGGGGAAGATGTCAAAGATGATAGATGGTGATGCCATTCACAGATCTGAGGAACACTTGGGGAGTGCCTGTTTGGGGGACAAGAGCAAACAATAAGTCTTGACATTGCTTTTGAAGGAGCTTTTACAGCAAGCAACTGGAGACAGCCAGTATGTTAGGGTTATGGAGCCATGGAGCTCAGAAGCAGTGCTGGAATAAGAGATATGTATTTCAGAGCCATTGACACATACAGATTGCCATTGATGTCATGAGCATGAATAACTTGCCAGTGAAACAGAGTAATATATTGAATAGAAGATGGTTGATGACTTTAGTGTATAATGAGTGGGTGGAGGAGGATGATACTGAAAAGAAAAAATTACCAGTGGTCATAGAAAAAGAAGACAGAATAGAGTGGTGTGGAGGGAAAAGGAGGAGAGTGTGGTCAACAGTGTTAAGTGTTTCTTAGAAAGAACTTGAAACTCTTCATGGGCTTCAGTGACATGATTGCTGTATTAAGCAATGTTTTTGTTGAGAAACAACATTGAGTGGCAAGAGTGAAAAGGAGGTAGAGAACTGACAGTCACCTGGATAACTCTTGAAAAAATGTGCCTTTGTAGAAGATAAGAGAATGGCTGGAAGGGAATATGAGGGTCAGGAGAGAGTTTACTTTAAAAAATATGAGTCAATAAGTTTAAATTTCTATATGCAGAATTCACTTGAAAGGGAAGGGTTGAATTTACAGTAGACAAATAATAAAACTTTGAGAAACTCACATGCCTGAGAAGAAGTAAGAGAATAAAGTATCAAATGCAGGTAGAGAGATTGACTTTAGATAAAGAAGGGAAACTGGCTCAAATATAAGAGAATGGAATGAGAAAGGTGCTCACAGATAAGATTGAATATTTGGATACAGGAAGTAGAAGAAATTCTAGTCTGATAATTACTCTTTTCTTGGTGTAATAAAAAATGTCATCTGTGGAGAGCTGGAAAAGGATGATGGGTTAGTGCTTTGAGATCTTTAGAAAAAGTCTAAAATAGTTCCTGTGGAGAGTCAGAGTTCAAGTTGAAAACACCTAAGTATGGCAGAATCCTGGGTTCATTTGAGGCCATTGATCATTGTGATCCTCCAGGAGTGGATCTGTAAACAAAGATCTAGGTACAAATAGTTTATTGGAGAAGTGATCCCAGGAAGCAAAGTGGAGAAGTGAGGTTAGGAAAAGAATAAAGGATACACAGATGAGTTATTGCTAGAGGCAACTGGAGAGGAATCCTTCTGGGAACCCTCCGAGGCACTGTGTGCATCTTTTATCATGACGGTCATGCTGAAGGGCAAGGGAGCTGCGATATTTGCCTTCCAACTCCCAGCTCTCATTTGGTGTCACGCTGGTGGTATTAACATCTCCGTACTTCTGCTCTGCCCCACGCACTGGCATGTGAATGCCTTCAGACACAGAGACACAGTGAAGTTTATATTGTACCAGAGGAAAATCAAAAATGCTTTTCTGAAACATTCTGATGGAAAACAAGCACTGAATTTTGTAGGCGGCTACATGACTAGAGTTGAAGACTTGATTTAATGAGTTAACATCACAGAGAGAAAAAGAGATGTTTAGAAGCCTGCAACAGGACTCTATTTCACCATCACCATTTTGAATGAAGAAATAGGAAAGCCAATAACTGAACTTACAGGAAAAAAACAAATGTAGGGAAGAGAAGAATCACCATGTATGATAAAATAAAAATCCATAAATATTTACAGCTCACATACGTAAAAATGTTTTGATATTCACTGACATAGGATTGGAGTCAAAATCTCGGAATTCAAATCTCTGTTCTGTACAGTTTCTAGTTGGGTAACCTTTACTCGGTAAATATTTGTTACTCTGAACTAGACTTTTTTTGAGGTGAATGATAAAACAGTAAACAAGATGAATTAAGTTCCTTCTCCATGGTTCTAACAGTCTGAGATCAGTTAATTTAATTTATTTGAGCTTCCATCTCCTTACATGAGCACAGAGATTAATAAGACGTTACCATGGGCTTTTTTAAAAACGTAAAAAGAGAATGTTTTTGGAAGTGTTTTCTGCCCTATGAAGCTCTGTATCAGCTTAGTTTTAACACAGTAGCCTGCAAGTGATATGCACAATTTTATCAGGTTTTTATGATTTAAAGCCCTGAAATTCGAATTCACAAAATCAGCTTCTACATTTGTGATTGTGGAGAACTGGCTTAGTGATAGTTTATGTGATAAATTCTGGGAAGTTTTAGTTCAGTTTAACTTCAGTGTGAGTTAAAAGTCTAATGTGGAAATCAAAATATTGATTGGACTCATAGGCTGCATATCCAAGAAGATAATTGTCTATTCTTTCCTGATTGTTCTAAATACAACTCGCATGATCTCTTTAGGAAATACATTTTAAGTAAGAAACCAGCAAGCAATGGAAATGGCTGTTGAAGTAATTAGGATTAGGGTAGGGTACCATTGGATATTTTCTAGGGGATTTAAAGAGTTGATTTCAACTATTTATTTGAGTGTGGTATTGGATAAAAAGATAAAGCATGGTGATTAAAGTACTCTACTTGGTGTCTTAAATTTTGTATTTGTACTTTTGTTCTACTTTGCAAATTGCCTGTGAAAAGTGAGTAAACATTTTTCTGGTGACTGTGTTTGCCTATTTTAATAAACTTGGATTAGATTATTTCTCAGTTCTCTTTTCATAAGTCTCTGCAATAAAAGAATGTTTGAAAATATCAGGGTATATGATTAGATGTCTATTGCAGCATAACAACCCAACCCCAAATTTAGTGGCTTAAAACAACAGTTCTTTATCTTTTCTTACACTTCTGCAATGTGGGCAGGGTTCTCTGGGTAGTTCTGAGGCTCTAAGTGATATCAGGTGGAGAATTCATTTGCTTATATTCAACTGGTGTTTGATATGGGTCAACAGGTGAAAGAAAGCTTTATTCATGTGTGTGGTGCCTCATTCTCTCTCATGTTGTCTCTCCACCTGGCTAGATTGAGCTTCCTCAATGGGCCGTTGGAATTCTGAGGTAACAGTTGCATTTTCAGTGCATGTTCTAAGAGGAAAGGATCCACAGCGCAAGCACTTATCAAGTCTCTGCTTGCATTACACTTACTAATATCCCGTTTGCCTTAGCAAGTCACAGGGCCAGTTTCAGAGTCTGTATTGGTGAAGCTACACAAGGGCATGGATATCAAAGATATGGTTCACCGGGAGCTACTGACCGGAATTATTTGTTTACTGTAAGTACTTTCCAGAAAGAAAGAGGATTGTCTTGGGGAGTAGTAATTTTCAGTGCAAACATTCAGACAGAGGCTGATTGATAGCTTATAGGAGATGCTGTAGGGAGTCAGTTGCTACATTGTGATTAATAAAATGACCTCCATGATCATAAGACTGTAGATCAAAGCTAACTCCAGATTTTGAGCCTACCTAACTAGGGAAATGGTAGTGCTATTAACAGTAACAGGGGCATCAGGCAGGAGTCTCAGATTGGAAGGAGAATGGTAAATGTGCATAGATTGCATTTTTTTTTCTTACAGAAGAAAGAGATAATCAAGAAATAATGACCCTTATTTTTTCCTGCCTTAGGTTGGACGTCGATATAACTGAACTTCACAGTTGGATTACTCGTTCAGAAGCTGTGTTGCAGAGTCCTGAATTTGCAATCTATCGGAAGGAAGGCAACTTCTCAGACCTTAAAGAAAAAGTCAATGTAGGTTATGCATTAAATTTTATGTATTTTCCTAAGTTTTGCTGCTTGTCAACTCTGTGCTTTGTACTGTCTCATTCTATCAGTTGAAAAGATTAAAGCAGTATGATACAATGCTTTTAAATATATCTTTAAAGTATATTTTGCATATCAAGCAGAATCAGAGTTTAGCATAGAGAAATCTTTCCTGGTTGTGCTGTGACTGAGCAAGAATGCTTTTCACAAGCCTTCTTTAACTTTTATATTATTTAGCTGTAAATTAACAATTTTATAACATGAACTCATATTGATTTTCCTTCATGTCTTGTTTTGTCACCTCAAGGCTGGGACTTCGCAAGCTTGCAGAATAGAATATAGACCCTTAGAGATACTATACTTAGGACCCTGTTTATGCTCTTGCTGTCATCAAAACGTTATTCTTTATACTCCTTAGTACTTGTCATAATAGATTTGCATTTTCCAGATATTTATGTATTGCATTACCATAACTAAAAAATGTCCAGCGTCTTTTAATATTTATTTATAGCAAGAGGTGTTTTGCTATTTTTATTCCTTACTGAGACATCATAGTTTTGTCCTTCACAATAGGGATTTTTATTAATTTAATAAGTGCTGCTTCATCTTCAAGGATATTATCAGGGCTTTGATATTTCAACTTCAATGATTATAACACATGCACTTTGGCATTTGTTTGTGAGAGAGTTTTAACAGGCAAAGTAAATACTCTGTAGTGGGAAGGCTAAAGATACAAATATTCTGAATGTCAAATACTTTTAGCCTATAGGAAGGTCACATGAGTGGATAACTGTTTTTTGTTCGGAGCCTTCAGTTTCATACAATACAAACTCCCTTCGGTTGTTGCAAGTACAATGCTATCTTAGCATTGTACAAGCTAAGTACAATTATTGTATTGCTAATACAAGTATTAGCAAGTACAAGCTAATACTTGCTGTGGAGTTAGAACTTTTGGAGAGCAGAAAACGATTTTCTTCTAGGAGAAAATAATCTAGTTTTAGGCTGCTTGATGTGGGGGGGGGCAGATTATTTATCAACATGTCTCAGAGTTAACTATTTATACATTTGGAAGTTATTTTAAAAACATTATTAGTTATATACAGTGTTCTTAGCATCGTAATAGGCTATTATAAATTTCATGAAATAAGCAATAATTACGTTGTGAATGTTTAATTTTAAAATTAAACTAAAGCATATATATATGGTAGAATATGAGCAAAATAGTGTTATTTCAATGTATACTTATTTGAAGGTATATTCTTTGTTAGGATTGTGGAGGGAATTTCTAGGAGTGGAAAATTATGTAGAAAAGATGAACTCCAAATACATTTTAAAGTTCTTGTGACAAATTTGGCCATTGAGAGGATAAGTCACCTTGGGCAGACATTTTATTAGCTAATTTAAATTTTTTAAATTTATCTTAATAATCTACTTATCTTTTTGTCATCCTATTTCTGTATCTTAAAACAGCTCTGATCAAGCAGGGAAATTGAGTTCCAGCATTTCAAGAATATAAATTCAAAAATTTCCTGTTATCATATGGTTACCTAGAAGCAATTTGCATTTAATCAATAGTGTCAGCAATGACAGACTGAAAGTGCTAAAAAAAAAAAAAGTACAATGTTGTATGAGTGGTTTTCAGATGCTTCGTGAGTCACCTTTATCAACTTCTCTCATTTTCAGAAATAACAACATCATTCTTAATTGCCTACTAAAATAGGCTGTGAAATGATTTACCTAGACATTTCCTTCAGGCTAAATATAATATATATGTATTAAAAATCCGTGAGAGAAATACATAGTAATGATGATGAATATGCAGTTTAAATGTACATTAGTTTTCTTAATTCTTCACCTGTCAGTTTATGTAACTTATTTTCAACACATGGGAAGTCCGTCTCATGAACTTGAGTGATATTCTTTTTTAGGCATGCATTAAAAATGGCTAAATATTTACCTCTTTTTTTTTCTCTTTCACTTGACTTCTTTCATCTATTATTTTCAAGTGTTTTCAACCAGTTAGAATATCCTCGAACATTATCACCTCAGTTTTATATACTTTAAAACCTAATGTAATTTTTTCTTATCTAGTAGCCATGTGTTTAATCCATATACTCAACATAATGCATTTAATTAAAAGTTGAATTCTAGGGGACATTTCTACTCAAAGTGGTCCCTGGATGACCAATATTGGCGACATATCTGAGTTTATTAGAAATGTGTGATTTCAGACCTAATGAATAAGAATTTTCATTTGTACAAGACCCACAGGTGATTCATTGGTACATAAGGGTTTATGAATCAGTACTGTAAGTCACAATCTGAGACTTTACCAGACGCATAGATACATTACTCATTCTGTTAATGTCACCACAGTTGAGAATTGTAACCTGACTTAACAGGTAAAGCTATTCAACTTCTTGAATTGAGCACATGGTAATATAAAGTAGTACTTCAAATAACAAAACGGTGTAGCCTTACTGCAAGGTGATTGTGCACCTGTACAGTGTTCTCTTGAAAGCCTTCATACCAGCTGTTAAGGTCGCCAGACCTTGGGCTCTTTCTGGAACCCATGCTCACTTGATACCAAATCAACTTTTAAACAAGTTCCACTGGAGGGGCACCTGGGGGCTCAGTCGGTTAAGTGTCTGACTTCTGCTTAAGTCATGATCTCACTGCTCATGAGTTGAAGTCCTGCTTCGGGCTCTGTGCTGACAGCTCAGAGTTTGGAGCCTGTTTCGGATTCTGTGTGTATCTCTCTCTCTGCCCCTCCCTTGCTCATGCCCTGTTTCTCTCTCTCTCTCTGTCTCTGAAAAATAAATAAACATTAAAAATTTTTAAAACATAAATAAGTTCTGCTGGAAATCTTCAAGCCAATTCTTTCTATATTTTATTTTTTACTTGTATTATGTGGGTTTACCACCCAGAACATAGGTCTCTCCATTCATCTGCACTTTCTTGTATCTTCATCTCTCTGCTCCTTTACACTCGCTTACCTTTGCCTCACTGATTTTTGATGCCTTCCTGCTCTCAGTCCCTGTGTACTCTGAAGCCTTTCTTTGGAAACAAAATTTCTGTCTTGTATACTCCTTGTATTCATTCATCCATGGAAACCAATTGGACCCTCAAGAACACCACTAAGACTCATGACTCTTTGCCACTCGTTTAGATTTGCTACTTTCCTCATTTCCCAGGGCCAATTCCAAAGGTACTGCTCTCTCTGTAAAAATGCCTTCCCTTGTGTTTGATGCCCAATAGCCATCACCATTTTATAATATTGTTTTTCTCATTGAAGACTTTGGCACCAGGATCACCGTCTCCTCCACCCAAGCTGTGCCTTCATCCATAAAAATCTCAGACCCTGTAGACTGGCTTGCTCTCTCCCAAAGTTGCCATTTCCCTAATCTCTTCAATTCAGCTACCCACTTGCATAACTATAGGTGTTTCATCGCCAGACAGTACTCTCTTTCTGAAATACCATACTTAACACAGATTGCTTCGTACTTCTCCTTAAGCTTTGCATGCATCCCTAGTACATTTTCTTCACTATTTCTGTCAACAATTATTTTAGTAGATCTCCTAAACTTTTTCCCTCCATTTATGTTAGATGACTTTCCTTTTTATTTTAATATCTCCCAAATTATGTGTATTTGTGTTCATATTCCCTTTTTATCCCCTCCGCCTTGGTGGAAGAGTCTGTGCTTTGGCTAGTCAAGTCTAATCGGTGTGTATGCGTGTGTGTGTGTGTGTGTGTGTGTGTGTGTGTGTGTGTTCTCAAAGTCTTCACTGTCTCTGTCCTAAGGAACCTGCCTCCATTCAGCCCTTTGTCCATATCTTCAATAAAACCCTCCTCTCCTATAAACACATAGGACTATTTTTGTGCCTTCTGTTATTCAGGTTCTCTGCAGGACTAGATTCTATTAATATCTTTATCCTTCACGAAATTCTTTCCTCCCTGGGTTTATGGGATGACATTATCTACTGGTCTCCTTTTGTACATTTTGGTCATTTGTTCTATCTCCTTTTGCCTTTAATAGTGATTTTAGACACAATTATTGCCTTGTTTTTCTTCTCTGGATTATCCTCATTCCTTCCTATTCAAATAATATCTACTTTTCTAACGACCCCCAACTATGTATCATTAGCTCATGTCTCTCC
Source organism: Hyaena hyaena (assembly GCF_003009895.1). Classification (NCBI taxonomy): domain Eukaryota; kingdom Metazoa; phylum Chordata; class Mammalia; order Carnivora; family Hyaenidae; genus Hyaena; species Hyaena hyaena. The sequence continues at coordinate 159,240 of NW_024081101.1, read as the reverse complement.
CCTAAAGCCCAACCCCATTTATTTATTTGCCTAACAGACTTTAATTGAATATTTGCCTGAAAACTTAAAATAAACCTCATGATCTCCCCAGCCCTCCTTTATTTATCTTTCCTTTCTTTCTTCTGACAGCCTAGTCCAGAAACCTAAAAGCTAACTGGGTCATCTAGATTTTTTTCCCTACCATTTGCCAGTCTACCCAAGTACAATTAATTTCATTTCCTTAACAGCTCTTGAAACTGTCCTGTTCACTCTGTGAGCATCACCACAACTCTGATGAAAGCTAATATCATGGCTTACCTCTCTTTAAGATGCCGGTCCCTAGCTGGCCTTCCCCGCCACTAATGTTGTATTCCATTAGAAGTTTTCACATCACTTCTGTCAAAGTGAATTTAGTAAAACATGAACATTATCCTGTTATGCCTGTGTTGATAGTCATTTAAGAAAGCAGAAAGCAGCCATTGATAATCAGGAGCTAGCTTGGCTACTTTAGTGAGTACTTGGAGATGCTCACTGCTATGCTCGTGCTTATAGGTAGTCTGTGACATTTTCCTGTCAAAAATGCACAACAGCTTCGAGTACCAACACAAGACAAGGCCATTTCATGATTGTGATGGATCAAAACAAAAGCATGACCATTTTGTAATCATGTTTCAGTGCAGACAAAAAGAATAACATTATGAAAACCTTCCCAAGTGGCGCATACCCCCCATCTTCACTGATACGACTGTGTTGCCTTACTAATGGTAGCTTTAGCCTCTTTACGTTGTTTGTGCCACCTAGATAAAACCTTTTGTGGTAACCAGTCATAGAAGGACCTCTGCTTCCTTAGAGCATCTAAGTACTTCCTTGACCACCCCCTTGACCTTATATGTGCACAACTCCAATAAACTCTAACCATTTTCTTACAGACCTACCCCATAGATCCCTATTATATGCCACCTTTCCTGTTACAACAAGTAAATCAACCTAACTTTGTTAATTTATAGGCATGTCCCTTGTGGCCTGTGGCTTGAAGGCATTGACAGAGTCGGGATATTCACCTTGCCTTTATGAAGGATACCATGATGTGATTCCTTTTTACTTAACAATTTCAAACTGATTTCTGGCCATTGTAACATTGATTAGAGTGTTGGTTTCTAGACGTTAGGGACAGGAGCTTAATTTGGTTTTTGTTTGTGTGTTTGTTTTGGTTTGGCTTACTTTGGTTTTGCCATGCCAGCGCCTAATATAGTGCCTGGTATTTAACACAATTGATGTTTGGCTATAGGAAAAAATGATTTTTTTTTTCAGTTCCTCCAGCACATTTTAAGTCAAGTTCTGCTACCAATATGAAGGATATAACAACTTCTGGATAAACATTTGAGTGAATAAATTACTTTTTCTGTCAAAGGGCAAAACTTCATTATAGAATGTTAAGTGAATAGAAAATTAATTGCTTCTAAACTCAGGGTAGGCCTCTGGGGAATCTGGAACTTACTTTCATATTAATTAGAGAAGATGTCATGAAAAGAGGAGGCTTTTAAGAGATGCCGATAAAGAAGGAGGAAGAGGTCATAGAGTGTTTTTAATCAACTTATTAGAAAATCAGTAAACTTCCCTCCTTTGTATACTTTGCTTAAAACTTAATTATGTTTCTTTTTACTTTATATTATTATACAACTCACTTGCCTTTTGTTTTGCACTTGAAGTTAAACATCTTAGAGTTTTTAATTGCCTGACACCTCCAAGAATTATTACAGGGTTTTAATATATTTTAAAATTAATGATACATTTCTTATGGAATGGTTCACTGATGCCTTTTTTAGCTTCTGTATTCTTGATATAACCTATACTAGATACTTTAGGATCTGAGTAGCAGCTTCTAAACATATGTTTACATATTAAACATATATTGACTAAAGTATTTAATACTCTCTTAAGAAAAATCTTTTCAGAAGTATATGTTCTATTATAAAACGTAATTTTAAGATTAAAAATACTGTGTGTGTATGTGCACACACATACATATATGATAAATAGAGAAGTGTATGTGTGTGTATACACACATATATATGTTTACATTTCTATCTGTGTATCTATGCATCTGTCTAGAGAGAGAGAGGAGAGAGGGAAAGCAAGACATAGAATAGGAGTAAAGACTGAAGATGATTAAACATTTGAAACATATCTGGGAAAAATATAGCCCCCAAAGTTCTGAGACCAATATAGGTTTGTTACTCTTACTCTCTAGTGATAACAAAACATTTTGACCTGTCAGCATGGCATGACATGATCTGAAAATACAGGGGCAACTTAATTAGGGTGCTTTAAGCTATATTCTTCTTTACTACTCAACTGGAATGCTCGTTTATCTGTTCCTGAGATCCAAAGAATCCTGGTTAGTACCGTAGTCAAGAAACATTCTCTTCTCTTTTGTTCAGTATCAGTTCTACATTTTACAGTCTCCTGTACAAGTTTAGATGATGGGTAGTGCATTTTTAGTTTCTTCCTTATGAGATTCATGTCTTTATGATCTTGCAAGTTCATTCCATTTCTGGGACACTGAACCTCTTCTAGGCCCTCAGTTTGCTGTGTCTTTGGCGTGGAGTCTATGATATCTCAGTGAGGATACCAAAGATGTTGGCTGAAATTTTGTTTGGTAGACCATCGTTGGTAGTTTACACTCCCTCTAATTTTTTCAGTATGATATTTTTTCATTATTCCATAACAAATATTATAAGCATGATATTCTGTTGTTTCTCTTTGTTTTCTTTTCCTTACCCAAGGTAAGATTCTATTAAGTTTTGACTTAATGAACTTTACACAATACTGTTTGTCTTCTGTTTGGGTAATTGCAGGACTTCATAACAGTCCTGCTGGAAAGTGGGCCAGTGTACCCATACTCCCCCATCTAATCTGCATCTTCTAGAAGGCTTTCATTTAATTCAGCTTCCCTTTATTTAGTTTGCGGCACCTAGCCTCCTAAACTGGTTCTGTGACCACTGTATGCACAGCTACTTGAGTTTGTTCTACATTTACACCTCCTTAGAGCGTTTTAACTGTGGAGAGGGTGGAATAGAGAATAATACTCTATATGGAGGCATTATGCTACAGTGGACCTCACTGTACTATTCATCTACTATGTACCAGACCTCCTTCTATGCACTGGACATGATGGAGGGAGGAAGTACACAAGGGCACCTGATCTTATACAATTTCTTTTCCAGTGGGGAAGATGAAAATTAAGCAAGATTAATATTCAATTTATAGAATTTTATTGATAAATGTCAAAGACAAAAATAAAGGAGGAACGAGGGCTGGGAAGTTTGTGTGTGTGTGTGTGTGTGTGTGTGTGTGTGTGTGTGCGCGCGCGCACGCAGATAGAGTAGCAATAGCAGGCCTTCCTGAGAAAGTGACCTTTAAGTAAAGATCTGAAGGCAGTGAATGATTTATAGATACCTGAGATAGGAGCGTTTCAGGGAGAGGGAAGAGAGAATGGATAGCAGTTAGGGAGGAGCATGCCTAGAGTTTCAGAGAATAACAGAGTGTGGCAAAGATGAAGAATCAGGGTGATTCTTCACAGATAAAGAGGTCAGAGAAGTTAAGGAGGTTAACACAAGATGGGCCATGGTTAGTACTTGGGCTTTTATTCAGAGTGAGAAGGGAAGCCATCGGAGAGTTGAGCTGACTTCTGTTGTTTCTGGCTTCTTCAGTGTGCTGTGTTAAAAATATACCATCGGAGAGCAAAGATGGAAGTAGAAATACCATTTATTAGGCTTTTTGGAAACATCCAGACAAGTGAGTGATGTTGGAATCTGTTTTGTTTTGTTTTATTTTATTTTACTAGTGTGGTAGTAGTGAGCACAGTAACAACATCATTTTCTGGATGTATTTTAGATTAGAGTTAACAGGAGTTTCTGAGGTATTGGATATGGGGTTTGAGTGAAAAAGAACAGTCAAGAAGAGTGAAAAGCTTATGGCTTGAAGAAATGAAGCTATAGATGGAGCCTCTATACATTTATACAGGGAGATGTGGAAGAACCAGCACAGGAGATTGAGTAAAGAGAGTGTTCTTGAAGTAGGAGTAAACCTATGTACTTGTCATCTAGGATAGCAAATTAAGAAAAGTTTTGAAGAAGTATCCTCTGAATGAAATTATGACGTTAAGTAAGTTGAGAACTGAGAATCAGCCACTGCATGTGGTAGCATAGGGGCTAGTGGTGTCATTAATTGCAATAGTTTTGATGGAACTGAATGAGGGAATAGGTGTGAGAACCAGTTTTTCTCTTTTTCTTTTTCTTGATCTCTTTCTCTTTTTCTTTCTTTCTTTTTTTTTTTCTCTTCTTTCATCTTTTCTTCTGTCGTGGGCTAGTTTGTACTTTGCAATGTAGACTTGCAGCGGGCCAGTATTTCTCTTTGATGGCACATGCCTGTTTAAAGTAAGGGTTATGCCTTCCCTTTCGCAGAACCATGTTTCTCTCCAGACTCTTCTTGTGGTGGTCATGTGATTTTTATTTTACATTTCCTTGCATTTTTATATATGTTATTCTCAGAAAATGAGAGAAGGCAGATGCATTAGGAACTACTAATCTGACCTATTTTATTTTTTATTTATTTTTAATTTTTTATGTCTTTATTTTGAGAGAGAGAGACAGAGAGAGAGTGGCAGAAGGGCAGAGAGAGAGGGAGACACAGAATCTGAAGCTGAGCTGTCAGCACAGAGCCGGATGTGGGGCTCGAACCCACAGACTGTGAGATCATGGCCCAAGCCGAAGTTGGATGCTTAGCCGACTGAGCCACTCAAGCGCCCCATAATCTGGCCTATTTTCATAAAGTAACACCCCCCAAAAAAACACAAAAAAACAGAAGTTCATATATTTTCTTTGAGAGAGAATATGTATGTATCCACGTCCAGGAAAAAAAAGAGATTTCCAGTGCTATTTATTTTGTAAACTTCTTTAACGCTTGGTGTATGTGATGCCTTAGACTCTTGTCACACGTTTTTGTGGACAAGGTACTCTAATCAATTCTTAGATCAAAATTCATTCCTAAACTTGTTTTTAACATTATTGAAATCACCATTCATTAGGATGCCCACATGTGGCAGTTTGGGCCATTCTCCGTTTATGGCATTCCATTTGTTACAGCTTAATTATTTCTAGATTTCCATTTTACTGTGTAAGAATTGTCCCAGTTTGGGAAATAAATCATTTGAAGAGCCTCCTTTAATCTTCTCAGAGTCCCTGGAGGGTAGGTATCTTTATTGTTATTTTACATAGAAAATATTGAGGCTCAGAAAGGTTGAATCACTTTCCAAATGTCAAACAGCTGGTAAGCAGGGGAGGCAGAATTCAAACCATCTGAGAACAGAGTGACTCCAAAACTTTTCATTACCTTCTTTACTGTCTTCTTGCTGCCCTAAATTTCCTCATTTTTCATCAGCCACCTATAGCTGTGTCTGAAATGAAATGTTTTCTGGACTCTTCACTGTCTTGCTCATACCCCTCAAGGCACATCTGTGCCAATATCTCTTTATTTTCCAATATTCCCCTTGAAAGTGATGTTACCTAAGAGAATCCAGGTAGCATCTACACACTGACAGATAACGTGTTGGCCATTAAATGCTTATTTCTCAGACCTGTGTCTCTATTTATAATGGTTACTCGGTTTGTGTAGAATAGACATCCGGCAACGGGGTTCGGTAATTGAACTGTACACAGAGTCGCCAGTCAGCCTGTAGACTGTCAATGTCTCTTCTGAGTAATCAGTCATTCCTTCTGATACCTTGGAGCCCGAACTGCATTAATGGTTAAATACTTTGAATATCATCTTTGACTACATCCGAACTATCAGGTCACTTTTGCTGGGAGTTGTAGTCAGATAGGTTCAGTGCTGTTTGATTAAGTTCCATTGCAATACCCTTGGAAACAGCACAGCATGTTTGAAAGAGAGCTGAACTTATAAATAAATAGATGATCAGTGTTCTAAGATCAGATGTAAAACCTTCTAACTCTACAATCTTGTATATATGACTTAATCTTGCTGATGCTCCATTTTCTCTGGTATAAAAGAAGATAAGATACTGCTGTTTCCTTCTATTCCACAGAATTATTATGAAATACATATGAAATGATGCACATGAACTGTAATTGGGTTTGTGTGCCTCACTTACCTCCTCTGTCAAACTGGAAGAGCAAGAGTGTACCTATTCCATAACTTACTGTTTTGATGTGGTGGTTATTGCTATTACATGTGTATGAGAATAACTAAAATAATGTGATTAACTAAACTAGATATCTAAGCTAGTTACCCTTGAAATAATCAATTAGATGTTTCTCTTTCTGTTAGTAATACTAATTGATTCTTCTGTTAGATGCTTAGAATTAAGATTGTGATTATGACATTTAGAAGGCCATTGATAATTTTTTCATCACTTACAAAGACAATGTGGTGTTCTGATTCTACCATTTATATAATTTCATGTAGAGAAAAGCAGAACCTCACTGCAGTAAAAATAGAAACTCCTCTGATAGGAAGGGGTAACTCTAACACTATTTTACTTGGAGAATACCAGTTTGTTTTTCTGTTGTCTTGGAGTACACGTAGTTTTTTTTTTGTTTGTTTGTTTTCCTCTCTCTGGCCCCACTTTCACTGATGTAGTTAAAATGTGGAACACCCCAGATTCTCCTATAGATCTTGGTAGTTGTGAATGTTATATATTTATTTAGAATGTGCTTATTTTTTTCTTTTAAAGTGCTCAGAGTCCTTGGCAAATGGCATTTACGTTTTAATGGAGAATCAATTTAAAGTATTGAAAACCTGTGCCAATAAGCTGCCTTCTAAGAACAGAGCATTTAGAAGACAAAAACTGAAAGTTGAGCAAATGGGAATTTTGGAACTTCTTCTAGCTTTTTACACTTAACAAAATGCTGTGACTCCTTTATTTTCATGGACTTTTCAGTTCTACTAGAAAGTTAGGACCTTCTGGGGTTGTGCAAATACTTGTGTCAACAAATTGATAATGCCTTTGTGAAAATGATTTTCAAGGTAACCCAGAAGTTTCACCTGCTAATTGGTATGGGATCCTGGGAGCATATAATCCCCAAATACCACAATCTGTGTGCTTTGAAATTTTCAAGTAGAATCCAAGATATTAAAATGTGTCTATCACTTTTAGACTTTCCCTACTGATGATATGAACCTGAATTTTCATTTGCTGCCCTTGATAGGATAACATAAAAGGTATATTTTCCAAATAGAGCTATTAATACTTAAAACAAAACCCAAGACCGTCATTTTATAGCATTTTATTTCATTTATTTTGCTAAATTTTAATTAGTATTTTGTATATTAGGGTTCCCCCCCCCCGATTGGATATATCCTATTGTCTATAGGCTTTTTTTTTTTTTTAGCATTTTGTCCTCTTGACCTTGAATCCAGTAATCCTATTTCATGAAACTCTTTTTAAAATCAATTTTAAGAGCCCTCCATTCAATTGTAGTTATTACTTTAAACTGGAGAATAACTTTTAAATATTTAAAAATGTATGGATTGGGGTGCCTAGGTGGCTCAGTCGGTTAAGTGTCCGACTTTGGCTCAGGTCATGATCTTGTGGTTTTTGGGTTCGGGCCCCGCATCGGGCTCTGTGCTGATAGCTCAGAGCCTGGAGCCTGTTTCAGATTCTGTGTCTCCCTCTCTCTCCGACCCTCCCCTGCTCACACTCTGTCTCTCTGTCTCTCGAAAATGAATAAACATTAAAAAATTTTTTAAAAATGTATGGATTATTGTATGAGCACTCTCATCATTTGATGTGCTTGGGAAATAGTCTAATCTAGAAATAAGATGATTACTTCTTTCACTGAACGTATTTCTGATGTTGCCCTACTATCTATCTATCTATATTTAGTCGACATATCTTTCTGTCTTTGTTTGCTTTCAAAGGCAAGCACTCGATCTGCGCTGTATAATTACAGTTGGCACTTGACACATTGTGGCTTTTTAAATTTAATTCTATTAGATTAAAAATTAGTTTCCTCAGTCACACTTGCCACCTTTCAAGTGCTCACTACCCGCATGGGGCTAGTGGCTACTGTACTGGACAGCACAGATGTATAATATTTTTGTCCTTGAAGAAAATCCTATTGAACAAAGCTCTGCAAAGTGTGCACGTATTGATTATATCCCTCCCACCTGTGCTCTAGTGTCACACCTTGGAATATTTGTTTAAATGCCTGGAGATCTAAATAAAAATTTGAAAAATAATCTGATGTGAAATAACCTATCACAAACTCAAGTGAAATCTTTGTATGATACTATTACTTCGTCACAGGAGTGCTGCTCTAACTATGTTAAATGCCTTAAAGCTTGAGTTTTTCTGTGAATAGTTATGTTTTGGTACATAAAGCATACTGTTACAGCCTCGTTTTTAATGACTATGGTCATACAGTTCTAATAATGTGTCATATTTTACAATATGGTATCTTATGTGATCTTTAAAAATATCTCTGTAGAAACATTATTAGCTAAATTCAAGGGTATCAAGTGCTAGATTTTGTTAATTTAAATAATTGTGTTTTTGTTGTTCAGAGGTTAACTCTCAGGAGAAATGAACCAAGGGATTTAGAAAGCATTTTGAAACTGAATCTATTTTTCCTTGAAATGGGAGTACTTTGAATGTTTCAGAGAAAAAAATTAACCAGCAGTCTTGTGATTTGATAAATATGAGTGTTTTGTGGGGTTTTTTTTGCTAAAATAGTCATCCTAGTATGATTTTCCATTTTTATATACTCGCAAGATATTTTTCTTTGATTTTTAATGCAGAATACATAAGTTAGTAGGAGTACCTTCAGTGATGTGTGTTTAAAAGACAAACTCCATTTTTAATTATCTGTCACTTTATCCTTTCGTTGTTTCTTACAATTTGCTTTTGTTCTTTTTCTTTTGCATTTTTATATTACATTGCATCAGAAACTGTTATGTAAAACAAAAAGTTCAGAGTAGAAATCTTATTAAAAGTAGTAGCAGTTCAATATGAAAACGCCTTGTGCTTTGTCATTTTGATGCTTCTGGTGCCAAGAAACTTGAGAAAGAAGTCTTTAGATTCACACGATAAGCTGACAGAGTGAATTATCTTAAGGCTTGAAAGGGCAGGTAGAAGTTATAATTACTGTGTAGCTTCACAATCCTTGTATTGAAATACTCACCTTTGCTATCATGCTGCAGGCCATAGAGCGAGAAAAAGCGGAGAAGTTCAGAAAACTGCAAGATGCCAGCAGATCAGCTCAGGCCCTGGTGGAACAGATGGTGAATGGTAATTACACGGACTTGATTTAGATAATCTTCTTAGGGATTTGATAAACACATAGGTTCATATTTATCAGCTGAATTATATCAGACAAGCACTTCCTGAATACAAATTTAAATTGAAGTGAGTTTATGAGCTTTTTATTATTCTTTCTTAATGCTAAGGAAATTATTAGAGGAAATTCATCTTTGAGTCCACAGGAAGAAAATGGGATGTGCTAGAATATTTTATCCATCTATTGCAGAGAAATCAATTTTAATGCAAATCCTGCTAGTCTTTGTCCAAATAATTTAAGAAAACAAGGTTTTCAGAAATCATTGGGAAATGTAAGCAATCATGTACTATGTGGAAACTGATTGTCATCTGATTTTAAGTAATTCTTGCAATATATTTTTCTGAACAGACGAAAATTATGTGTAAGGTTTCATCAACATACCTGTTTGCTAATAATATATTTGTCTTTTTTTCTGTTACTTTTTGTTTCTATAGTCCTTTTACAAATGTCTCCTCAAGGGAAAGTTTATTTATTTATTTTTTTAACTTCAGCTGTTTTTGAGTGTGGTCAAAGGGAAAAGCTAACCATTTTTTTAAAAGAATGAATTAAAATTAACTTTTCAAAAGAAAATATGTTATTGATCTCACTTTGTGAACAAACTTCTTTGAAATTGCCATTGTTCTACTACTTTATTCACTTACAGATAGAAGTAATTTATGAGACTCAGGGATGTTTTCAGACAAGATTTTTTTTTACGTATTTCACAGATGTTTATAAGAATATAATAACCAAATGTAACAAATGTATTTGTTGGGCATGTCAGCTTTTTTGAGAACCTGCCTGCATTCTGGAGCATAAATTTTGTGTGTGAATTATTATTATTTTTTTTGCCTTAATTGCCATGTTGGCATTAAAAAGTTCAGTGATCTTCCTAGGAAATCAATTCATTTTTTTCTCTTAATGAGCCCCATGACTGTATTTGGTTAACAATAAAAACAAGCAAACATGACAGCTGAAGATTGGGTTAACAAGTTAATGACTACATCGACAATGTAAAATACTGAAAGGTTATTGTTTAGATGTATGTTGCCGGGTGGTTTAACTGATGAGTTTGGTAACAGCATATTCATATTAAATGAAATTGTATGATCTAAAAAATTGTCTTGTAGCGGCTATGCAATTTCCCGCAAGAACTATATTATCACTTTTTTATTTTTATAAGCCAATGTAAAATCTTTACTTTCAAAAGGCCTCATTTTATAATCACATATCAAGCATACCTTGCCTCAAATCATTATTCAAAGCAGTTAAAATGATGAAGTGAAGGGAATGATTTTTTTGGTAGTTAAAACCACAGAGAGGATTAAAATTAAAATGATTATATGATTAGTGATCGTGTCATTTTCTAAATTATTGCCCTCATAGCTCTAATTTTTGGAGACCTCAAAAAAATCAAGACATACACTAGGTCCTTAATAAATATAAACTGGTGAAATTCTTAGCAAAGCAAATTTAAGGCAGTAATGGAGTTAATTTTGGTCAGAGAATAATAATACTTCTAAGGAGAGTGCTACTTGTGTGAAGAGCAAAGAGCTCTAAGAGGTAGGGTGTGACGTGTGCCATTCCTTACTGGTTGACTATATTGATCCAGTTTTAAGCTTCTCACCTGTGAGGCCAATAAAGATAAGGTCTAGCTGTTAAATGATCAGACTCCAATTTGTGCTTTAACTAGAGGATAGCTGTGATGCTCCTTTCAATCAGACAATTTATATGGTTACTAAAAAGTAGACTCAGAGATTGTAACTTCTCTTTTTGTTCTTTTTGGTCTTACACAGAAATAATTTCATAATACTCATTTTGTGTGATTGTGCAATTTGTGAGTTAAGACAGACACACAGATATGTGCCTGGAGCCTCTTCAGGTGTTATTTCGTTGGGACCCCTAACCCTAATTTACGATGGCTCCAGGGACATTGAACCAAAAACCAGAATTAACTGATGTAGCTCACAGAGCTGACAGACAGACTGAGGTTGCGCTAACCCAGCTTTCCAAAGCATGATCTCAGTTAAGGTCCTAAGTTTACATGCACAGGATTTCCTTTATCACATTTAAGCTGTGGAGTTAAAATAAAACTCGTAACCATATAAAGCACATACATTCTTACTGTTTTATTTATGGAAAGGAGAAAAACAACTGAATGATGGTACTTCATTTATGCCCTCACATCAGTGTCTTTTAACCATGTACCTTGTCCTCAAAAATTAAGAAAAGGACAAGTCATTCTTGCATAAGGTTAAAATATTGCACAACTAATACAAATATTTCTACAGTTTGTTTTATCGTGCTCACAACATTTAACATATATTCATATGTATAAAATATATATAAAGAATGGCATTAATATTTTTAAAAACATTTTATAAATGTGACATTTTCTATGTTTGTATGCATACTCACAAAACTGATTTTTTTTCCTTCAGATAATTTACCCTAAGATTAGAGTGCTTTTTTTTTTTTTTTTTTTAAGTTTGGGAATGATTTCAGAACTCCTCTTTTAAATTTTCCTTCATAATGAAAAAAGACATGGAAAAAAACATCACCCCTCAATACTTACATTTCACATCAGTTTTGAAACAAAATGACACATTAGACATATTTCCCAATCATTTTTTGGCCATTTCTAAATAGCTACTGAGGAAAAGAATTTTTAGCATCACCTAAGAAATACAGAAAACAAAACCCATTAGTCTTGAGGGCAGACTCTCAACGGAAACTCGGAAAAAGGGGCAGTGTCTTAAAATTGTTGAAAGTGTAAGATTATCATGATGCCAGTATAGAAGTGGCTTTGATTTGATGTCACAGAATTTTGTTCAAAATTAGTTTTAGGACAAACTGTCTTCAGGACAAATGGTGTCCTGAAAACCCCATATCTTGTAACATGTGTTTAGTTTCACAGGGTCAAGTAGAATTTAGGATCAACTTAAGATAATTTTTATTTTGACTACACTTTATCAAATGCAAAGGCTTATTTGCAGAATAGTAAAGTACACTTAAATATAGTGCGAATTTTAATGTTAATTATATTGTGAATTTTACACTAGAATGATGTGTATTTGGGAAGTATGTACAGATTCAGTCGGAGACTCTTATTAATTTATTTGGAACCTATTTTTATGACCAAAAAAGGGAGGTTGAATAAATTATTTGTATACTTTAAGGCTTGGAGGAACTTTTTCCTTATGGATGCCCCCCTTCTTTTGGAAGAGTGTAAGTGATGTTCATGATCCTAATAGGCTAAAAAAGAGAGGCTGCAGTACTGTTAACAGAGAGAGTGTTAGCTTAAAACGCATGTTTCCAAGGTTTTGACATGGATTTTGGTATAATTAACTGATTTATCTATTCCTTAACTGTATTCTTTCTGAACTAACATTAAATTTGTGATTCTTGTCAACATCATTTGATTGAATAAGTATGGGAATAATTTAAGAGGGTATTGGATGGCAGAGAGAAATTCTTATTAGAAAAGTTTTCACACATGTAATTTTTATGAAGCCTGTTGTCGCTATGGAAGATGGGGTTAATAACTTCAGTCCCAAGAAATTGTTGGCTTTCTAGAATTTTAATGAGAGTAACTGGGAGACGAGACTGGTTACCTAGTGATCTAATTATGTTTCCTTTAGCTGTGTTAAACAGAGAAGGAGGATTTCCAAATTTGTACTTACTTCTTTTTTTCTTTTACGGACACAGTGTAACCTTTTTTAAGGTTTGTTTATAATTTTTGATGTTAATACAAAAATGGTATAAATGATTAAAATTTTAGAAAATTTAACAACTAAATAGGGTAAAGAATCTTACTACTCTATCATTACTCTTGATTTATAATTAAGGAATCCTGATTTCCTAAGATTTTATGTCATTTTTTTAACTGATCTGCTTACCTCAAAGCAAAAGCTTTGTAGTGTATGAGGAAGATGATGGGATTTCAGGATAATCTAGAATATTTGTATATCTAAACATTGTTTCTACCCATTTAGATTAGACTATTCTTAATTTTGTTTGTAAAATAATGTTCTTGCATCCATATTCTCCTTAACAGCCAAGTATAAAACGGACGCCTGGTTTAGATAGTTTTCCTTTATTATTACTAAAACTACCAAGAAATTAGTTATATCAAACCACTTATTTGAAAACACACATAAACATAGCTCAGTTTCCCTGCCTTTATATTTCTCCTATAAAATTGTTTCACTACAATTTGTAGAGGAGATACTATAATGTAATTATCTAATAGGGTTAGTGATGTTTTCTACCTTAAACTGTGCTTCACTTTAAATTTCTAATTGCAGTTTTTTGTATGTTAATTAAGAGTCTGAAGACAATCACATTAAGGAAATGTTTAAATAAAAGTAGTAATTATTAGTATATTAGACTAGAAGAATATCTCAAAACCATCATCCCTTGAGTGTTAGATTATAGTGTTTAAGATGATACCTAATAGTAAGTCGGCTAAGGATTGTAATTAAATAGTACAGACTGATAACAGAGACAAGAACTCCTCGTATCTTATTATTACATACATAACTGTACTTTTAGTTTTTTTGGTTTGTAGCTCATAAGTACTTCACATGAATGACGTCATTTAAGTCTGGGCGACACAATTTTGTCAGATTGGTAAGGACAGAGATTATAGTTAGTCTGGATCACCTCAAAGCCAGACCTCTCATTAGCTTCTCTTCACATCATTGTGAAACATTTTCAGTGACAGTAACTCTTCTAATTAGATCTTTTAATAGGAAGACATTTCACCAGTGGTCTGCATAACAGTGGGGCATGGAAACAGTACTGTCTGCAGTAGTCCAGCCCCTCCATCATAAATGAGTAGCTTTCCATAGTTGCACCACTTTTCTCCTCTCTTACTCTCCTTACTCTTTCTCCTCTCTTACTCTCCTTACTCTCTCCTTGGTTCTGGGTAGTTTGATTTATGTCTCCTGTTTTTCCATGTGATGCTTGGGATAATGGTCACCATAGAGTTCGCACTCAATAAATGTTCTTAATTGACTGATACATCGTTCTGTGACTCCAGTCTCCAAAAGAAAAGACTTCATGCTGTGTGTGTGTGTGTGTGTGTGTGTGTGTGTGTGTGTGTGTGAGAGAGAGAGAGAGAGAGAGAGGGGGAGAGGGAGAGAGGGAGAGAGGGATAAGGGAGAAGATCATAGTGGTCAGAGTTGTCACAAAAATAAACATAAGTAGGAATCGGGCCTTTGTCTCTTATAATTCAGTGAGGTTTAAAAATAGGAAAAAGTGAAGAAAGAACTCTATTAGTAATTTATGCATTATATTCACTAGAGGTATAATTTTTATATAAATCTAATTTTTAAAAGCTATTATTTATAAAAAATGATACAGTGATTGTATAAAAGTGAGTGTGGTCAAAGAAACCTCTAGTATTTAGTCTACACTACTCAGGCCGTATTTTCATGGACTCAGTAAATTTCTATTAAATTTTTGGCTGTTACATTGTATGCCAAATTGACTTGTAATGACCCTTATCTAATATTCAATAAAACTTGGAGGCTATTTATTAGAAACTTTAAGTTTTCACCCTAAATATTCTTCTAATTCAAGAGCCCTGAAAACACAGGTTTTGCATTATTCTACTCTGGCTTCATGGCTAATGATGAATATACTTGATGAGGACTACTTCACTTTAAGTGGCAGTTCTGAAGTACTTGCATGGAAGGTGGTGCACAATTAAAATGATTCTAACAGTCTGTTATGCACTGTACACAAGTAATAAAATTAATGGATGCACTTGAAGTAATGATCCATTTCCTTTGGGTGCAATATATTTATTCATGGACTATTTCAGGGGTTGTTTAGAGTATGAGATTTGAATGGATTATGATCCGTTATCCCTGAGATTCTAACGTGCTGCTACCAAATGGCTTCCATAAGTATTGTTCATAATGCCTGGTGAGTTAGTGTTTGTATTCTTAAGTAGCTAACAAAAATTTAGAAACACAGATGCTCAAATGATTGATGCTTAAAAGTTTTCAGATATTTCTGCCTAAAAACTGTCATAAAACTAAACATTTCCAGTTAAGGGGCAATTAATTCTCCAAAATACACATAAAACAGCTATATAGAATAGTATAATTATTCTTATGCAAGTATTCTTTTGGGAAACAGTATCCTTATTTATTCTACACAAGTTTTAAGGGACCTCCTCATAATAGGTAGCTAATTAATTCATGAAGTTGAAGTCATGACTTTGATAGTGGTAGTTTAAGAGAGATACATGAAGTGATATGCCATATTACAATACTTTTGATCCTTCCCCCAAGGAGTTTAAAGCAAACTGGAAGCAAAAGAGACTATGTGCATCTTTGCGTTTGGTTTACTGTGTCTGTGGGTGTCACTTCCCTAATGCTCATATTCATATGAAGTAAGCTATTGATTTGGTATTTTGTGAGTTCACAAGTACACTGTACTTGTTCCTTACCTAGTCTAAGCTGAGTTGGAGTTTAGAAGGACACATTACATTCTTCTTGAGCAAGAAGTACATTCACACATGAATTAACACAATATTTACATGCAAATCCTTCATCGTATATCTTATTCTCTATGATCAACATCATATCTTTACCAGTGACATGTAGAAATTTCTGGGTTTTTTTTTTCATTTTTGATATAGTTGCCCTTTATAACTTTAATTGCAAGTGTTTATAGATATGTGACCAAATATCCCATGCTTTGCTAATAAACTCATGAGTATATCACTAATTGATACAATTTCTTTTAAAAATTTCTACCTATACTTTTTATATCCCATATTAGTGTCTTAGTATATAAAATTAGCATTAACTTTAAAAATGTTAGTCATTAATTTTTTACAAATGACCCCTTTGCAGTTATTAAAAAGACCTCCACTGGGGCATTAAAAAGTTAATTGGACATCAGACTTCAGCTCAGATCATGATCTCACAGTTCGTGGGTTTGAACCCCACTTTGGGCTTTGTGCTGACAGCTCAAAGCCTGGAGCCTGCTTTGGATTCTGTGTCTCCCTTTCTCTCTGCCCCTCCCCCTCTCATGCTCTGTCTCTCCCTTTGTCTCAAAAATAAATATATAAACATTAAACAAAGACACCCCACACTCTCCAATGTAAATGTTTGAAAGATATGATTTCTTCTTTTAAATAATATTTATTTACTTACTTACTTACTTTTTGAGAGAGAGAGAGAGGAAGAAGTAGAGAGAGAATCCCAAGCAGACACCATGCTCAGAGATAGTGACTCTGAGATAGTGACCTGAACTGAAATCAAGAGTTGGATCTGGTGAGCTGCCCAGGCACCCCAGGATATGATTTATTTTAATTGTTGTTAGCTACATGGTATTTTCTATAATTTTGACTAATATTTATTGGTTGCCTGGCAAATGTCAGACTTTGTGTAACTACTTCACACATACTAACTCAGAACCCTCATAGGTATCCTACTTTAGCCTCATTTCATAGATGAGGAAAATGAGATCCAATGAGACCAAATAATCTAACGTAGTTTACTCATTTAGTAAAGGGATTTAAATTCGAACTCAGTTCTAGTATCAGAGCTATTATTGTGGATTTCTAGAACTTTGTTTACCTTCACCATTTGCCCTAATAGGGAGAGCCTTCTTTCACCTATTATTGTATTTAAATTTACCTTTATTAAATTACAAAAATCAATATGTCAATAGTAAGGAATATTATATATTTCATAATAGATTTATAAAAAGTTTGCTTTCTCATTTATTTTAATTCCTTTCGCAGTGATGTTTAGCATCTGGATATTTTTTTGGCATGACATATTGAGCCGATAGTTTTGGGTAATGATCAACAAGGATACATTAAATTCTATACCTAGATTTTAATAGATACCACAGGACCTATTGGTAATTCATTATACTTAGATTTATATTTTTTTTTTAAATTTTTAATGTTTTTTATTTATTTCTAGGAGAGAGAGAGAGACAGCGTGAGCAGGGGAGGGTCAGAGAGAGAGGGAGTCACAGACTCTGAAACAGGCTCCAGGCTCTGAGCTGGCAGTCAGCACAGAGCCCGACGCGGGGCTCGAACCCACGAACCGCGAGATCATGACCTAAGCGAAAGTCGGACGCTTAACCGACTAAGCCACCCAGGCGCCCCAGATTTATATTTTTTAAGATTAAATTGATAGCTATTAGTCATATTGAAAATTAACTTATTTTTTTCATTTGAGAGGAGTTTTCATATGATTGACCTCTCTCAGGGACAATGAGATATTTCTCTGTGTATTTCCATATAATTTAGACAAAGTAGCATCAGTTCATCAGTACCTTTAGCATCTCTTTTCTGACTACCTTGGAATTGGACCACCCTGGTCTTCCTTGTTCTAAATGCTTACTCAAGTTTAACATATGCTGAAAGCGTTTCCTCTAAACATCATTTGTTATATCCATTGCACATTTTTGAATCATTATGTAACATAATATAAAATTTCTCCCCTGTGTATTTTTACTATTCTCTTACATTTTCCAACAATAATGTTAGCATTTTGTCATATTTTTTTTTTTATCTGCGTTACCTAGATGACCACAGTTTTGGATTCTTCTCTGACACTTTGTAACAAACATGATTATCTTATAACTACAGTTACTTCATGGCATCCCGAAAGCATATTTTGGTACAATTCTTGGTCACCGCTTAAAACCAAATTTTCACAAACAATATATCACAGAAAACATCCGGATTTCTCAGCAGGACCACTTGATTCCTTAACTATTAGGAGAGCATTAGAAGAATGTTTAGCTTGTACAAAACTTTTATAGTTGTATATATGGCGATATGCATATTTTTTTACACTTAACTTTAAGAGTCACTTTTCTTTAAAAATATATCAGCCAAAAAAGGAAGAAAACATTGTTGCCAATAATATTTGCAAAGTTTGTGTTCTCCATTGTCACATCAAAAATTTGAAATTAGTGAAGTTAGAGTTAGGTTTCAAATGTATTGAGAGATGTGGTTTGGTGTGTGTATGTGTGTGTGTGTGTGTGTGTGTGTGTGTGTGTGTGTGTGTGTAAGAACATCTAAATTTTGTCAATTAACTATAGAGAGTGAATTTTTTAATGTATAGCATTAAATGATATTGATATTCTTTCATGGTATGTATAGGCTAATACATACTTGTTTTGGTGTTAGTCATCATATATCCCATTATGACAAAACTTGAATAAGATAGTATATATTGGGGTGTCTAGGTTGGCTCAGTCAGTTAATCATCTGACTCTTGATTTGAGCTGAGGTTATGATCCTACAGTTTGTGGGACTGAGCCCTGTGTTGGGTTCTGTACTTACTGTGTGGAGCCTGCTTGGTATTTTCTTGCTCCCTCTCTCTCTACCCCTATTCTGTTCACACACTCTCCTTCTCTTAAAATAAATAAATAAAACATTAAAAAATGATAGTATATATTAAAAGACAGAAAATCCCTAACACGTGTTAGAGTGATAATATGTTTATATTTCCCTTTTGACTTGAATAGATTTTTTTCTGCTTTAGTTTTGCTATAGATGATTTTAAAATTTTCAGATCTCCTTCTCCATTTGTAAATGGTATGTAAGTAATAGGATTTTTTTCATATTAGAAAGATTTTTTTTTAGTGGTTGTTTCAATTCTTTGGACCCATGGAAAACCTGCTTGTTGTGGAGAATTACTGCTTTTTGATAAATACTCTTTTTTTTGAAAATACAAATAATAATATTTTGGCTAAATCCCATACCATTTAAAAAATACAAATGTTAGTGTTTCACTATACATTTTAATAACAGACATGATATTTAACAATTACTTGGAATCCTCCAAAAGATTTTTTTGTCCATGGTCAATCTTCCAGCTGCCTTCAGAAGTTGGATCATTTTTGTTTTTATTTAAATATATTCTACCCCTCTATATCTTATGTGTCCTTATTTACTACTTTATTATATTCATACGCTTCATATGATGCATCTCTGATGAGTTATAATGAGTAATCAGAAATCATTGGTACTTCTTTTCCTTGATCAGTAAATAAATGAGTTGTTTGAAATCCTTCATATGATAAATACTTTTAAACTTGAGACACATTGGTTTTCAGATAATGTCTTGCAGTCTGTGGCTTCAGTGGATATATTTAAAAAATCTTCTTTCTAGAGGGTGTTAATGCTGACAGCATCAAACAAGCCTCAGAACAACTGAACAGCCGGTGGATAGAGTTCTGCCAATTGCTAAGTGAGAGACTTAACTGGCTGGAGTATCAGAACAACATCATCACTTTCTATAATCAGCTACAACAATTGGAGCAGATGACAACTACTGCTGAAAACTGGTTGAAAACCCAACCTACCACCACATCAGAGCCAACAGCAATTAAAAGCCAGTTAAAAATGTGTAAGGTAAGATTGTTTCCTCCTATTTGGATCTTGATCAATAGGAATTTCTTGGCAATTTCCAGAAGAAGAGTAAATTATTTAGTAAAACACTTTCCCTTTGAAGGATTTAAATGCAATAAAGATGAAAATATAAGTGAGGAAAATGAGTTTAAATAGATAATGTATGATGTCTCTGTCCTAAAAAATGTATTCGGAGTAGTCACACATGGCTAATTGAGTTTGTCAGTTTGCAGAATGGAGAGGCAATTTTGGAGTGTGGAAGCAACACATATCTTAGGAGAAATGGCCAATAACTGGGAGCTCTTTTTTATGGCAATTCATGTGCTAAAAACAAAGCTCAGTCATATGTTGAAAAAGTGGAATCCACACAAACACAAGAAGTTGATATATAATTGGATGTGTCGGGAAAATCTTTAAAACTGACAGTTCTCTCAAATTAGGATAATTTGAGGAAGGTATCTTTACCACCATACTTAACCATTGTGCTTGGAGTATAGAGGAACCGTAAAGAATAGTAATGTGGCATCAGAGTTGTAGCCATTCTCAGGACAGAAATGACGGAGGGAAAGAGAAGTTACAGAAACCTACAAGGAGCGAGTTGGACACCCATTGTAAAGACAGCCTTAAGAGCCAGCCCAAGTGCCATTCCAGGAATGGAGCCAGAAAAATAAACATGCCACTTCACTCTACTCTGTGACTTCATAATCTGAATCCAGATAGGGCTCCACATTGGCTAAATTTAATCAGAAGACACCGTAGAAAGCACTCTAGTCTATAATTGTCTTGCCCCTGAGTCCCAAAAATGGACTGTTGATCTGGGGGGGCAAACAATGTATAACTGTCACCAAAGAACTGGAGAAAGAGATTAAAAGAGTATGTGACTAATGTAAGAAAACCAGAGTTATATGATAATGAAAATAACTTTTTTTTGCATGGTTATTATGATCTGAGTAATTTTTTTGGGAAATAGGAAATGGGTAGATGAAAGGGTTTCTAGAATGAATCTTAATGATAGCCTGAGATGACCAGGTTTAATATAGGAAGCAGTGAGTGGGGGTCAACTTGTATGCTTTGAAAAGTATGGTTTAAATAATGGGAGACTGGAAATGGAGGGTTGACATGGTTGATTTAGAGGTGTTGCTGAACCCAGCAAGTTACAGGAAATTCAAAGCTATTTTGAAGTAAAAACAGTTGAAGAACTTGATGATTCTTCATATATTGGACCTACAACTTTACTAGGAAATGCATAAACTCAGGAAATATATTTTTAGATAAAGAATATAGGACAGAAAGACATTTAGTTTTTTATGCAAGTAAGTAAATCTAGGGAATTTTTGTACTTAAACACATTTTGCTGGTAATAGAACCCATGACTCTCTTTTTCCTGTGAATCAGTGGAATACTCCACCTACATTATTTCTTGGAATAAAATTTGATGCTGTTACCTTAACCTGTTTCTTGAGATTCAGATACAAAAAATAACAGTAAAATTTATAAGGAACTGTTAGAGGGCCAATGTGAATGCTGGCATAGACGGGTGAGGGTGGAGAAAAGATGAAAGATGGAGGCTAAAAGACAGGGTCAGAGGAGACAAAGCAAGGACTCTTGGGACCTATTAGGACATTGGTCTTTATCCGAGGAACAAATCAAGATCATTGGTGGTTACAAATCTTAAGAGTTCTCTCCAGGTTGAGAAAGTCATCCTAAGTGAAATTATTTCTTTTTGAGTGTGTGTTGGGCCACAAGGTTCCAAAATTCGATGACGTAATTCCATCCCTTTTCATCACTCCTTACTCTTTCTCTCTGCACCTTTGGTTTCTATTAATTAGAGGAATCACCTTAGGTAAAATATTGAGCAGGATTAGCTCAGTGTCATTCTCAAAACAGTTAAAATTATGCTATTTGGCTGTGATTAATGATAGGTGAATAAATGATTCCATCTTGTTTGTCAGTGCATTCTGTTAGTTCAAGATATTTTCTAAGATTTCACCGCAGTATTAGCTCCAAATATAATGCTTATAAGAACTGGCTTTTAATATGTTGGGGGTTAGAGAACCCTTTGAGAATTGGAAGAAATCCATGGCCCCTTTCCCAAGAAAAATAAAAAAGTTTTTCCATCAAATAAACACAAAATTGTAAAGGATAAACAGACTCAGGGAAAATGTCTTACTCAGGAGGACTTAACCACGTTAAGGCCCTTTTGTGGAAATCAGAAGTAATTGTTAGCATCTTTTAAATGTTAAATATTTCAGGTCAAAATGATCTTTCTTTTGATTTACTCTCAGAACTTTAAGGTCTCAACTGAACAGTTGCCCAAATGTTTTATTAGTTTCAAAGTCCCCTTTGTTTTGTAGAACACACTTTACTATCCTATAGACTCCTTCTATAGCCCCCTAAACAAGAAGAACGAAGGCCCTCCATCTGGCCAAATGTAAATCAGGTTCTTAAATGTTTCACAGCAGATGTCAATGCTGCCATTTGTAAGCCAAGTGTACAAAGTGCATGTCTTCAATTCTAGAATCAAAAACACAGAGTATTACCCTTTATCTCTTGTCTTATTCTCCATCCATGGATATGTACCTACCTTCTGGCCCTTGATTGAGATGCTTTATAGTAGAATGGAAGAGATGAGTCACCTCTCCATTTATATAAATTGCTGTCATCTTCACCTACCAAAAGAATTTGCTTGTCAGAGATTAACCTCCCTGAATCATCTCTTACTGTTAAAACCATATGGCAGCATTCCTTTGAAAGTTATCTTTGTATCGTTTAAAAATCATAACAAGTGACAGCGCCCATTAGGTAGTCTTGCTACTATGAAAGGATCTTTGTGTTAAATTTATCTTATTCAATCCTAAGACAAAAGTTACATTGTCCAAATAATGTGCATGTGTCAAAAAATAGCAACTGTTTCTTTCTTTTCACTTTGACTTCCAGGAAGCTCACATTTATATTTGGTTCATAATGGCTATAATTCTTTTTATTTCTCCCTCCTTCTAATTGGCTTGTGATCAAATTTTAAAATTTTAATTATCTTGTTTTTTACATTTTAAAAGGTAAGCAATCCTGATGTATTTTTTTCTAAAGGCAGCACAGGTGGGAATTATAAGTAAGCAACCATGGTAACAATACTTAAATAAAGAACATTTGGAAATTCTATTTGAATTCAGATTATATATATTCAAAATTTACTGTATGCTTTACAGTGACATCCTATCTGAATCTGGACTGGCCACATTTCAGGTGTCCAGTAGCCACACATGACTAGTGACTGCGGTACTGCACAGCACAGTGGTGTGTCCATGTGACTTTATCATCCAAATCAGGGGGTGCTCTTTGAGAGTGAAAGGGGGTGTTATTAATGGTTACACCAAGAGGGGGGTGTCTGGGTGGCTCCGTCGGTTACGTGTCCGACTTTGGCTCAGGTCACGATCTCACAGTCTGTGAGTCTGAGCCCCACATTGGGCTCTGTGCGGACAGCTCAGAGCCTGGGAGCCTGCTTTGGATTCTGTGTGTCCCTCTCTTACTCTGCCCTCCCTTGTTTCCTCTCCTTCTCTCTCTTGAAAATAAATAAACATTTTAAAAAATGTTTTCTTGCCAGGACAAGAAGAGCAGAGCAAACTCTCACCCACATTGAAACAGTGGTGATTGCCTGTTCAGTCAGGAGATGTAATGAGACCAAATAAGAGATCATTACGGACAGAAATATCTGTGTGTTTATATAAGTATTACATAGATTATGTAATCTAGGTGATATCAGTGTATAAAGATATATTTGTAATTTAATATAGTAGATATGTGTGTAGAGATATGTGATTTATATTCTTCATAAGTGAATCTAAGGAAAAAATACTGTTTATTAAACAAGCTTAGAATTTGAACCAAAGGAACATAATTTTGAGATGAGGGGAGCAGAGTACATTCACATCTGATTCATTGAAAGGATGTAAGGTCATTCATAGTACTTTTCAAGTACATATTCATGCCCATTAATGCTGTAAATGATGTCCTTTTGAAATTTAAAGACAGTTATACATGATGCTATCTATGGAATGAAGAGCCAAGGTATTCTTAAATTGATGCCCTGTGCTAGAGGCTTGCCTAAACTGTCATGGATATTTCGTATCAATTTTTTGATAAGGGCATTAAGCTAAGCTTGCATCACTGCCTTTTAACACCTTTCTTTGCAAAAAAAAAAAAAAAAAAAAAGAAGAAGAAGAAGAAGAAGAAACTAATCTATGCAAAGTAAAAATTTTATTTATTTTAATATTTTATATAATGGTACAGGATGAAGTCAACCGACTGTCAGCTCTTCAGCCTCAAATCGAGCGATTAAAAATTCAAAGCTTAGCCCTGAAAGAGAAAGGACAAGGGCCAATGTTCCTGGATGCAGACTTTGTGGCCTTTACAAATCATTTTAACCAAGTCTTTGCCGATATGCAAGCCAGAGAAAAAGAGCTCCAGACAAGTAAGTAAAAATACTTGAAATGGCTAATTTGATATTTTCCTAATTCAGTATTTGTTGGAAAAAGGGAAAGTGCTGACATCAAAGAATAATTTCTATCAAAGGAATCCATTGTCCCTCCATTCTGTAGTAACAAGTAATGAGATACTGTTGTTGGAAAACATATGTGTTGCATTTCCATTTCTCCCCCTCACCGACCATATTAATTTCATGACTTTGAGGAACAAATAAAATATATAAAACATATATTTTATGTTTTATAATGTCTCCTTGGTGGGTTGCAAATTTTACAATCAAATATTTTGAACAGTGGAAGAAATAAAAGAATAGTTGAAGCCCTCTTGGTGGCTTTTCACTATATCCCGTTTGCTTTATGTACAAGGATAGTTAGCTAGGCATCTTACTAATACTTCTATCCAGTTTATATGAAGACTATTATAGCTGTAACAAGCATGTAGCAACAGAATTTCAGCCAAGAGCAAATTATTCTTTGGGCTGCATTTTACTTAGTTCACTGTAACTATGCAGTTTCCTCTTTTTCTCATTTAGTAGTAAGATATTACCTAAGAGCGGGGCACTTACACAGATGCCTACCATTTGACTAGCACAATTTTCAAGATGTCTCTTTTGATTCTCATCAATTTGCTCTTACACTATTAATACATAATATCTGGTCCAAAATAGCCCTACTAATCAGCTTAATTCTTAAGACAAAAATTCCTTTGACAGACTGGTTTATGAACACTGCCAAACATTAGTAAATGAGTTTTTGGTTTACCATACACATACATGCCTATGTACATATGTGCGTACAGAAGATTATTGAGCAAAATTGGATTTTAAGGCATTAAGATAAAAATATTTTTTAAAATATCTTCCCCAAATTTGTTATGAGAGGCGCAAAAACAAGTATTTGTTTTCTACTAAAACTTTAGTTAGAAAACATGTTTTGACTACTTTTCTTTGCAAGTATCCAAAGAATTTACCACACAGTAATGTTTCTAAAATCAATGTAGTGATATACATCAAGCTTTCCCTATTTTACTGGTTTTTAAATTTTTATTTCTTCCTGAGGTCATGGAAAGAACTGAAGAAAGTAAATGATAAATGCATTTTTTTCCTTCTTTTTTTTTGTTTTTGTTTTTGTTTTTGCTTTTCCTTTAAAGTCATTTTTGCTGAGGGGTTTGTTTTCCTGGTAGGCCATCAGTTAATACAACTTAACAATGACATCAGCTCCCTCTAGTGGATTTCAGCATACTTGTTGCTGGGCATCCATAAAATTGGGGAAAAGATCATGAGTGTCCTAAATTTTCAAACACTGACCTATTTAACAGTAATTCATTTTTCTTGCCATTAAATCTGTAAGCCTTCCTTAAAGTCAAATACATGTTAATTGCCATACTGGAACTGCTGGCCAAAAGAGATTATTCACTAGAATATTATTTTAATTTACCTATACCCTATTAATTATGTTAAAGTTCAAAATTTTTTGTTTATTTCAAAAATGTTCAGATTATTAATGTTTGTTGATGCTGAGATTCAACTATGATATTCCAATATAAATATACAATAATATATACTGTCTATCCACACAACCATCAATCTATCTGTATTATCATGTCTTCTCTTTCATCTTTCATATATATAATGATTGTTTATAAAACTCCCCAAAACTTTCACTCCATTTATTTGTAAATAAAATGCCCTCCTTTATACTTTATTTACCAAAAAATCTCTGCCAATTTTAGGCACACTTCTAGAAAGTTTGTCTTGATAATTAATAATTACCAATTAAATAGGGATTATATATATGAATTATAAATTCTATAAATTATATATGTACATATGATTTATATGTTATGTATGTATGCTACATATAAATAACAAATATATAATTATATACAATTATATTCAATGATAATCAAATTATATAGCTTATATTTTGCATGTATTTATATTACAAATTTATATAAATAACTTTATATATTGTGTATTAATATGTAATATTATATACCTTTTCATAAATGGTAAGTATAAAGTTCACAATTTCATATCATATTATAGTTCAGTTTGTTAGTTGATAATTATTTCCAAAGAACATTACATATGTATACTTTACCTCCAAACCAGCCCAGGGGAGTATATCTTACTTCTTGTATTACTCCATAATACTTTGAGCTTATTAAGTATTCAGAAAATAAGAGCTAGCACAGGGGGCAGGAAGCCATTCAGACTTTCATCTCTTCTTTCATTTTTTTTATTTTTACTAGCATTCTCACAATGAAACCAAAACTTGACTTTTTAAATATACTTTGAGTGGTGAAAATTGGTCCAAGTAATTGCTGACAAACATTATATGAAGAAAAATAATATTAAAAGATAAAACACATTCTGTATTCATAGTAATTTTCCATCTACAAATATCTTTCATATAAATTACCTTTCTTAGTTCTCACAGAGCTACCCTTTGAGAATGTTTTATTATCCCTGTGTCACAAGTGACCTAATGGATCTTGAATAACTGATAGGATGGGTATTAGATTGCGTAAGAAGTAGCAAGTATACATGGATGTTCAGAGCACCATTATTCATGATAATGAAAAAGGGGAAGGAATTCAAGTGCCCATCACCTGAGGAGTAAAGAAAGAAAATGGGCCTATCCATACAATGAAATATTAATAATAAGATGTAATGAAGCACTGACACTTGGTACAGCATAGGTGAACCTTACAAACATGCTGAAGAAAGAAGCCAGCTCGAAGAGGCATATATCTATATATATATCTATATATATAGATATAGATATATACATACACATATATGTGTATGTATATGTATGTGTATGTATATATGTATGTCTATATGTCTATATATGTATATGTATGTATGTGTGTATATGTGTATACATATCATATATATATAATATGATCATATATATATAATATGATTTCATTTTTAGGAAGGCCCCTCATTGGCACACCCAAAGACATAGAGTATAGATTAATGGTTGTCTAGGGCTAGAAGATGGAGAGAGTAAAATTGTCTCCCAAACCATTTGCTACAAACCCATTGCAGAAACTGCAAGCCAGAAAGAGCATGCTCTAATCTAGATGGATATAAAAAAAAAAAAAATAGCAAATGGCTTGTTACAGTGATCTCTTGTTTAAACAGGAAAGATTTTAAATGTACTTTCTACATGTAAATATGAAAAAAATTGTAATATAGTTTGAATTTATTTCAATTGTGAAGTATAATTATGTCAGGAAAGTAATTATTTGTTTGGTTTTGCAGAAAATGGAGAAAGTGACTACATTAGCTATGACAAAACAAGTGTTTTTGTTTTCATTTTGCCTTAAGCTTCACAGGAAATTTCTTTTGTTCTATAACCACAGATTTCTAGCACAATACTGTCTTTTTGTTTTCTTTAAAAAAAATGATAAGCACATGTAACAGGGGATCTACACTCTGAAAAAATTTATGAGTGCAAATTCATGAGGCTCTTGACTGTAGGCAGGCACAGTGGTATTGCACGGTACATCTCTAGAAATTAACTCTTGCATGACTAAAATTTTATACCTGACAAACAGTAACTCCCTATTTCCCTTTCTCTCTAACCCCAGGAAACCACAGGGCTTGCTATTCTCTGCTCCTAGGAGTTCGACATTTAGCATAATGTATTCCAAGTTCTTCCCGGTTGTCACCTCTGGCAGGATTTCCTTATTTTATTAGGGTGAATAATATTCTGTTGTATGTTTATACTACATTTTCTTCCTCTGTTTACCCATTGGTGGGCATTTAGTTTCTTCCCATATCTTGGCTGTTGTGAATAGTGATGCAATGAACGTGAGAATATAGATATCTCTTCAAGCACCTGATTTCATTTGTTTTGGATATGTACCCAGAAGTGGCAGTGCTGAATTGTATGGTAGTCCTATATTTAATTTTTTTTGAGAAACCTTTATACTGTTTCCCAAAGCACCATTTTACATTTCTGCAAATGGTGGAAGGTGCCAGTTTTTCCACATTCTCAGCAGTACTGGTTATTTTTTGTTATTTTTTGATAATAGTAACCCAACAATTGTAGAGTGATAGCTCATTGTGGTTTTGATGTGTATATTTTTCATAATTAGCGTTGTTGAGCAGCTGTTCATATATTTGTCATTCATTTGTACGTTGTCTTTGGAGAAATGTCTGTTTAAATTCTTTGCCCCTTTTTTTGTCTAGTTATTTCTTCCTATTGAGTTGTAGGAGTTCCTTATATATTTTAGACACTAACCTCTTAGCAGTTATATGGTTTGCAGATATTTTCCCCATTCTGTACATTGCTGTTTTATTCTGTTAATTGTTTCTTTTGCTGTATAGGAGCTTTTTAGTTTCCTGTAGTCCCATTTGTCTATTTTTACTTTTGTCACCTGTGCTTTTTAGGTCAAATCCAAGAAATCATTGTAAGACCAGTATTATGAAGCTTTCCCCCTGTGTTTCATTGTAGGACTTTTGTGGTTGCATTTTTTAAAAGGTTTGTTTATTTTTGAGAGGGAGAGAGGGAGGGAGGGGGAGGAGGAGGAGGAGAAGGAGGAGGAGGAGGACGACGAGGAGGAGGAGGAAGAGAGAGCAAGTGAGGGCGAGACCAAGCAAGTGGAGAAAGATCAGAGAGAGAGGGAGACACAGAATCTGAAAGAGGCTCCAAGCTCCGAGTTGTCAGCACAAAGCCTGACAAGGGGCTTGAACTTGGAAGCAGCGAGATCATGTCCTGAGCTGAAGTCAGATGCCCAACCAATTGAACCACCCAGGCACCCATCTGGTTGTATTTTTCAGTTAAGCCTTTTATTTAAATTTTTTTCTTTCATAGTTTATTATGAAGTTGGTTTCCTTTCATTTTATTTTTTTATTCTTTTTTTTCTTAAATAGTTTATTGTCAGGTTGGTTTCCATATAACACCCAGTGCTCATCCCCACACGTGCCCTCCTCCATGCCCATCACCCCCCTTCCCCTCTCCCCCATCCTCATCAGCCCTCAGTTTGTTCTCAGCATTCAAGAGTCTCTCATGGTTTGCCTCCTTCCCTCTCCCCAACTATTTTTCCCCTTCTTCTCCCTCATGGTCCTCCATTAAGTTCCTCCTAGTCCACCTATGTGTGCCAACATATGGTATCTGTCCTTTTCTGCCTGACTTATTTCGCTCAACCTAACACCCTCGAGTTCTATCCATATTGCTCCAAATGGCCAGATTTCATTCTTTCTCATTGCCATGTAGTATTCCATTGTATAGATAAACCACAAATTCTTGATCCATTTGTCAGTTAATGGACACTTAGGCTATTTTCATGTTTTGGTTATTGCTGAGAGTGCTGCTATGAACACTGGGGTACGTGTGCCCCTATGCATCAAAACAAAGCTAGAACAAACTATCCTAAAATTTGTGTGGAACCACAAAAGACCCCGAATAGCCAAAGAAATATTGAAGAAAACCAAATTGAGAATAGAAGGTTTTGAATGGAAGCAGGGAGAAGGGAAATTGCACTATCTAGGCCTAACCATAGACCAGAGTTGTGATAGGGAATATAAAGAAAAGTGGAGGCAGCCTTTGAAGAGGTGATGATCTGGGGAGGTATGGTAAGGAGCACTCTTATAAAATTACAGATAGTAACTTGTGCCTCCTGTAGGGATAATAGAAGAAAATTTTAGGCCAACCAGCAAAAAATGTTCTCAATGGCCATAATTTTGAACACTGTTGTTAGTCCCTGCTAAGATACAGATCCAATGTTAAGACGCTGAAACAAGGAAGGGAAGCAAAGGTTGTCCTGACCTAACTTTTCTAGCTGCAGGTCACAAAATTTACCTAATACTCTTTTATATCTAAGTAAAGAATTATTTTATCCTAGAAAACTCACTCTATAGTTTCTTTAACTCTAGAGAAAAAAATCAAGAAAAAACTGTAAATGGCCTTTTGTATTCTATTTTCTTCATTGATACCCACAACATCAAGCATAACAGACATGCTTATTTATGCTTGATCTGTGCTTCATCCCCTGAGGTTTAAGAATTATTCCTTGACCTTGAGAATACTGGGAACATATGCTAAATGCCAAGTAGAGCCTAAAAATTAAAAATGTATTTTAAAAAATTATTTAATAGGAGTTCTTGAAGATAGGGTCAGTTTTTTAAAATAATCTGGAAAGGGGGCAATTAATCAAGAAAAAATCCTCAAAACTTAATTTGTAATCAATAATTGAGTAGTGTATCAGTTTATACTTAGATAAGCTTGGGTAGAAAATTGTAATTTAAAGTGGAGAAGGAATTAGTTATCCAAGCGGTGAATATTAGACAATGCTTGTGAAAAAGACCCAGATTTCAGTTGACTGATGGGAGACCTGGCTTTTAAAAAACATTCTTCTCAAAACTAGAACAAACTATCCTAAAATTTGTGTGGAACCACAAAAGACCCCAAATAGCCAAAGTAGTATTGAAGAAGAAAACCAAAACGTGAGACATCACCATCCCAGACTTTAGCCTCTACTACAAAGCTGTCATCATCAAGACAGTATGGTATTGGCACAAAAACAGACACATAGACCAATGGAATAGAATTGAGAACTCAGAATTGGACCCAAAAGTGTACAGCCAACTCATCTTTGACAAAGCAGGAAAGAGTATCCAATGGAAAAAAGACAGCCTCTTTCACAGATGGTGCTGGGAAAACTGGACAGCAACATGCAGATGAATGAAACTAGATCACTTTTTCACACCATACACAAAAATAAACTCAAAATGGATAAAGGACCTGAATGTGAGACAGGAAACCATCCAAACCCTAGAGGAGAAAACAGGAAACAACCTCCTTGACCTCAACCGCAGCAATTTCTTACTTGACACATCCCCAAAGGCAAGGGAATCAAGAGCAGAAATGAACTATTGGGACCTCATCAAGATAAAACTAATAGGCAACCGACAGAATGGGAAAAGATAGTTGCCAATGACATATCAGATAAAGGGCTAGTATCCAAAATCTATAAGGAACTCACCAAACTCCACACCCGACAAACAAATAATCCAGTGAAGAAATGGGCAGAAGA